>NW_003852400.1:11897646-12005971 GCF_000181295.1 Otolemur garnettii | reverse complement strand
TAATCCCAGAACTCTGGGAGACCCAAAGAGGAGGACTACTTGACCTCAGGAGTTCAGACCAGCCTGAGCGTGAGCAAAAACCCTTCTCTACTAAAAATAGAAAAAATTAGCCAGGCATGTGGTGGGTGCCTGTATTCCCAGCTACTGAAGAGGCTAAGGCAGAAGAATAGCTTGAGCCCAAGAGTTTAAGATTGCTATGAGCTATGATGATGCCACTGCACCCTACCCAAGGCTTTCTCAAACCAAAAAGTTGAAATAACCTATTAAATTAAACTTTTCTCTACATTCTCACTTCAGTAATAAGTTGAATTTGTTTTGATTTTATTTATTGAAAGCTTACTTGGGTCAGGAACTATAGTAATTAAACACCTTACATTCTTTACCTCATTACCTAATGCAGTCCTCTCGACAGCATTTGGGGACTTAGTTATCTGTTATTTTATAAATAAGAAAACTGACACACAGAGAGACTATGAGTCCTGCCCAGTTCATTCAGATCAGGCAACTAAGTGACAGCCAGCACTAAAATACTTTCCTTATTCCAGAGTGCACACCCTTTAATTCTATGCTAGGCTTTTACTTAGAACACAAAATGGTAAAATTATCTTCTAATTCAGTTGAAAATTACATACTAAAAATGTCTGCTTCTTAGGATACAGAAATAGAATAGAGCTGATAAAAGTAAGGTCTGAATAATGAGAGAAACAACCCTGCTCTGTGGAGATGGATTTAAACCCAGCATAAAGATAAAGATGGAATAACTACTAAAATCACATCAGTGAAATCTGATAGAAGTCTAAAGCATTGTTGTGATAATAGAGAAAGGGATGATGGAAAATATGCATGAAATATGTAAAAGGTACGAATGGTAGAATTTATTGGTTGAATAAACTTAGATTCTGGAAGTCAGGAGTTGATAACATCCAGATTGGTTTGAGTTATTGAATGAACAGTTTGTATCACTGATTGCATTGAGTATTTTGCTTAAAAATAACTTTCCTTATCCATATGCATGTATTGAAACAGAATATTCATGTAAATCACGAAGGAAAGTTAATGAAAAACCAAAAATACTCAGTGTTTTCTTAAATACACTTCTCATTTCTAACAGTCTATATTCTTTACATTCCTGGTACATCCAACACTGGACGTGAAAAATATTTCTTCTAAACACTCTGTATCTAGTCAATGCCTCCAATTCAGGGGCTGTATATTCAAAGACTAGTTGTATTGCTTCTTGGACTATATGCAATTTTTTTCTAGAACTGTTGCCTTAAGGCAGGATATTTGCTCATTTAAATTTTTTCAGAAGATAGGTAAGGACTGTGTAAAAAGTGGGTATTAATAAAATATATAATAAGTTACCTGTGTCTTTTTTTTTTTTTTTTGGTTGATCGTCAACATCTTTATTAGTCACGATTCTCCAAAGAGACAGAAAGAATGGGAAAGATAGATAACAGATAAAAGGGAATTTGTTGGGGGAATTGGTTCATACCATTATGGAGGCTGCAAAGTTTCACCAGGGGCCATCTGCAAACCGGAGATCAGTAGTATAAAGTATTTTGTACTGAGTAGTATTTGGCTCAGTACAAATTCACATGCCTCAGAACCAGAAAAGCTGATTAGGTGGAAGCTGATGGTCTGAGAACACAGGGGACTAGTGCAAGTACCATTGTCCAAAGGCCATGCCAGGTGCCATTGCTCATGTTTCTAATCCTAGCACTCTGAGAGTCTGAGGTGGGTGGATTGCCTGAGCTCACAGGTTCGTGACCAGCCTGAGCCAGAGCGAGACCCCACCTCTAAAATTAGCTGGGCATTGTGGCGGGTCACTTGTAGTCCCAGATACTTGGGAGGCTGAAGCAAGAGAATCGCTTGAGCTCAAGAGTTTGAGGTTGCTGTGAGCTATGACTAGGGTGACCAGATGTCCCACTTTTGGCGGGACAGTCCTGCTTTTGAACAATTTGTCCCGCGTCCCACGGTGTTTTATAAAAGTCCCAATTTTTGGAAAGAATGCACAAACGGGTGAGAGAACAGGAAGGGAATATATAGTTTTTGGCTGCCATGTGGCTATTTTGCCAGAATATGAGTTTTATATTATTTTTGTTAATTTTATAATGTTAAACTGTAATAATAACAAATAATTGTTGAGAAGTGATTATCGAGAACTGCTTATAAAAGTTTGCATTGATGTCAAGCCCCCCCGCCCCCCCCTCCCATGTTGTCCCGCTTTACAAATGTTAAAATCTGGTCACCCTAGCTATGATGCCAGAGCACACTATGGAGGGTGACAAAGTGAGTCTCTGTCTCGAAAAAATAAAAAATACAAAAACAAAGACCAGAGAGTTTGGAGTTGTGATGTTGAAAAGAAATCCAGCCCCCCAAAAGAGAAAGAAAACCTCACCTTTTCTCTGCCTTCTTGTTCTGTCTGGGCTCCAGCTAACTGAAGGGTGCCTGCCCACTATGAGGGTTATCTTCCCTGCTAAGTCCACTGACTCAGAAGCGAGTCTCCTCTAGAAACAGCCTCACAGACGCAGGCAGAAATAATGTTTTCAGCTCTCTAGGTAGCCCTTATCCAGGCAAGTTAACACCTAATAATTAGCTATCGCTCAGCATAAACACTTTAGCATGCATTATTATTATTTTTTTTTTTTTTGAGACAAGTCTCACTTTGTTGTCCTGGGTAGACAGTGCCATGGTACTGCAGTTCACAGCAACCTCAAACGCTTGGGCTTAAGTGATTCTCTTGCCTCAGCCTGCCAAGTACCTGAAACTACAGGTGCCTGTCCCAATTCCCAGCTATTTTAATTTTTTTTCTTTATTAAATCATAATTGTTTACATTGATGCATTTATGGGGTTCAGCATACTGATTTGATATACAATGTGAAATGCTTACATCGAACTGATTAACACATCCATCATTTCACTTACTGGTATGTTGTGGTAAGAAAATTATACTCTTTTCTTAATAGTTTTGAAATGTGCTGTTGCATTGTGCACATTAGGTGAGGTCCCGTCAAATACCCTCCTTCCTTCTGGCCTCCCCTCTTCTTTCCTCTCTCCCTCCTCTTCCCTCCTACTTTCTGGACTATATTTTAGAGACAAGGTCTCATTCTGGCTCATGCTAGTCTCAAACCTGTGATCTCAGGCTATCCACCTGCCTCGTAGCATGCAAAACTTTCAATATTTGTTTTATAGTTCTTTTTAGGGAAAATTTACATGCAATTATATGCGTAAGTGTTAATTGTACCAACAAGGTTTGACAAATATCCATAAAAGTATGTAATATAAATAGCTTTTAAACATAGTTATCCATTGGAAAAGTTCTGTCATGTTCCTGCCCCAGTTTTTGCCCCCTCCACCTTTTAGTAGCAATCACTATCCTATTCTGAATTTTTTCTACCATTGACTAAGTTTGCCTGTAATAAAACTATGTAACTGGAATCATACAATTTGTGCTCTTTTTATATAAGGCCTCTATTACTCAGCATACGTTGGGAAAATTTTCACTACATATGTTTGTTTGTATACAAGTTTTCTGTTAGGTTGAAAACCTAACAGAAATACATTTTGGTAAATACGTTTTTATGGTTCATCACATACACATTATAAAATACCATGTATTAACTTATCTGGTACTTTTGAGTACCTATGTAGATATATCAATGTATTTACTAAAATTTATTCAATGAATATATTGAACATATATATTCAAAACATCAGAAAACCAGAAATATCCATTCAATTTGGTAAGAAAATTAATCTGAATTAAAGGGTTAGAATTGTTTAACTCTCTGTCTTAAATTATAAATAATGAATTATTTTATTTCTTAATATATCTACCTTAAATAACTGATAAGATAATTGGAAAAAATAAATTCATTCTTTATTCACTATTCTTAATATTGCTGGAGATTCTTTTAAAAAGACCAAGAAATACATTTCGTAAACTTTATTATTTTTAAATAAATAAGGAGATTAAGAAGAAAGAAATTCTGAAACCCACATTATTTGCCCCTTTTACAAATGAATAATTAGTTTTCCTTTCACATGATAAATACCTGACTAAAGTACATTTTAATCAGATCTCAGAAGAGATTCTCATTTAAATGATGATTAGGAAATTATACAATTTAGACCCAACAGTTTTCAGAAATGTGTATATTTAAAGTGATGACTAAGAATTAACCTGATTATATGGTAGTCAATCTGTTATAAAGTGGTTATCCCAGTTATAAAGTTGATATCCCAGTATATCACAGCCTCATCAGGCTAAGAGATCAGAACAATATTTATTCACACTCACATTAAAATAAAAACTAACATTTTATTTTAAAAATAAAGCATTTAATGTTTTTTAAAATAATATATTTGAAACCATGATGTTAAAGTTTTATATCAAATGGCAAAGGGAAAATCGTTCAATGTGTCATTTAAAGAAATCAGACTATAGAGGACTGCAATTCATGAAGCTGACAAAGTCATCAAGCTGGAAGCACAGTGGGACAGATTGCATATTATCTCTCATTTCTCTCTACCTGTTACTAAGGATATCAGGCACAGAGACTAAGTTAATGACAGAAGCAAACATAAAATAGCTATCTGAAGGAAAATACAAATTTTGTTGAAAATGTAAATAAAATTCACACATATCAAACATTAATTACATGAGAAAAACACACAAACATTTTTGGTTCAAAAGTTAAAGCATTCTAATATAATTCTATAACACTCCTTGTCACTCTACCTGTATTTCATCAATGCAATTCCTATGGCTATATCCATAAACTTTGAATTCCATTATTCATTCATTTATTTATTTTTAAATAAATATTTAACATCAACTGCCTGTGAGGCATTATATTATGCAGTTGAAATGTATTGTGAATATTTGGAGCTTTTATTTATTGGTAGTAATGGATAAAATAAAATAAAACTACTAAGTATATAATGTAGCATTTTGTTAAACCAAAATTATGAGAGGCCTTTGTTTTGGACTGAGTTCCCACAGTAGGCCCCAACAGACCAGAGCAAACCAAAATGGAATCAGTTTTATTAAATGCCACTTGATCAGACTGAAATTTTAAGAAAGCAGATGGTTCCCCAAACACCAGTTTTCAAAACAAAATTAAGAAAATTAATTTTCCAATTAACCTGAGTCAGTGTTATAAGGAAATGCCCTCTGCTTTAACCTTTAGGAAATTTTTTTTTCAAGTAACTGATATTAACCAATCAATTTTTCTTTCTCTATTCTTCTGTTTTCTTATTTCTGTCTCAGAAACTCACCATTCTGCAATTGCCTGGTGGAAACTCTTATTCTATTTTGTATAGAATGAAGTCTCCCCTAATTTATAAACCATGAATTAAAAGCCTATTAGATCTATAACTGAATTTGTTGCAATTCTCTTTTTTGATATTGTTGAAAGTGATAAAGAAAGTCGGGGGGGTGCTGGGAGACAAATGTAACTTTAAAATGGGTGGCACCTGTGACTCAGTGGGTAGGGTGCCAGTCCCATATACTGAGGGTGGCTGGTTCGAACCTGGCCCAGGCCAAACTGCAACAAAAAATATCCAGGCTGTGGTGCACGCCTGTAGTCCCAGCTACTTGGAAGGCTAAGGCAAGAGAATCATCTAAGCCAAAGAGCTGGAGGTCTAGCAAGGGCAACAAAGTGAGAATGTCTCTAAAAAAAAAAAATAAAATAAAATGGTGGTTAGGGTAGTCACTGAGATGATGACACTGGAGCAACAAAAGAAAAATGTTGAGAGAGCAAACTAAGACAATATCTAGAACATATTCTAGGCAAAAGGAACAGTCACTACAAAGACCTAAGGTGAAGAGGCCAGTGTAACTGGAGCAGCCCGAGTTAGGGGAACAAGAATTCCTTGGCAAGTGCAGCAACACCAAAAATAAATAAATGGGACATGATCAAGCTAAAAAGTTTCTGCACAGCTAAGAGTACAACAACTAAAGCAAACACACAACCTTCAGAATAGAGAAGATATTTACATGTTATCTATAGATTCTTATTATCAGCCCTTGTTTGCTGATAAGAATCTATAGAGAACTTAAAACTAATCAACAAGAAAAGAGCAAACAATCTTATTTATAAGTGAACAAGAGACTTGAACAGAAACTTCTTCAAAATTTGACCCTCAATCCCACTAGTAGCCATGTACCCAGAAGAAAAAAAAAAAAACACATTTTTATCATAAAGACATTTGCACTAGATTGTTTATCACAGCTCAATTTGCGATTACCAAGAAGTGGAAACAACTTAAATGCCTATCAATGCAGGAATGAATTAAGAAACTATGATATAAGTATACCCTGGAATACTACTCAGCCATAAAATAGATGGAGACTTTACTCCTTTTGTATTAACCTGGATGTAGTTGAAATACATTCTTCTCAGTAAAGTATCACAAGAATGGAAAGGCAAATATCCAATGTGCTCAATACTAATATGAAGCCAGTAGATAATCTAATTCATGCCCACATAGAAGAAAAACTCATTTCAATTCACATGGGGGGGAATAAAGGGGGGGAGAAGAGGTGGGAGGTGTGATCCCATTTAATGGACACAGGTAGGGGTGTATAGCACACGCCCTTTGTGGGACACAACTACAAGAGAGACTCTACCTAACAAATTCAAATATTGTGACCTGGTTGTCTGTATCCTCTCATTAACCTGAACTTTAAAAAAGAGAGAGAGAGAGAGAGAAAAGAAAGAAATGGGATTAAACAAAAATAAAATAATTCTTCACTTTTTATGGAACCAGAAAAAAAATACCACACAGCCAAAGGGATTTTAAATAATAAAAACAGTACCAGAGGTATCACTCTACCAGACTTAAGATTATATTACAAGTCCACAGTGATTAAAACAACATGGTATTGGCACAAAAACAGAAACATAGACATATGGAACCAAATAGAAAACCAACAGGTAAAACCAGTGTCTTATAGTCATCTGATCTTTGCCAAACAAAAGCATACACAGGGTGAAAGAATTCCTAGTCAATAAATAGTGCTGGGAGAACTGGGTAACCAAATGCAAAAGACTGAAACTGGACGCACACCTTTCACCATGTACAAAACTCGACTCGAGATGGATTAAATATTTATATCAAAGACAGAAAATGATTAAGACAGAAACTAGTAGAAAATGTGGGGAAAGCTCTTGAAGATGTCAGCCTGGGGAAAGATTTTATGAAGATTTCAGCAAGAATCACAACAACAAAAATAAACAAATGGCACTTAATTGAACTGAAAAGTTGAGGGCACAACAATTAAAGCAAATAGACAACCTTTAGAACAGGAAAAGATAATTGCATATGATGACAAAGGCTTGATAACTAACATCTACGGAGAACTTAGTCAACAACAAAAAAAAAATAGCAAACAGTCCCATCTATCACTGGACAAGACACATGAACAGAACTTTCTCTGAGGGAGACAGATGAATGGCTAACAAATATTTGAAAACATGCTCATTGTTACTGATCATCAGAGAAATGCAAATCAAACACTACCCCCTAACCCTTGTGAGAATAGCCCACATCACATAGTCCCAGAGTTGCAGATCCTCGTGCTGGTATCAAGAGAGAGGGACACTTTTACAGTGTTGGTAGGACTGCAAACTCATACAGCCTCTTTGAAAAGAAGCATGGAGAATCCTCAAAGAACTCAAATTAGATCTCCCATTTGAACCCACACTACTACTAGGCATCTACCCAGAAAAAAAAATCATTTTGTTATAAAGACATTTGAACTAGAATGTTTATCACAGCTCAATTTATAATCACCAAGATGTGGAAAAAATGTAAATGCCCACCAACCCAGGAATGGATTAACAAGCTGTGGTATACGTATTTCACGGAGTACTACCCAGTCATAAGAAAAGATGGGGACTTTACATCTTTTGTATTAACCTTGATGAAGGTAAAATACATTCTTCTTAGTAAAGTACCACAAGAATGGAAACGGAAGTATCCACTGTACTCAATTTTATTATGAAGTCAGTAGACTAACACATGCTCATATTGGAGAAAAAGTCAATTCTGTTCAAATTAGGAGAGGGGAGATTGATGTTCTCCCCCTTAAAGGGCACAGGATAGGAATCTATACCACACTTTCTGAGTGTAGGACAGACCTACAAGAGGGACTCTAACAAATACAAAAATCGGGACCTGGTTGTTTGTACCCTCACAAGAACCTGAAATTTAAAAAAAATAAAAAATAAAAGAAAAAATGTGAAATGCACACACACACACACACACAGAAAGAAAGATAAAAACACAGAAAAGCATATCACTGTAAAATTTTAGAACATTGGTACAAAGAAAAGACTCTATAAGCTTCAAGAAAGAAGTGGCTAGTGGTGCTTTACATTTCTAAAAACAATTCTAAAAATTAAGAAATGGGTTAAGGCTGCCAAAATTCTAAAGAAAAAAAAATATTTTCAACCAAGAATTCTATATCTTCTTGAAATATCAATCAAATATGAGTTTAGGTCATTGTGGAGTTTCCATGAACATTCTTTCAGGAAGCTTCTGGAAGATGAGTTTATCACAATAAAATAATTAACCCAGAAAGAAGAGGTATGGGATATGGGAACCAGGAAATCCAACATAAGAGAGAAGTGAACGGAAAATAACAAGGAGAGAAAGTAAAAGAAGACATTGGTGTGACACCTATGCCCTAGATTTAGATAGCAACGAGCATAAACTGGAGCAATACAATTTAATAAAGCAGTATATTCTGGGCCAGGCACACTGGCTCATGTTTGTAATCCTAGCACTTTGGGAGGTTGAGGCAGGAGGATTGCTTGAAGTCAAGAACTTAAGACCAGGGTTAGCAAGAGTGAGAGTTTTTCTCTACAAAAAAAAAAATAGAACAATTGACTGGATGTGGTGACACACTTCTCTAGTACCAGATTCTCAGAAGGCTGATGCAGGAGCATAGTTTGAGGCTAGGAGTTTGAGGTTGCTGTGAGCTATGATGGCACCACTACACTCAAGGCAACAGGGTGAGACCTTGTCTCAAAAAACAAACAAGCAAAGAGACAGACAAACAAAAAGAATAAAAAATGGTACCTATATGTGGAATCAGTACAATTTTATTTATTAGTCCAGAAACAAAGGAATTGCAATCATTATATTGGTCTTCATGTATTACTCATAGTTGGTTAATTTTCTGTTTTTGTAAATAAGTTGATAAATATTCGTCCAAATTGTTTAAATTATACCAGTCTTTTCCTCTCATACTAGTATTATAACTACACTTTCTCTGTTCTAAGTTTATTGGCTTACTTGTCATTATTTACTTCTATTCAATTGATTTAACTCCATTGCAAAAAATGAGAAGAATTAGGAGATGTGTATTGTATTAGTTTGTCAAGGCTGCTTTAACAAAGTGCTACAAATTGAGTTCTTTCAGTGATAAAAATGTATTGTCTGACAGTTCTGAAGGCTAGTTCAAGATTAAAGTTTCACAGACAGTTCCTTCACAGAGCTTGTGAAGAGGAACATACAACATACCTCTCTCCTATCCTCTAGTGATTTGCAGGCAATCTTTGTTATTGCTCAGCTTGTAGAAAGATCCCATCTCTTCCTTTATGTTTTCACAGCATTCTCTGTGTGTATATCTGTCTCTTCCCATGGCCCTCTTTGGTTAGGACATCAGTCATATTGGATTAGAGGCCTACCCTACTCTGGGATGACCTCATTTTAACTTAATTACATCTGCAATGACCCTATGTCCAAACAAGGTCACATTCTACTGATGGTTAGGACTTCACTATATAAATTTATGAAGGACAAAATTCAACCCATAACACTATCTTTGAATGGAAGACTTTGTAAAGAAATTAAATGAATGTACAAGTTTAATTTAAAAATATTCACTGTTTTGTCTCACACTTCCACTGTAAATCCTGTAGATGAAATAAAGGCCTAGACTGCTGGGACATAAGAATCAAAACCAGAACTATATTATGACTTAATCGACTTTTACATGGCCAAGAAAAAGTAGGGTTTTTTGAAAAATAGCTTATTTCCTCACTCATAGGAGTGACAGTGAATCTCCCTTCTGATTTGTACTTCACTTAGAATTATATTTGAGAGTTATAAACTTGCACAGAAATATTCTGTCATGATCAATACCTTCAAATTCCACAATCTTAATGTGCATTATCCACTTTTTCCTAGACTATACCCTGGATCTATTCCAAGCAGATCTACGTAAATAATCAATTATATAATTATGAAAGTACATATTTATGCTCTCTAAAATACCTTTTTTCCCTCTTCAATGATGTTCATATAAAAGTGACATTATTCTATTCAAAGTACAGAGTGCTTGAGTCATTATTTCCTTGTTTGTCTTGACCATCTTAAGATTTTCTACATTCCTTCTTTCATTTCATTTTGTTTTCAATACAGGCATCTGCATCCTCTCACTTCTGCTCATATCTGAAGCTCTGCTCGATAAGAGCTTCATTATGTCAATTATTCAGGTTATAATACTGTTTTTCTGTTACTCATTTTGGAAAGTGATTTTTTAATCTCATATTTACATTTTCCCAGTTATGTTTGCATAGAATTTTTACCTCTTGAAATCATAATGTTTATGATACATTATATTTTTTAGGTCTTTTGTATGGATTTTAAAAGTAAATGATCAGAAGTAATATAAGAATAAGAGTCATATCAAAAAAAATCTAATTTGGACTCATCTGGAAATCATTTATTCTTTCCCAAAATTTTATAAACATAAATCACATCACACATTTATTATTTGTCAATATCTCCTTTTAGTATTAGCAGAACTACAGCTAGTAAGAAGGAATTCCAAAGAACACTGATTTGCATCTGTTACCCCCTCCAGAGATCATTTCTTGCCATTGTAAGTCAATCAAAAATCAAGTTAAGCCTCTTGACATAATTGGAAGTTTCAAAGTGATCTGAAGAGTGCAATTTTCTTTTACATATGTCAAAGCTAGATGAGAAAAATACCATGGGAACAGAAAGGTCAAGGGCTAATCCACTCCAAAGTCATTAAAGATCATATTTAAATTGCCTTGGAAACTTCAAGGTTTTTAAAGCAATCATCAAATTCCCAAACAGAACATGGTGCCTGTGACACAACAGCTGTCTTTTATGGGAAAGGAATAGAGTTCCTTTTTCTGTCATGCTGAAACGGATCTTATATCTTCAAAGTTTATTTTGCCATGCAAATATTTGTATTAAACAAATGTATTTAAATGTTTAAGCAGAAATTGTGTCATAATAGAAAGATTTTTAGCTTAAATAAAACTATTTCACAGAGCATTTTAAAACACTATTATTTTTAAAATTAATTGCAGCAATTTGCACCATCCCATCATGTTAAATATTGAAGGGAAAAAGTTCCTCATTTATCCTGAATATATCACCACAATTGAAGACCTGAAACATCAAAGTAATTACCTAGAAAATTAATGCTACTATATGGGCATATTTTTAATGAATCATCCAGATAAGATAATTACTTCTTTCCTAATTCATTTTGGCAGTGGATACCTATTTTATTATAGTGCATTAAATCATAATCATGGTATTGGATTACTATAATCAAAACACTGTTAAACAGACACCTATACATATCTACACCATAAATAAATTATTGGAACAGAATAGTGATACATGGTTCCAAATATGTATATATTTATGCATTTACTGTATATTAAATGGCTCACTTAAATTAAATGGGATAACAGGTTTTATAATAAATGATTTTAGCAGAAAAGTAAAAATGGATAGCAAATCTATGAGATAAAGTGCACACCAGGGAAAGAAAAATGCCAAAATGATCTGATAGCAGTTTTTATACTTTGGATGGGAAAATATTTAAATAATTAATAATAATATCAAGTGTTAGTGCTATGGAATAGACTGATAATATGAAAAATTACTGGTGTAAATATGCAAAACATTTTTGGAAATATATTTAGCAGCTCTAGTGAACTGTAAAATACACAAAACTTTGTTCCAGCTAAGTCCCACCATATAACTTTGACCTCCAGAAATACAAGCAACAGTGAATAAGAATACATTACAGTAATACTTCTTTAGCATTAGGAGTAGCAAAAACTAGAAACATTAATGGCCATTATTAGAGAAACTGAATAAATTGTACAATATCCATATTATGTAGCTATTACATTTAAAAAATGTGTTAGAGCTATAAAAAGTGCCCTGAAAATCAAGTAATAACGATAGATTGTTTAGATAAAAAACAGGAAAATTATTGCTTACTGTGTGTAAATGTGATATTACTGTGTAAAAGCAGTAATAGTTGAGGAGGGAACATATAATGGTGTATACTCCTACAATTTGAGGCTAAACTTATGCTTCTTTTATTTAAGTCAAATAAAATATAAAAGATCTAAACATCTAGATTGGTTTAACACTTCATATTGTCATCATGCAGACACTTTGGCATTTAACGTTTTAGACAAGAAAAAGACAGGAATAAATTATTTGCTTTAAGTATACTGACCTTTAAAAAGGAAAACAAATTCAAATACTAAAATAGTAATAGGTGACTACAAGTGTTTCCTAAAATTCATCTAGTTCATACTGAGAAAAATCTATTCTTCTCTTCACCAGTATACTTTGACTAGAAGCTAAGAAACAGATTAAGGAATGTGGTGCATACAAGTCAACTTGTATCACCAGCCCTTGCTCTTTTCTTTAATTTCTAAGACATATTCCCCTTCCTTAAAAAAAAGCCATCCCTATACACCTAAAATTGGTGCATAAAACAAAACAAAATAAATCATCCCTGGTTTTCTTACATGACCATTAATAAGGACTTACACAGCATCATTTCTGTAATGGTCTGATATGGATATTTATGTCCCCCAAATCTCATTTGAAATTTGATCCCCAGTATTGGGGAGGGGGCTGCTTGGGCAGTGTTTGTAAAATGGGGGCCAGATCTCCTATGAACAACTTGATGTGTTCTCCCTTAATTAGTTCACATGAAAGCCAGCTGTTTCAAAGAACCAGACACCACCTCCTCTTTCTCTTGCTTTGCATCAGGGGTCCTCAAACTTCTTAAACAGAGGGCTGGTTCACTGTCCCTCAGACCATTGGAGGGCCGGACTACAGGCCCCAGGATGAGTTGGCTGCTAAGTAAGACAGGCAGCGGCGGCAAAAACACCCAGTGGGTTAGATAAATGTCCTAGGCAGGCTGCACATGGCCCATGGGCCATAGTTTGAGGATGCCTGCTTTACACCCACCTTGTTACATGCCTGGTTACAAGATGCCTTTCATACTGACTGGAAGCTCCCTGAAGGCCTCACCAGAAGCAAATGCTGACACAATGCTTCTTGTAAAGCCTGCAAAAATGCGAGTCAAATAATCCTCTTTTCTTGATACATTACCCAGTCTTAGATATTTCCTTTATAGCAATATAGCAATGCAAAACTGACTAATACATAGTTTTATTTCTAAAGACATACTCCAATATGCATTTGATGCACATCCTAGGTATGAATTGGTATCATCGTTCCTGTATATGATTGTACTTTTAAGGTCACTAAATCACATACATCTCTAACCAAACTCACAGTAACTAAATGTGCTATTGCTTTAAATAAGCAAGCATAAAATAAATAGCTATAAATTGCACTGTGTCCTCCTTGAAATTTATATGTTGAAGACCTAACTCTCAATATGACTGCATTTGAAGAAAGGGCCATTCAAGAGGTAAATAAGGTTAATGAGGTCATAAATGTGGTTCCCTAATCTAATATGACTAGGGTCCTTATAAAACAGATGGAGAAGATGACTGACCAGAGACAATAGCTGTTGGTCTCAGAAAGAAAGGATAATTTTAGTTGAAAAATAAAAATAAGCTCGGCACCTGTGGCTCAAGTGGCTAAGGCACCAGCCACATACACCTAAGGTGGCAGGTTCCAATCCAGCCCAGGCCCGCTAAACAACAATGATGGCTGCAACCAAAAAAATAGCCGGGTGTTATGGCGGGTGCCTGTGGTCCCAGCTACTTGGGAGGCAGAGGCAGGAGACTCGCTTGAGCCCAGGAGTTGGAGGTTGCTGTGAGCTGTGATGTCACAGCACCCAGGGGAATAGCTTGAGGCTCTGTCTCCAAAAAAAAAAAAAAAAAAGAAAGAAAGAAAGAAAGAAAAAGAAAAATAAACAGAGATTGGGTATGAATGCAAGACAAAAGTACCAGAACTTACCAGAGATTTCACAAGAAGCAGTTGAAGAGCAGAACAGAAATGAGCAAGATATCAGCAGAGACCAACTCCCAAGAGGCAGGGAGTCCAGCAAAAAGGGAAAGTGGAGTGGTTTGTTTCTCCCTCCTTCACACCTCTAGCAATTAGCAAGTTCCTAACCTGTTGAAGAGCCTTTTATACCCTCATGAGCCCAAAAATTGCTGCTACCAAAGAACTGAAAGCCTCTTGAGGACAAAGCACTGGGCTGCCAGTCCCACTGGGGTGCTTCCTATCACCACAGATGCAAGCCAAGACAGCAGGTGCCACATT
Source organism: Otolemur garnettii (assembly GCF_000181295.1). Lineage (NCBI taxonomy): Eukaryota > Metazoa > Chordata > Mammalia > Primates > Galagidae > Otolemur > Otolemur garnettii. The sequence continues at coordinate 11,991,417 of NW_003852400.1, read as the reverse complement.
GCTTCCCACCCACCATGTACCTTTGTCCTCCCTGAGTGCCTTGCTCCCTCAATTTTTGTCTCACTCATTCTCAGACAAACATTTCCCAATACCGGCCCAGACTATGGGAGTTTCAGGGACCAGTGGATCCTGGGGAATCTACATGATCTCAAAGCCTGCATATTCTAGGCAAACTCCATTCCCCCGTTCTCAACTGTGGCTTCCAAGAGAGATGTTTGAGCCAGGACTGCCAGGACTGGTTACTTCCCCTGTGTTGGTGCATGTACCACACCAAGGCTTCCACAGAGAGTGGGGCTTGACCCTTTCCTCTTAAAGTCTGGCAGCAGACTAAGTGGTGCTCTGACTGTGAGCTCTTAGGCACCATCTCTCCCTAATACTTCTCATCCAGCTGCTCCATCAGAGCAGGGCATCCCTCAAAGGCAAAAAATTGCGACCAGCACACTTCTTCCTGACACATCCAGGGATTTATCTTTGGGGCCCAGGAATAGGCCTGCAGGCAAAATCCTATGCCCTCAGGACTCGATCACATGGCCCACTAGTATGAAGGGGAGATATATGAACTTCCACTATCACCTTGATACCAAAGCCAGGAAAGGACAGAGCAATTATCAAAAAAAAAAAAAAAAAAAGGAAACTTATGAATATAGATGCAAAAGTCCTCAATAAAACACTAGCAAATAAAATTCAATAGCATGGTTAAACATACATAAATTAATAAATGTGATTCACTACAAAAAAACAGAAGACAAAAAACATATGATCATGTCAACAAATGCAAAAATAGTTCATGTTCATTGATCTGTAGAATCAACATTGTTAAAATGTCCATACTAATCAAAGTGACAGACTCAGTGCAATCCTCATCAAAATACCAACATCATATTTCACAGATCTAAAAAAAAAAAAAAAAAAAAAAGATTCCACAGTTCATATGAAAAGAGAAAAGAGCCCAAATAACCAAAGCAATCTTAAGCAGAAATACAAAGTCTGGAGGCAACACATACATTACCAGGTTTCAAACTACATGTATGCCACAGGCTATAGCAACAAAAACAGGATGATGGTGCATAAAGATAGACACATAGGCCAATGGAACAGAATGGAGAATCTAGAAATAAAACTATCCACGTACAACCAACTGACCTTTGACAAAGCAGACAATAATGAATGTATGCTGTGGAAAACAAGCCCTATTCAATAAATTATACTGGGAAAATTGGATAGCCATGGGCAAAAGAATGAAACAGGTTCCATATCTCTCACCACTCATAAAAATTAATTTAAGATAAATAACAGACTTAAATGTAAAGCATTAAGCCATAAGAATTCTGGAAGAAAATGTAGGAAATCTCTTCTAGATATGTGTCAGTCTAGGGGAAAAATTTATGAAGATAACCCCAATGGCAATCACAGCAACAACAAAAATAAATAAATGGGACTTGATTAAATTAAGAAGCTTCTACACAGCTAAGGAAATAATTGACAGAGTAAGTAGACAACTTACAAAATGGGAGAAAATACATGCAATCTAAATATATATAATAAAAGGCTAATAACCAGAATCTACAAAGAAATCAAGTATAAAATCACTACAAAAAAAATATATGAAGTGGGCAAAAGACATGAATAGAAGCTTTTCAAAAGAAGATAGACAAATGGCCAATAAATATATTTAAAAATGTTCAATATCACTTAATCATCACGGAAATACAAATTAAAACCACCATGTGATATCACCTTACCTCAGTCAGAATGGCTTTTATAAAAATGACCAAAAACAATGAATGCTGAGGTGGATCCAGAAAGAAAGAAAGGAATGCTTACACACTGTGGATGGGACTACAAATTAGGACCACCTTTATGGAAAATAGTATGGAGATACCGCAAAGAATAAAAAGTAGACTTACCATTTGATTCAGCACCTCACTACTGGGTATTTACCCAAAGGAATAGAAGTCACTGATTCAAAAGACCAGCACTCAAATACTTACTGTAGCACAATTTACAATTATAAAGATGTGGAATCAACCCAAGTGTCCACTGAATCCTGAGTGAATTAACAAAATGTAATATAAATATACTATGGAATATTACTCAGCCATAAATGGTGAAATAATACCTTCTGCAACCATTTGGATGGAACTAGAAACCATTCTCCCAAGTCAAGTATCTGAAGAATGGACAAACACCACATTTACGATTACACTCTATTAAATTGGAATTAACTGAGAAGTACACATGTGCAGACTCAGCGGAAATCAACGGGGAAGGGGTATGTAGAGGAGATGGACAAAAATTACCTGATGGGTAAAATGAACACGATCTGTGCAATGGGCACACTTATAATCCTGAAGAAAGAATTACAAAAAGAATCCATGTAAATAAAAATACCTGTACCCCTGTAATATTTGAAAAAATAAAAATAAATGGAAATATACAACTGAAAAAATGAAATAGAGATAGAGCCATCAGGGATGTATGCACGTAAAGAACTTGTGAGGATACGTAGAGAAAACTCCTTTCCAACTAAGGAGAGAGGCCTCCAGAGAAACCAAACCTGGCAACACTTGGATCTTAGACTTCCAGCCCCCCAAACTGGAAGAAAATTAATTTCTATTATGTAAGTCATCCAAGCAGTGGTATTTTGTTATAGCAGCTGTATCAGATTACACGAACTAATACTACACCCATACATACACACATATATATTAACATACATGCATTTTATAAATATATGTATTTGATGAATACTCCACCTATGAATATATATTTGTATCTGGAATGTATACATATGTATGTACACATACATATACAAGGTTATATCTGGAACATATATATGTATACTAGAAATGTGTAAGTTATATAACACAATATCCCTATATTTGGTAAAATAAAAGGTACAGTGTAATACTCTAGTAGAAATTCCTACCTCAACTCATGACACCTAACAGATGGTAAGATACATTAAAAATAGAATTTGGAAATTCAAGTTGTAAAAGAAGCTTAAAATATACAATTTTTTTTACCTTTATTTTTTTCATCCCCATCCTATTTCCCCACCCACATCTGGGGTGAATAGAGAGAATGTCGGCTACAAATGATTGTAGATTTATGATCCTAGAAAAACTGAAATGTGTACCAGGAGGCCAAGTCGTTTAACCAGCTGTTCTTGGATCATGTTTTATTACTAAGGATTAGACCATGATGATACAAAACCATTTAACATGTCCTTGGACCTCCACAGAAAGTAGCAACTTGTTTAGGTGTTCATGAATCAGCCCCACTAATAAGGAATTAAATTGCTTTGGAAAATCTCCTGGGAAATCCTCATTGGACATAGTTATAAGGAAAAAATTCACATTGTAAGATAGGATTTGTGACAGGTGGCAGATTGCTTTCCCTAAAGAAGTATTTCTAGAAAGTAATAAATTTACCTTGGGTACGAGAACATAATCAGAGTAAAAAAACAGCATTAGACAGAAAAATCCAACATATAGAAATTTATATCTCTAGATCCTTGAATGCTCATGGGGACCAATGTTACCCTCAAGGAGGCAAAAGTCAGTTTGGGGGTAGAGTGAAAAAATCTTAGATATTACAAAGGTTTGTGACTTTCCAAAGTATGAGACTACATAAACAGTTATACAGTGTATCAGTGGTGCTACAATTTTACATGTTAGGGGCGATTAGGAAAACAAAATTGGACACAAATGTTCCTCAGAGAGATCATTTTAAAAAGCTGAGCAATGCTGCAGTAGGTGAATCAGAACACGGATACTGTGTATAGAGATGGCGGACCTGTCTCTTCCCAGCTCCTTAACCCACAGTGTAACTTGGCTACACTCCCCACTCACAGCCCAACAAATTTCCAACCTGAAGACCTGCAAAGCACTCCCCACACTTTCTCTGAATTTATAGGAATCTTACGTTTACGTGACCTCCTCCTCTTAAGTTCCTCCTTTCTGTTTCTACTCACCCCCTATATCAACCAATGTGGAAGAAAGTCACTTCATAAAATTCCACAAAATAATATTAACTTAAAAAAAATATGCACAAAGCATTTGCGAATCTGGTAGATTTTACTCCAGAGCTAGGCATAACAGACAGGGTCACAGACTTTAGTGGACAAGCCGCAGAACAGTGTCAATCAGACATTTATATTCCTCAAAGCCCCTGTTAGCTATCCCCACAACTCGGGGGCTTTTCTTGGCCCTTCCCTGACACAGCAACTGACATATGTCCTCTTCCTTTTTCTCTCCTTTTAGCTCCACACACCTCTACCCTGTCCCCAAACACACAAAAAACATTCATGCTTTTCACCCAGAACCTCTTTCTGGAATCGTAGAAAGTAATGAATTCTTGGTCATCACCACCATTACCCCTCAATCCAAAATGACTCCTGTTACATTTCTGGGTGATTTTAATATCCAGATAGACTACTCAGTTCTCTGGCTTCTGCCTCCCTTTAACTGTTCTCTTCAAGTGACATCTTCCTCCATCCTACCAGTGTCACTCACGTCCATGGTCATAATCTAGGCCTTCCTACTGCCAGTAGATATACCCTTTCCTTGGTAATTATGAGCTTTCTGAGTTTCTGGCCAGAACTCCTTTCCAGCTCTTTGCTAATATCTTGACTGTAAAAATATGAGTATCTTCAACTCATTAATACCACTACTACTTTAGCTTCCCTCACTCCCCTTCACTCCTTCTCTAGCTTTTTAATACAATTTGTATCCCATGGCAAACATTGCAATTGTTCCTTTGCAGACACCCTTGACTTCATTTTATGTGTCCTATCATTTTTATTTTATTATTTTGATACAGAGTCTCACTCTGTGCCCTGGGTAGAGTGCAGTGGCATCATCAAGGCTCAAAATAACCTCAAACTCTTGAGATCAAGGGATCCTCTTGTCCCAGCCTCCGGAGGAGCTGGGACTACAGGTGCCTGCCATAGTGCTCAGCTAATTTTTCTATTTTTAGTAGAGATGGGGGTCTTCCTCTCACTCAGGCTGGTCTTGAACTCTACCTGCCTTGGCCTCCCAGAATGCTAGGATTGAGTGAGCCACCATGCCCAGCCTCTATCATCTTTATTTGGCAAAAACTACAAGCCATTATAAGCATAACCCTTTTCTTTCTGTACAGCTGAACATAGCTATAGAAAAATATATGATCAGTGGTGAATCATCTCACTTTAAATTTGTTACTAGCAACTTGGAGATAGCCCTTTTTCTACCTGGTAATTCTACTACATATTTTCAGTTCACGGATAGACAGACACATACATAGATAGATAGATAGACAGACAGACACATAGAAATTCTTATTGGAAAGACATTCCCCAAATTTATTTTCCAACATTCTCTTTCTACAGTATTGACAGTAGGTAGATACCACATCCAATCTCATTTGTGCAGCTCTATTTTGGAGATCCTAATTAATACAAAGATCTTTCTTAGAATGAAAATATATTGCCCAGAGACAGGCATTCTAATCTAGATTTCAGAAATTGACGCTAACCAAAGGATAGCTATCACTTCCTCTTTATGCAGTTTAGTTTAACAAGATAAACATTTCCAGTTCTCTAATCCGTGGTGGTTCCTCTATTATAGTTGCCCTTCTCTAGTGCCTCTGATCCCGTGTCAGTTACACCCATATTTGACCCATAACTGATCACATGGGTTTAGATAACTGACTAGAGCCTTCCATGGGATAGAACCTCAGCAAGTGGGTTGAAAGAATGTTTTCTGATTTCATGTTTATAATGCTTTTTCAAGGTATTTATTGCTATATGTACGTGAAGATGAGAAATAGGGTGTGTTTAATCTTGCTATGTTTTATTTACTAAGTGGGAGCCACATTAGCCGGCAGGGCTCTCTGAACTTCCTACAAAAGCAAGATGCCTCTCTCTGGGGCTAATTCCACTCCTGTTCTTATCTTTTACATCTCAGAAGTTTCTCACTCCTAATCTTTTAGGAGAAGTTCGGATTCTAAAAAGACAGGAGAGTGAGATACGTTGTTTTCCCTCTATGATCTTAACATTTAATGATTTAATAAGTTAACAAGGGAACTACAATACCAGACAAAGAAAGATTAGCGCCAGAAGACGAGCATAAAGTGCTACGGGAATTGAAAAAAAGGCCAGTACCAAACAAATCACAGCACATGAACCAGAACTACGAAATAACACAGAACACATTCTGTCAACCCAAGAACAGACATTTTTTTTTTCTGGCTCTGGGAATTGCACATTGCTGGGGCAGCCTTCAAGAGTAGTATAACACCAAACAGAAGCAAGGCCAATAATGAGCAAATCTGATGGCTGAAATGGTTCTCTGCTCCTGGGTCTATAATTTAATGTCATTATTAGGCTGTTGAGACTAATCTCACTAGAACAAGTCTAGAGGTGGAGGTGATCAGCAGAGGACAAGGAGACCGGTAGTGAAGTAGCAGCAGCAATTTGTGGTAAACAAATTCTGAAACGTAGTATTTAGACAATCTCCTGGGAACCAAATGGTAACCAACAGAGGTATTTTATGACTGTAATATATTGAACTTATATGAGTAGCAGCACAGGTGTGTCGTGAGCTGCAAAAATTGAAAACAAACTCCTAATAGTCCTAAGAAGGTGGAATAATGCCATCTTTTCCGTTGTATGGAAATACACCTGAGGCCTGGCGCTCCCTAGGGTGCTGAATAAGAATTCAGTAAAAACATCAACAGAGACTGGACCATACCATTTTGCTTTATAAGCAGAGCTTATATTTTATTGTTTTTTATTAAGTAGAGCTTACATTTTGTGGACATATATTGTTTTCTTCTACATCACATGCATTTAGTTTGAGCAACTAAATTGATTTTTTTTTTAACATTTCATTCTATACACCTTATTTAACTATTGTTTTGGAAGAAGAGACCAATTTTTAACAAATATTTATGGGATATAAGATTTCTAAGTTGTAAAATTTTGCATTTATTTTTCAAGTTAAAACACAAAGCAGTTCCTTTAAACTCCTAATCATATTAAGATTGAGCTTTATTTTGTTTCTGTAAGGGAAGATGAAAGCCTGGTCACTCTAGGCATGTGACACTGTCGACAGACTTTTCAACACTCCTACTAATTTATGGCTACTCAGTGGGAACTAACAAATGCTGGGTGGCTGATGGTAGACAGCCCAGTGATTTACTCCCAACATCTGCCAGCCGATCACGTAGGCTCTGCTCAGCAGTCAGCTTCCTACAAAATCGTGCTCCCTGAGAGGGCCTTCTCCTCTGCTAGTCAGTAGTAACTGACAGTGCCCTTCACATTGGTATTGAAAGAGTCTGCCTCCCAAGTGGATAAATGAGCCTTTCTGAATTATGTCATCTTTAGCCAGGAAGTTTTAAAAAAAACTGGGAGGGGGTAGAGATGAAGAAAGAATGATAAAAGGAAATAAAAACTTATACAAATAATTTCAGGAATCATAACCTATAGAACTTATAAAATCCTATAGTTTCAAACTTTTTAAGAGAACCACCTTTCAGAATAAGTATCATAAACATAGCCTTGAAATTCTGGTATTTATTTGTGAGAAAGATTATTGTGGAGAATCAACTGTAATTACTTTCTTTTTATTCCATGTACCTTCAGGAAAAATTAGAAGTATTTGTAAGCACATGCTTTTGGACTAAACTAAGTGAACTAATTAAAGAAATGAAAAAAGAATCTTACATTTGTGTCTATCATAGAATCACAATTAATAAAGCCACAGATTATAAATGAACACTATAAGCAATTAGTTTGCAATATATTTTATGGCCAACTATAAACTTATTTAATAATAAAAAATGAACGCAACAAGGAGCCCAACTCCAACCCTGCATTGAAGTTGGCCATGTCTCCTCAGATACACGTGTGTTTAAGATACACCATAAGATCACATAATAAAACCTGAAGCAAGTTTAGAGTTGTCTTAGACTAAAAGAAACAATACTTTGTTTTTGAGGTTACAATAAACCACTTGGCACAGAATTAAATTTCAGTAAGAGAAACACAGAGAGTTAATTTTTCCTTTGTGTTATTCTGTATTCCACACGTGGTATTCCACACGTCAATTTCCCATTAGGCTGGGAAAACAGTGCCTATTCAATCATGTGTCAACCTTATAGCAGGACTTCTCCCTGCCCCCCCCCCCAAAAACCCAGTATAGTAGAAAGGACAAACTATCCATTCCAGAACCCAGGTTGGAATCTGGCTCTGTAATTCACTTGTTGAATGACATTGGGAAAATTATTTAACTTCTTCTTCCTCAGTTTTCTCATCTGCAAAATGGAAATACTTTACCTACTTCACAGGTTTATTATAACTAAAGGCTTCTTATTAAAATGACTAAATATATGTGAGGTTTTGGTATAAGGCCTAGGGCATTATAAGTGCTATATAAGCATTAGCTACTAGACAGGTATTTAACACCACACGTGCACCTTATTTCACCTCCCCAAAATGTTGCCTTTTACTGCAGTTTCTGGACTCCCCCTGCAGCCTTTGAGTGCCCCTCCATCCTTTTTTCCAGGCTTGCTGGTTCCAGCCCTCACTGTCCGATATGCATCCCCAGCAATCACTGTATATTTTGCTCCCTTCCTTACACAGAACAACTCAGCTTCATCTCAACTTCTCCAAACCCAGAGCCCCTCACCTTCACCTAAAATACTGTCTTCACACACATGAACATATTTTTCTGTGAATACTGAATTTCTTTCCTCAGAGCAGACAAAAGACCTTCTATTAACTAGTATCTGGTTTTTTAGGTAAGTAAACGGAGAATTGCAAATAACTTTTTTTGGCAATATAAGCAACGGCTCTGCACCCGTTGCTCAGTGGTTAGGGCACTGGCTACATACACCAAGGCAGGCAGGTTCAAACCCAGCCAGGGCCTGCTAAACAACAATGACAACTGTAACAAAAAAATAGCTGGGCTGTGGTGGGTGCCTATTGTCCCCGCTGCTTGGGAGGCTGAGGCAAGGGTATTGCTTAAGCCCAAGAGTTTGAAGTTACTGTGAGCTGTGATCCCACACTACTCTACTGAGGGCAACATAGTGAGACTCTGTGTCAAAATAATAATTGTAATAAAAATTTTTAAAAAGGTAATATAAGCAATATTATCATTAATGTGATGTATTATTTATATTCATAAAAATCAATCACATCTAGCAACTCAACAAAATTGAAAAAAAAATTAAACCTATGAAATACATTGGGAAATGTTAGTTTAGTGCAGTAATTTAGTGTAGGATATTGGAAATGATATTTTTTTTTACCTGTTCAGGCTATTTAGGGCATAGAAATCATGATTATAATCTTAAGTTTTACGTCCATATACCACTGGGTAAGAAAGGTATATGTGGACATTCTTTAATTAGGATTTTACAAAAACTCAAATATTACATGTATACATGTATTTGTACAAATTTATTCAGAGAGTAGTATTTAGCAGTATTTTCAGGTAGGCAGAGAAATAGATAATATGAACTAGAAGAAAATGTACATTCATTCACACATAAATTTGCAATGCTTCCCAGTTCAAGAAATAGTGAAAACTCAGTATATGTAGGAGATGACCATAAAGGAAATAACAGTCTTGGAGACAGAAGAGATTATCTTTTCTCATTATACCCTGTACCCTGCACACTGGCTTGGTCTGCACTGAAATATAAAACCAATTAAAGAACATCCTAAGTCCCTCCATGTCCCCCCCGTCTTCACCTAGGATCATTTTCATTTCAGATGTGAATTTGTGAGTTTCTATTACCTAGATTTATATTGGTCTAATAACCCTTGCATTTACTTACACAGATCTGAGGTTTTCTGCTTCCTATCAATTTCTAGAATCAGTATCTCTGCATGGAGCTGTTTTGCCCTCCTTGTGTATTAGCTGAAATGTTATGAGATACAGAAAGGAAAAGATAAGAGGGAAGGGGGGGTAGGTAAATCAAGTAAAAATTGAGAAAACCCCTTACTAAATGTATAATCGTGTACATCACATGAAAACACCCCCCCATTAGCTGCAGAGATTTCACTATTTTACTTGTAGCAAAGGTGTTAACTTGGCAGACAAAGCTCACCATTGCAGGTGTTGAGCACCACAGCATTCCTCAGAAGAACGATCATGGGGTCCACTAGGACTCAATTTGCAAGAATAAATGTGGGACTTCCTACACAGTTCTACTTACCCTTAAGGAAAGAAGACTGCCCCCCACAAAGGGCCACAGGCCTGGGCTAGTGGTTCATGTAGATGGGAGAATTTTACCTGCTGTTCGTGATTTCCTTTTATCCAGACATCATTATATATTTTGATTGGCAACAAAGTAAAATTAAAGAAAAAGGAAAAACACCGCAAAGAGTTTTTTCACGGCACTCATTGGATGAAGCTTATGGTACAAGGCAGTGGCATAAATCTCTTATATTTACAGAAGTGATGAAATATTGCATCGGCGGTTCTGTGATAATGTCCCTGCAGTCTAAGCCCAGTAGGAGGGGCAACGGCAGCCTCTGATGCCAACATCACCACAGGGAGCCAGGCAGGGGGGTGGAAACTGGTGGACACTACACTGCTTTTGAACATGAAAGAGAAGGTTGGGGGTAGGTAGTGTTGGGTGGGAATAAATGAAAGAAAGAAAAAAGAAAGCAATTCTTATAGGACCAACAGAAAATGCTATTTGAAAAAAAACAATATTCCAATTTTTTAAGAGAGAAGTCCTATGAGATTTTAAAGAATTTTAGTAGTAATTTCCTGTTATTACTTTCCCATCTTTATAAGATTTTGCCCTAATAGTTAAGTCTGAGGTTCACTAAATAAGAAAAAATATACAATTAATAAGGAAACTTTTGATGGAGGTTCACATACCTTTTTTTCATTCTCTTAAACTCGTTACACCTACTTCTTAAAAAGGGAAAAGGTAATGCAATAGGATTTCACTGTTTTATTTTTTTCATTATTTGCTCTCCTTGAAGAAGTGAATTACTATTTTCCAGATCATTTTCTTCTAACACAGTCATGAATTATTCTGCTTACATTCAGAGGACTCTAATAGATGTTCTTTATGCCTACTAGCGATATTATACAGATTTGTTGTCACACTAAATGTGCAATTCATTTAATATGTTTCAGTTTCATCTACCTGTACTTTTATGTACTTCATTGCCTAAGCTGAATATAATTTACATATACTGTATTTAGTAAAAATCAGAAGTTAAAAAAGGGGTTGCAACAATTTTTTTAAATGTGTATTAGAAAAAAAAGTATGAATTTCCTCTAAGTGATAACCATGTGAGCTTTAATATTTAAAAAATCCAATTTATATGATACATGTTAAAAAATTTAAAAAAAACAAGGTATTTATAAAATTGATAGGTAAAGCATTTATTAAATAATTAAAGCTTTTCAAATATGAACATGTAGTCTTTACCATTTTTCTAATTAAAATAAGCCATGTAAAATAATGTTAAAGAGTCTGTCTAATCTGTCAATTTAATTTATAAAATGATTTTTATTTATTTTTTAAAAAGACTTTTTCATTTTTTATTTCAGATTAAAATGAAGGTGCAAATGGTTAAATTATATGGTTTTCATTTTTAGGTAAGACCCTTGATTATATTTTAATATTAATTACAATAAAAACAGGGCTAAACTATGCATACTGTCTACAAGTAAGCAGCCTTCTATATATATTCCTCTGTTAGATGTAAGGTAAAATATCACAAAATATTTGGTTCCATTTTTAAGCTAACAACTCTACCAAACAAGTGTTTTCCCTTAACGAGAAGTAATGAGTCCTTTGATGATACTCATGGATGTGGAAGTCTCATCCTATTCATCTTACTATGTGAGAAACAAAACTATGACTACTACAGCTTCAAGCTTGCAGTCTCCACAAACCAAATTCAATACAAGTAAGTATTGATTGAGAAGCTACCGGGTGTCTAGAAGAGTCTAGCGCAGGGTCATAAATAGGAACACAAATTCCCCGCTTGCCAAGAAGTAGACAGGTACGAAAATAACTATCATGTCTGAAAAGTAACCACACAAGGGCCGTAAGAGAATATTTCATAATAAATCTCTAGATAGAAATGGGTCTCCATACAATAACAATTTTAAAAGTTGACACTTTCTAAACAGTGCTCGACTGTTTTTAAACACACATACTATACCAACAGTGATTGTACAGCATGAAACGCCCTTAGAATATCCGTGGATATTTTTTAGTTTCCTTTCCTTCCAGGATGCATTTATGTATGTCTAACATGGTTTGTAGATTATTTAGGGATCCCAAAGGTTAGCACAGCATGTACAAAAAGAAGTCTTGTATGGCTAGAGTATAGAGTGCTTAAGCATTTATTTTCAGTTCACTCAAAGAAAAAAAGGTAATTTTGATAGTTTTTGATGAGAAAATAAATATTAGTTGCTTTTATAATATATGTAAAAAATGCAACTATGACCCCAAATTTCCAGTAAGTACAAAATTATTAAATAAGATGTGGATAACTAACACTGATTCACATTTAAGAATTTGGGAAATGATAGAGAATGACATAGCTACTTTATAAACAGGCCTGTTTTGGTGTGGTGTGTTCGTATATGTGTGAGTTTGTGTTGTACTTAAAAGTTTATTTGTCCATAAGCTAGAAAATGTAAACATTCCATTCATTTCCAGGCAAAATCTGAAAAATCACATAGCCTGGATTCTGAAAATATTTTTATACTTGTGAACTTCTTACCCTATTTACCACAGTCAATTTTTATAAAGATCTAATTGTCAAAACTATATTATAAAACAACCGAACTATACACTTATGAATCATAATGTCCAAAATTATGATAAATAAAAAGTAAAAACTATTTTTAAGTATCATTATACAGTACCCCTTTCTCTTGAATTGATAAAACAGTGCATTGAAAAGTTAACCAAAGGGGACTGTGTCCCGCAGCACATACCTATAGTTCCAGTTACTTGACAGGCCAACGTAGAAGGATCCTTTAAACTCAGCAGTTCAAGATCAGCTTACGCAACATAGTAAGGGCCTAAGAAAGTGAGTGAAGAGGGAGTTGGCTTTAAAACAAACAAACAAACAAAAAAACCCTCCTCTTTTCTATGCAAATACATATTTTATCCAATTGCACTTAAAGTAGATAATGACCATGCACATAACATTTAATTCACACTCCCTCTCCAAAAGTTTCAATTAAATGAAACAGGTAAACTGACGATAAAAAACAGTCTAATTAAATGGGTTTACTGGGCTATTGGTAAGGACAAGAGGGAAAGGAGAGGCCTTGAAGGCAAAGAAACCCAGAGAGACATTTTAACAGGGATATTTGCCTCCTTTCCTTTTGTAAACGTTTTTATATTTGCAGGGATAACACTAGTAAGAGAAAAGAAATGAGATTACATAAAAAGAATGAGTTGAAAATATCCGCGCTTATTGGAAAGGATAGAGCAGTTCATTCTAAGGTGGTTCTGCTGTGAATCCCGGGCTACTGACTTCCTGGGGATACTTTGTGTTCATCACTAGCTGTTCCATTCCGGTTTGTTTTCTTTTTTTACCCTAATTCAGCTCCTTAACCTGCAACATAGGTCATTTCCTTCCACGGCTACTTAGGGCATGTTGCTATTTTTTCATTTATTAATTCAGTAAGTATGAAATACTGAAAATGTACTGCAGGCAAAGCAGTGGGGATACAATAGCAACCGAGAGAGACGTAGCCCCTTCTCTGGTGATTTTATAATTTGAGGAGGGAGGAGGAAAACACAGTCCTAAAATAAATAGTGTCTGATGTAATCAATGCCCCAAAGGTGGCTCGGAAGCTTAGCTCGTGCTCAACCAAGCAGCCTTACTTAGTCTGCTGATGGATTAAAGTAAGACTTTCCTAAGCATTGCTAACTATTCTGAGTCTTGAAAGGGAAGTAAATAATTAAATCAAGTTACGCATAAGGACTAAAGAGGTACGGTTGAAAAAAAAATAAAGAGGTAAGGTTGAATCCAAAGGCTTGGAAGGGAAGAAAAATGATGGGCTCAATAAACTAAACAATAACAAAAAACTCCCAATGGCTGGAACAAAGAAAGGAAGAAAATGAATGTTGTGAAATAAGGAAGAAGAGAGAGAGAGAGGCAGAAAATGTAGTAATAGGACAACAGAGGACATCGTAAAAAGCTTTGCAGAGAATCCAGCTGAAAGGCATCAATCAGAAAACAGCCGTCCCAAGGCGTTAAACAGGAGATAAAGTTATCTAATAAGCATTTTTGACAAATAATTCTGCACTTAATGTAAGAATTGAATGGACTGAATAGGGTAAGAATAGATTCAGGGACACCAGTGTCAAAGAGATATGTGGTGTCTCGAGGTAGTCACTGAAATAATTGAGCAGAATGAGTTAAGTTTTAGTAAGAAAAGGAAGTTTTATCACTAACTATGCAAAACTTTGGGGGTGCCGGCTGCTTCCTGGAAGTCTGAAATGTTGGATTGCAAGGCAGCTGCCTGTCTCCTAAAATGTCCAGGTTTCAGACAGCTGCCTGGGTCCTTGGTTCTTGTCGTGCCCTTGGTCAAAAGTGACCAAACATCCCAAAATAAAAGCGTGAACAAAGTTTATTGATAAAGAGAAATACAGGTTTACAGAGTAAGAGCAAGATACAGGCTTACAGAGCAAGAAATGTTTGCCACAGACAGTTAACAACGGCACTCACTGTTGGGAGACAGACAGACGAGGAGGCGGCAAAGGTCATGGCCGGCGCTTCTGTCATTCCGCCTGGGGAGGGGAGGGCCTACCTGAGGTCAGAGTCTCCCCGGCAGTAGGGTCTTGCTGTGCATGCAGACCTCGTGGGCTTCTCTAAGAAGACACGGGCAGTGGGCCTCGTGATAATTAGTCTTAAGGCGGCTCCATCAAGGCTCTGTTGCACCTGTTGCTCGGCTGAGCGTGTTCCACATCCTTTCACAGGTGGCACCCCCGCCCCAGGTGTGAGCAATCCCCTGGGACGGAATTAAGGTGGGCAGCACTGAGAAGGGGGCCTAAGGGCTGGTTTTGTCTGCCTTCCCAGGAAAGCCGTTCCTCACTAACCCCCTAACAGCAGTTAGTTGACTAATTTAGCAGTGTAAGAAGATTGTAGGGGCTTGGCTAAGTATCGTGGTAACGGAGATGCAAAGAAAAGAATCGATAAAGGATATGTTTTGGAACGGAATAGATGACACGCGTACAAAATAACTAGTTGAAAATGTTCAGTAGGCATTAGAATACAAAAAGTAAATAAATAAATAATAAAGATATTTGTGCCAGGAACCTGGTTCTGTGGTTTGACTGTGTCTCCCAAAGTTCACGTGTTGGAAATTTCATCCCCATGCTCACAGTGTTGAGAGATGGGACCTTTAGAAGAATTAATTATAAGAGAAAAGTCAGGAAAGGAGTGTAAAAAAAGAGAAGTAGGAGAAAATCCAAGCTTGTGATGTCATAGAAGTTTAAAATGAAGGCAATTGAGAGGAAAAAAATAATAGCAAGCAGCAATATTGACACATAATCGCTAACACGTTTTGATTTGCCACCCTTTAATCAGTGCTGCCCCACGTTGTCATATCGTGGGACATGTTACAATTGATATTTGTGTCCCACTTTGGTCAAATAAGCCCGACTGGAGACGGGGAGGTTTGAGTGAGGGGGCAGAGAGACTTTTGTTTCCTCACATGTCCCCTGGGAATTCACTGTTTCTCTACTCTCTGCCATGGAATCCCCTCTTGGTGCCAGCCCCAAACAAAAATGGGGTAAAAATATGTGTTCCTGTGCGATTCCCCAGACACATGCTACCTTATTGTAATGGTCTCTTCTTCCTTTGGGCAACAGAGACATTCTCATCCTTGGTTTATGGGGTGCTGAACACGTGATGCCCAGCACTGGACAGAGGAGAGGACAGCAGGGTATCAGACTCACACACCGCTAGCCTGGGGGAAGAGCACAGCACAGAGCATGCACGCTCCCCTGGGTGTTCTGCCAGGGGACATGGGAAACAGGCCTTGTACTATCCAGGGGCTGAGGATCTACCTGACTCCAGCAGGAGAATGTTTGGGGTTGTTTGAATAATTTAATGATCTGGCAGCACCACCAAAGCAAGATACTCAGAGATATGAAGGAACTGTCATAAGGAGGGTTGTTTGGCTAGAGGTCTGTGTCCATAGGAGCAGGACGGGAAGGGCACTTGTGGTTAGGCTATTTGAGCCTCTCCCAGTCTTTTCAGTTGTCAAACACACTTAACATTGGGCCTCGCTCTGGGGCCTTAGACTTCCCACAAGAAGTCCAGAGAACAAAAAATTAGCTACCTGGATGTGATCGCTGTAAAATATCATTATTAGGATATTTTTCCTACTCTCTCTCTCACTTCTATTTTCTTAACCAGTCACTGTGACCAGAAACGATCCCTTCAAGAACCTCATAGCCACTTTCCAAAATAGAAAGTCTTAGACTCTTTTCCATAATAAGAAAGAATGAAAGAATGTTTTGATCTGAACCCTCCAGGCTTGGTTCATGAAATACTAAAAGAGAAGAGGAAGGATTTAGAAAATTCTCTCTGAAGAAAGAAGCCTGGCTTAAAGGCTTTTTGTCTATCCAATGAGGTCAAGTACCTATCAGCCCTTGCTCTGGAGATGTAAACACCAGAATTTGTTTTCTGGTAAGAACTTGCAAGAACAGGGTTTTGGTGGAGATTAAAGTGTCTTGCTTTAATATTTGTCAACCTATTATCCCGTGTGTGTTATCTTAGAATCGTTGGTCTATCCATTAGTTTTAAGCATCTTACATATAAAAGTATCTTTATTATATATCAAAAAATCACTTAAAAAAATTGTACAGGCTGGGCAGGGTGGCTACACCTGCAATCCTACCACTCTGAGAGGCAGATGTGGGTGGATTGCCTGAGCTCAGGAGTTCAAGACCAGCCTGAGAAAGAGGAAAACCCCATCTGTAAAAATAGCTGGGCATCGTGGCAGATACCTGTAGTCTCAGCTACTTGGGAGGCTGAGGCAAGACAATAGTTTGATCCCAAGTGTTGGAGGTTGCTGTGAACTATGACACCATGGCACTTTACTGAGGGTGACAAAGTGAGGCTCCGTTCCCAAAAATAATAATGATAAAATAAAAATAAATAAATAGGTGGCACCTGTGGCTCAAAGGAGTAGGGCGCCAGCCCCATATGCCAGAAGTGGTAGGTTCAAACCCAGCCCTGGCCAAAAACTGCAAAAAAATAAATAAATTCTACAGTCATGGATTTATTTTTTCTCCACTGATTTATTTCCAGGACTTATATTTAAGTAATCGTGTAGATGGCTGTGCTACCTTTAGAGTTACGTAGCAAAAAAAGCAGAAAGCTGAATGCTGAGTAGGGGTGGGGTATCTGGTAAGACACAGACATGAAGACAGGCTTATTCATTTTGAAATGCTATGACACACTAACAAAAAAGTCTAGTCTGGAGTTCAGAGAAAGAAAAAGGTTGAAAGCTATCGCTCCCTAGATAGAGTGGAGGAGATTTCCCAGGAAAGCACACGTAAGAAGGGCAAAGCCCTGAGCACAGGACAGCCGGTGCCCGAGCCCGAGCACTGAGAATGTACTGCTAATAAAGGTCTGGGGTTTTCAGAGTAACCTGAGTCAAGACTCCTATCTCAGAAGTCGAGTTGTTTATACACATATGTTTTTACTATTTTTATGTTTTATCTCTGTCACAATCTGTCTGAGGTTTACCAAAGTCAACTTCTGATTTTAAGATACGTGCCTCTGGAAAAATGTCAGAATATGGTCACAGCTTTCTACTCCACCTACCAGATCCACAGCTCTCCAGACTCTCAACTCTTTACTTTAATATTGCATTGTTGGTAATAGTGGAGATTTGTTTCCAGATTAGTCTCTAAAATAATCTGTCCTCAAACTGGTACATAAAGTTCTAAGACTGTGTCTATTTCTCAGAGACGCATGAAGAGAATGGGGGATAGTTTTGTACCCAGGTGGATATTTTCGGATTCTCTGGCCTAACTGGGGAAACACAGCTTCAATCATACATTTAGAATCATGGGGGAAACATGCTCTTTCTCAGAGTCTTGAAAAATTTGTCTTTCAGTTGAAATATTGTAATAACATTTTCCATTTTTTTCTCTGCCTCAAATCTGTGATATTTGCACAGAACCTTGAACATAATGCGTTCCTAAGATTCAGCTTCTAAGGGCACTGCAAGAATTCAACGACAGTCCCATATGACTCATAAGGAAAAGGAAACAAGAAAGAGTGTCACTAAGTGCTTTGTTTTGAACAAGTTAACTAAACATTACAAGAACATATTAGAAAAGTAATCACTTTATTTAGCTAAGTAATTGCCCACTTGAATCCCTAGGGATCAGTTACTATAACATGTATTATAAGATTTTCACTATGAGCCTTAAATGAGTCAATAAAGGGTCATGTTTATATACGTTAAAAACACTTGAAAGAATAATATTAACGTTGACTCTTAGGCCATGCCCCAACTTGCTGAGTAAAAAGTATTTTTCTAGGAAACATGCTGCCTTCAACATTAGTGTTCTCCTAAATGTGCCGCAGATGTGAACGTTGAAATTTACTTTCAATATATTTTGATTTAATAGTAGTAAAGAAATGCTAGTGGAAAGTTTATGGCTATAGAAGGAGGTCTTGTTTAATGCCATGCTGTTAATATTGACCATTCAATTCATAGATATAATAAGCCTCCAAAATCTAACTATTGGATCCTCCAGCACTATTTTTTTTTTAATCTGGGAAAGTAGATATAGTTGACCCTCCATATTGTTGGGTCTGCATGTAGGTTATGCATAAATATTAATTTTTAAATAAGGCACTTGAGCATCTTCAAATTTTGGTATCTACAGGGATCCTGGATTCCATCCCCCATGTACACTAAAGGATGACCGTATGAATGAAAGAGAAACATTTGGCAGATAAATTGATGTATATGGTTGAATCTGCAAAAATGCTATGGACTTTGCAAGTATAAAAGAGTACGGAATTTTATTTCTTATGGAGATTCTGCAGAATTAACATATTATGATCTCTAGTAAAGCTAAGGTCTAAAAGTTATTGAAAGTTTTTATAGTCTCAAAGTACACATCCGAGTTACTTGTACTATAAAATGATGTAATATAATATGTAACATGAGTTAAGAGTTTAAAAAGTCAGAAATGAGAACAGAAAAATACAATAAAACTGTCCTCTTTATAAAAATAAAACCCCTAAAACTTACAACTGTGACTAAAATATGCCACAGAAACCAGCAAGGCAAAGCAGGTGTAGAACCAGAACTGTGCTCCCGTCTCTGCGAACATCTCTAAGGCGCTGTAGTTAATTTGCACACTTGGAGCTATGAGGATTCCTATTCTCTACAGGTGGCCTTTGCTTTCTTATGGGAGTGACAAGGAAGAATATCTCAAGTTCATAATTATGACTCATTGGAGACTCATTCCCTGGAATGTTACACATTGACTTATGCAGAGGAAACGTTTGGCAAAACTTTTTCATGCAGTCACTTGGAAACTCTAGGGCATGTGGTTGGAAAAAAATACGGTAGTACATTTAATATATTAGCATGTTTATACTGAACTGGTATATTTTGAACATTATTGATGACTTAGAGGCCATTTGAAGAATATACGAGCCATATGGCAAACAGAAATGAGAAAGAATAAAGACTAAAAATTCCGTGCCTTTCAGAGTTGGAAAAGCTGGCTGCTTACAGACTCCAAGAAGTTGGTAATAGAATCTTAAAAAGACTGCACAACAGAGATCCAGTAACATGTCTCAGAAAAATACAATAAATCAAGGCCAATGTCAATAAGCATAGGCATGGCTTTCCCATTCATTTTCCTAAGTAGGTGGTTACCATTAAATTGAGAGAGAAGCAAGTTGGTGAAAAGCAATGAAATAAAGAAATTTGAGAACCACATCTGGAAAAGAATTTTGAGTATGTGATTACTGGTACGCGCAAAATTAGAATAAAACAAATCAGCAGTTTCTTAATTGAGAGAATTTTATTGCCAAAAAGTCAGAAATTTAACTATTACTGAATAAAAACAAATAAATAAAAATAGTAATAATAAAAGACCTTGGGAATCCAATTTCCTACCAGCGTGAAGGAGATTCTGAAGGCTCTACCACCCCAAGGAAGATCTTACAAACACTCACTTCAGACGTGACCAAGGAGAATAAAGGACTCGAATGAGTTTACAAAGGGGTGGTGATCAAGGAGATGTGAAGAAAAGCAGATGAAATAATTCTTTCTTGGAAGTGTTTGAACTTAACACAGGTACCTCCCACACTCAAGGCTGGAGACCTTCACAGTATATTTTCTAAAACTCTCTTCCAGGGAGATTTCAGAATTGCAATGGTCAGATACTGTGGGTCTTCTTTTCTTCCTTTTTCTGAATGGAAATGTTTATTTTCCTCTATCAGACATAGTGTGTGTATTTATGTGTATATGTTTATTCACACATAAGTGCGTGTATGTGAAAAAGACAAATAGCGATTATATCATCTTTCTCCCGAGCACAATTACAACACATTTTAAAATTAGACTAACTCTTAGTAGAGAACTAAGTTGGTAGTCTCAAATAAATTCAATGTTAAATTACATTAATTTTACAGAAGATAGTGGGCTTGAAATTATGAACCCGGGTCTATTTCTGTCTTATTCTTAATTAAAATTGGAAATTGGCTTCTGATAAGAATTTTAAATGTTTTAAACTCAACTGTAAAAATTAACTTCCACTTTCTTCTCATTAATACATGTGATAACATCAAACCATTTAGAAACTCCTGCTTTGGTAGCAAATGATGTTCCGTAAGCCATATCAAGAAAGAAATTTTTAAAAAGCTTGCTTTTCAACTTAGAACTGGATTTTATAACGTGTCATTCTTCAGAAACCAGAAATGATTTTGTACTAACACTGTTCTTATTTCCTTGGCAGCGTCAAAGGGATTTTTCTCTGAGCATTTTATAATATGACTCAGTATTCATTGCTGTGACATTTAAAGTCAATTTTCTTCACATTTTCCCTTATTTATTTAAGTTCCAGGATATTTTGCCACCAAACACAATTAAAGGTTTCCTATGACGAGTCGACAAACAAACTGAGAACCCACATTGTAAGATGCTCTGCTAACGGCGTATACAAGAAACAAAGCTACAATTCAGCACAGTTACAGCTGCCATTCTGGGATTTTTTTTTTTTCAGTTTAATTGGAGATAATACAGCAAAAGAAAGTAAGGCATTACAAGTGTCAAATGAGTAATAATAATAAAGAACCATGTTCATACAATTCTTCAAAGTATCACTGCTTTCATATATATTGTATCATGTAGTCCTCATTAAAACCCCACAAGGTCGTCTAGAGACAGGGATTGTCATTCCCCCTCTTTTTACAGATCCATTCCTATTTGATTAAATAGAGCAGTACTTGTCTATCAACTGGTTTTATGTGGGAAAATTTCAGTGGGAATGGTGAAGACGGGCTTTCCTTTCCACGTACCCAGGAGACCAGAATCCATTTTCTGATTTTCTGGGGATTATTGTTGTCTTGAAACAATATAAGAATCGACTACATAGGATAAATCTAGTAAGAACTGAGCAAAGATTTGGAAAATAGAAGTTTTGCTGAAAAGGAATCACATATGCTGAAGAGTGGCCCAGCAACGTGCCAGGTGCCGATGATGGGAGGGGCACGCACTTTCATCACCAGAGGCTTCAGCATATGGGGGGCACAGTGCTGACTGGTGGGCTACCCATGCCCGCAGAGGCTCCCTGGTGCCATCCATGGACACAGTCCTTCAGGTAGACCCCAGTTGCCACTCTGTTCCAACACATCTGACCCCTCATTTCATCCAAGAACCTACCAAGGACTTTCCCTAGGACCCACTACCTGCCGTGTACTTCTAACTCACTTTGACTACCTCAACTCTGTACTACTTGGTCGGCCTCTTTCTAATTGGTTTCCCTGCTCTACATCTCCCCCACTTCCCAAACTCTACATTGCTACACTTCCTAAAACACAAATCAGGTGCCATTATTTCTTGAAATACCAGGCTTCTTAGCATAGAATTCTACCTATCTCACAATCCTCCATGCTCACACCCTTGACTCCAACATAGTCTAAATACACAAGATACTTTTAGACCACTCTCTCCATCCAAAATGATACTTCTAGCACTTATATCTTTGCTAATGTTCCTGCTCTTTGGAATGACCTTTCCCCTGTTTTCTATATAGGAATAATCAAATATCCCCATACTATCACTATCCCATGCTTCTCTACTAGGAAGAATTAATGCCTCTTCCCTTGGTCATCTCGTTTGTATTTTAAGATCCCTTATTCTAGCATTATCACATTGCATCATAATTCTTATTTGTAAATATGCCATCCTCACCCCCACCACCCTGGCAGCAAGTGAGGGAGTAAAGGGCAGAGAAAGTAATAGTCAATAGCTACAATGGCCCACAATAAACACGATTTATTCCTCCAGTCTCAGTGAATACTTAAACTTCATTAAACACGCCTCCATATTTCCTCATGATATACCTTTATCTTGAAATACCATAGCTTGATTTTCATATGTTAAATTTCTGATTATTCAGAGATTCTATTACAATGCCATTGCCATTTTGAAACAACTGATGTAAGGTAGATGACACAAATAAGATTCTTTTTTTTTTCTTTTTCTTTTTCTTTTTTTATTGAGACAGAATCTCACTCTGTTGCCCCAGGCTAGAGTGCCATGGTGTCAGCCTAGCTAACAGCAACCTCAAACTCCTAGGTTCCAGCAATCTTCCTGCCTCAGCCTCCCAAGTGGCTGACTACAGATGTGTGCCACAATTCATGTCTCATTTATTCATTTATTTTATGTATTTATTTTTTAGTAGAAATGGGTCTTGCTTTTGTATAGACTGGTCTCAAACAAACTCCTGAGCACCAGAACCTCCCACAGTGCTGGGATTACAGGCATGAGTCACTACCCCTGGCCAGATTATTTTCTTTTTTGAGTATATGATTTCTTCTGTACTGTTTCCGAAAATAAAATTATTTCCTGCTCTATTCTTCCATAGTACTGTATACAGCAACAACACAGAACATTGTTGTGGGGTTTTGTCACCCTAAGTAGAGTTCTGTGGCCTCTTAGCTGACAACAACCTCAAACTCTTGGGCTCAAGTGATTCTCTTGCCTCAGCCTCCCAGCTGGGACTATAGGCACCTCTACAACACCCAGCTATTATTTTTTTAGAAACCAGCTCTTGCTCAGGCTGGTGTTCAACTCCTGAACTCAAGCAATCCACCACCTAGGCCTCCCTGCATGCTAGGATTACAGGCCTGAGCCACCACAGCTGGCCAGCACAGAACATTGTTACCATCAAAGAGAGGAAATAGGAGCAGTGGCTCCAGAGACAGGCAGTTCCCTAACCCAACCATGCACTGACTTTTAAAATGGGAGAATTACCTTTATTAAGATTGAGTTTCCTGGAAAAATTGTTGTGCCTAAAATAAGAGATCATTTTGTGTGTTGTGCTTATTAAAAGATATACTGTTTATAAAGTGCTTAACAAAGAACCAGGGAATAATATTCAATAGATATTATCATTACTGGATGATTTACACCTCTTTCAAGTGAAAAAAAACTGGGGACAGCAGATATGACCTTGTAACCCTGGTGTTTGCAATATGACCTTCCTAAGAGAGAACATGGCAGCATCAAGAAGTGAGAGGATTGTTTGAAAGAAGCATTGACATTATAACAGTCATCCACGATCACTGTTTAGATTTGAGGCATCTTGAAGTCAATGACTTTACTGAACTGATTTTGCACTGGTGAAAATAAAGATAACATTTTACATAAAGTAGGTATCTCATGTAGACGTGAATTAGAAATCGGAACTTTGATGTTATTCTAATTTTTTTATTCAAAACTACATCATGTGCTAATTCCAATGGCTTCTAAAATGTTTTTTAAAAAACCAAGAAACTGTCGGCTAATAAGGAAATAGTTATCATTGGCACTCCGAAATAATGGCATAATCGTGTGAGAGAAAAATGAACAGTGAATGAAATGTAGTTGTCTTTATTATGCAAACAGTTTGTGGGGAAGTGTGTTTGCTTTGCGTGAGTGTTAGTATTTATAAACATTTCGTGTTCATGCCTGGGCCATTAACAAGGTTAACCACACTAATACTGAGAAGCAAACCTATTTTCTCCTGACTATTCAAGAAATAACAGCCTATCCTCCAATCACAACTAAATCTGAAGAATGTAATTTCAGTCATTATGCAGAAGAGAATGAAAGTTCACTAAACTACATTTATTCTAGGTTAATGATAATTAAATCTTCAAAATATACACTAGAAAAAATGTTTTTTCAAATAATTTGAGTTACCAGGTATTTTATGTTAGACTAACACCAAAAGGAAGATTCTCCAGACTCCTAAAAACAAAAGGGTCTTTTGTTTTCCTGTTTCCTTTTAAATAGACTTTATTGTTCTTTTTTATTTCAGTTTAATGTAAGTGCACATACTATTAGGTTACATCAGGGGTTCTCAAACTTTTAAAACAGGGGGCCAGTTCACTGTCCCTCAGACCATTGGAGAGCCAGACTGCGGGCCCTGGGACAAGTCAGCTGCTAAGCAGGACAGGCAGCGGTGGCAAAAACACCTGGCGGGCCGGATAAATGTCCTAGGTGGGCCTTATGTGGCCCGCAGGCTGCAGTTTGAGGATGCCTGGGTTACATTGTTTGCCTTTGTTAGATAACTAACGTCCGTGTTGTAATTCATTAAGGGACTTTTTTGAATGTTACCAGAAAAAAAAAAATCATTTCATAAGGTTCTCAAACTCATTTCTTTGTGTATAAAAATTAATGGAAAGCTTTATGTGCATCCTGTTTTTCTTAGATTTGTCTCAGTTCATTGACTATCCTGGTGTTAAACTTCCATCTGCACAAATTGTCAAATATTTTTCACAAAATGAACTGTTAACATAGTGTTTATAAAATTGTATGGGTTTATGAGTTAGTAATTCCACAATAGCTATTAATGTAATTTACATTTTTCTTTCAATATACTGAAAGAATACCAGCAATTCAGGGCTTAGTACACAGGTACTGGGTAATATATACATAGGCAACATTACATAATGCATGTGTTTCATTAAAATATATGTGATTTCAGTGTTTATCGTCCAGAACATGAATTAAATTTCCAGTATCACCTCATAAATTTATAAACTAGAACATATTATATTAACCAGATGCTTTTTTTGTCCAAATATAAAAATCTACTGGCAATAC
This sequence comes from Otolemur garnettii, assembly GCF_000181295.1. Taxonomy (NCBI): domain Eukaryota; kingdom Metazoa; phylum Chordata; class Mammalia; order Primates; family Galagidae; genus Otolemur; species Otolemur garnettii. The sequence goes on along the minus strand of NW_003852400.1, from coordinate 11,966,065 downwards.
ACTTCCTTCACTAAACATCTTTAAAATTTTGACCATATAGGCTTCCTTAAAGTATATTGAGACTATGACTAAAGACATGAATTCTTTTGATTCTAAGAAAATCAAGGCCCTTTTAGAAAATATATTTGGAAAAATCTAAGTAAAATTAGAGGTGAGTACTATTTCTCCAAAATGAACTCTAAATATCAACAATAAAAATGTACAATACTCAAACTCAAAACTAAGAACATAATAGTATCTTTGTCATAGAAATATAATGTAGGTCACTTGAATACTTCATACATATATACCCATATTTGATTTTTACCAGTTTAATAACCAAGCCCCCCACCCCTAATTCCCCCCAAGACCAGTGGGGAATACAACAAACCCTTACCCTTGAAAAAGGAATTTCTCCTAAATCTTTTAGCTTCAGCCCCACAAGGGTGGAGAAGTTAAATTCTGGGAAGAAACTTGAAGATAAGAAAAGGAGGAAGGGTGGCGGGCGCCTGTGGTCCCAGCTACTTGGGAGGCGGAGGCAGGAGACTCGCTTGAGCCCAGGAGTTGGAGGTTGCTGTGAGCTGTAATGCCACGGCACTCTACCCAGGGGGACAGCTTGAGGCTCTGTCTCAAAAAAAAAAAAAAAAAAAAAAAAAAAAGGAGGAAGGGAGGATTCCAAATAAAGCCCGGGTGAAAAAGTCCCAAGTTGTTCTCAGAAACTTACCCAACATTTGTGCACCCACTTTGTGCCCCTGAACTATGTGACCCCCGTCTTATGAGGTAATATACTAGTGATGTATCTTGTGATTTATGAATCAACATGTCCCCCCACCCTGCGACCTTGCATTAACTGCTATGGTTGGCTTCTGTATTGTGCTAGCTTGCTGACCATGCATGACTATGCAGAATAACAGTATATAAACCTTTTGAATTTGCCATTCGTGGCTGCTTGTTGGCCCACCACAACAGCCCCCTGTAGGTGCACCTGCAGGTGTATTAAATTCCTAATAAATTTCTATTAATTAATTACATCTGAAGTGGGGTCCATCCTTCTCTCAGCTGCGTGGGACATAACACCAGCAATTATTACATCACTGATACATTTAATTTATATTTAAAACACATACATCTATTCTCATGCATATGTTTCTATAAATACAAATTTTGTAAGAGTAAAGAATGGTATCTTACTACAATAAATTTTAAGATTTTGAAGGAAAAAAGTTTGATGATGTGTTTCTTTCACTAGGCTAATAGTATAAATTTGGCAATGGACCTAAAACCTAAGCTTCTTCTGACTGGCAGATTGTTACATATGAAACTTTATACAAACAGTCGCAGATTTATGATTGTTCTGCTTCCAACTTTTCAACCTTATGAAGGTGAAAAAGCCATTTGCATTCAGTCAGAAGCAGTCCTGGAGTTTCTTGTGATGCAGCCCCCAGTCCACTGCTTAATCCATAAGATACACAACTGATTCTCTACAGTGTACTGTGTCACCAGAGGATCTTGCCCAACTTCAGGCCAGTGAAAGTGTTTAAGTTTGGCTAGGCTAAGCCATGATGTTCAGTAGATCAATGTTGCTTCAGATGGATTTTCAACTTACCAGTATTTAACTTACCACGGGTTTATTGGGAGGTAACCCCATTTAAAGGTTCAGGAGAATCTGTATACTAAACTTCTACATGCTTCTGAAAGGAATGAGGAAGTATATGCATTCTTTGAGGATTATTTGTTTGTTTGTTTGTTTTCCTTTTTCCCAGTTGTGTTGGATACCAAAATGAAGAGCATTTCAACTAAGTTGTCATTCTAGTCCATATTCTTACTTGGACCAACTCTTTGACATCTGGCAGAAACCTCACTTTTCTGGGAACAGAATTCCGTTTTTGAGAACTTAGCCCTTCCTGCTATATTCAGCCCACTTGGCTTGAGTGAACTGATGCCACATAAAGGGATTCATGTGACCAAGACTTGAGCAATCAAATAACCCCTTCCTTCCTTTCTTTCTTTCTTTCTTTCTTTCTTTCTTTCTTTCTTTCTTTCTTTCTTTCAGGCAGTGTCTCACTAGGTTGGCCTAGGTAGAGTGCTATGGCATCACAGCTCACAGCAACACCAAACTCTTGGGCTTAAGCAATTCTCTTGCCTCAGCCTCGCAAGTAGCTGGGACTACAAGTGCTTGCCTGGCTATTTTTTGGATGTAGTTGGGCCGGACTGGTTTTGAACCTGCCGACTCTGGTGTACATGGCTGATGCCCTAGCCGCTGAGCTATAGGCGCCCTGCCAGGGAACCCATTTCTTCTTCTGTGATTGGCACACAATTGGCACATGGCCCAAGCAGAATGAATTAGAGCTTGTTTTAGATTTTGCTTGTAGAAAGCCCTTCTTCATTTTGGATAACTAAAAAAGGGAAGGAAAAAAAAAAGGAATGTATCCCTCAAACTGCCAACAATTCCCTTGCTATCATGGGGAAAATGCTTGTCAGGAAATAAAACCAACACATAGGAAAACAGAACTGCTAGACAGAGGAGTTCAGATGCCATAGTTTAAACAGTTAAATCTGGCTATATGTAGGTTTCCTAGTTAAACAAATACATCCTCCTTTCTATTAAAGATAATTTGGGTTGGAATTTTTTATATCAATTGAGAATTACTACAATCATTCATGTTGTCTCTCTCTCTCTCTTTTTTTAAGTATGCATTTTTTAGTTGATTTGTAAGAACTCTCTACTTTGAAAATGTGGACTTCTTGTTTTTTTGAGACAGAGTCATACTTGTTACCCTCAGTAGAGTGCTGTGATGTTATAGCTCATAGCAACCTCAAACTCTTGGGCTCAAGTGATTCTCTTGCCTCAGCCTCCCAAGTAACTGAGACTAAAGGCACACACCACAGTGACCAGCTATTTTTAGAGAAGAGGTCTTGCTCTGGCTCAGGCTGGTCTTGAATCTGTGAGCTCAGGCAATTCACTGGCCTTGGCCTCCCAGAGGGCTAGGATTATGGGCGTGAGCCAATGCCCCTGGCAGAAAATCTGAACGGTTTTATAAGAACATTTTTTATACAAACATTCTTCCAGGTTAAAAATTTTCTTTTCATTGTTTTTTGGTGGGTTTTTTTGGCCATAAAGCTTTGATAAGTTTATCTTTTTTTATTTTATGCACTTGAGTCTAACTTTTATGGTTTATTCCTCAGATAACTGTGGACTTACAAAATAATACTACACTTTCTTATTTCACCCATATTCAAGAAATTCTCACTTTCGTTGGGAACGGTGGCTCATTCCTGTAATCCTAGCACTAGGGAGGCTGAGGCAAGAGAGTTGCTTGAGCCCAAGAGTTTGAGGTTGCTATGAGCTATGACCCTATAGGGGTGCTCTACCAGGGGCAATGAAGTAAAAAAAAAGAAAAAGAAAAAAAAGAAAAGAAAAAAAATTCTCATCTTCAATACATGCAAAATTCTCCTGTTTTTATCAATTTCTGTTTTTTGTTTCTCTTTTAAGATAGTACCACACGTGTTTTTATTATTTTAACTTTCTGACATATTTTAATGACATTTTTATCTCTCCATAATTTTTCTTGTTCTTTTAGCATTTTTATTGTCTCAATAGTATGCCAGTAGAATTTTAGAATCATTATATCATATTCCCTAAAATAATACTTTAATTTTTATTACAATTGTATTAAATATGTAAATTGTTTGATGAAAATATCTTTTAATTTCCCCCTAGGTAGTATTTATTCTTGGAAGTTAATTTTTTCCATTATATTGTATTACTGCATATTTTGAATATATTCAAAAAATTGGCATAATTTTTTAGAAGACATATTTATTTTCTCATACTAGCTTTAATAGTTACTCAACTAAGTTTATTTTGAATTTATTGGTAGAGAGTTCCTGTAAACCTTCATAATTTTGCCTCATCCATTCCAGTATTCTTAATCCTTTTTCTCCCTTGTGAATTGGCAAATTATGCAATAGTTCTTACAGCCAAAATAAGTCTATAAAATTTCACGTGACAAAAAAGCAAAAATAGAAGCAAAACTAATCAATGTCTTGGTTAGAAGGGGCAGAGAAGAACAACTTATTCAACTTATAATAACTAATTCATGTCATATATTAATACAAGAGAGACAAACAAAACTTGTCAGCAGGCAGTTTGGGCTTGTGGACTACCAATGTAGCAAACTTCATTTCATGTTCTTTTATTCTAAACACTGGTTCAAACATTGTATGACTAACAGTCTCCAATTCACTGAACCAAAAAACAAAACAAAACAAAACAAACAAAAAAATAAGTTGATTTTGGCATCCCTGTAAACTTTAATAATGTTGCCTCAATTATACCCTTTGGCAAATAGCAGAAGTGCATCTCCACAGTAGCCTTACATGGAGAGAATTATTGAACAATAAATCTGGAATGATCATTTAACAACAATTAGAAATAAGATTATTGCCTGAAAGTCAAGACAAACACACAATCTCATTTTTTACACTAAAAATTTCTTAAATTTGTTGAAAAATTCAAACTACTAGTCTTCTATGGCACATTTAATATGTACAAGATGTACATTAATTTTAAAACCTATTTTCCTAATGAAATAATGGCCTTCCAAAATAACAAGCACATTTCAATAAAATAAAATCCATTGATATTTCTTATTAAATGTTCAGTTGACTTTGTCAGGGTTTATCTCATTGTCAGAAAATATTTTTTAAACCAATATAGTATTTTTTTAAATAAATGATTGTATAAGGCACCTGAGTGGGTAAAGAGGCTCTCCACATGCATCTCTTTTCAAAGGACTCGTGAGAGCTTCAGGGGTTCCATCAGGGGACTGAGTTCAGCTGGCAGCTCCTTCCGTGTTCCCTCAGCCGCAGTGGGTGACTTCCCCCAACGATCTGTTCCTTCCACAGGTTCCTACATCCGATCACTGTAAGATACCTCAGAGTATCGATCAGCCTGAGTGTGGCAGTAGAAAAACCTCATAATCATAGCCCAACTTGAACGTACTCTGATGGGCTATGTTAGCTTCAGAGCTCTTTAATAAAAATTCAAAGCTATCATTCCAATGGTAACATGGTTTTATAAGAAAGTGAAAAATAAACTATCTTCCTTAGCATGAGCAATCTTCCATACTAGAGTAAGAATTACTAAATATTTTTTAATCTCACATATTGATTATAGTCTTTATATTTTGTTTCATTTAATTATAAATATTATTTATCCTCATATATCAACTGTATTTTGTGATTAAATTGGCAATAATCAGTGACTCCTGCATTGTTCCATGGAAAATACTTCAATATTGATCAAACCCCCCAAGTACATGCCGTAAATCACAAAGGTATATGGCCAAGAAAGTGATTACATTTTTGGAGAGGAATAAGGTGGGTGAGTTGGAAAGCAAGCAGGAGTGGACTAGTTTTATTCTGGTTTTGGTTATACTTGTGGCTTTTAAAAATCACTTGTTTGGAGGGCGGCGCCTGTGGCTCAAAGGAGTAGGGTGCTGGCCCCATATGCCAGACGTGGTGGGTTCAAACCCAGCCCTGGACAAAAACTACAAAAAAAAAAAAAAAAAAAAATCACTTGTTTGGAATACTTGGATAAAAATAGAAACATTATTTAAAAGAGAAAGAGAGGCAATGGAAAATGTGCATGATTCAATGGTATATTTCAAAACTATTAAGAAAAGAGTGTAATTGTCTTACCACAACAAATAGGTAAGCAAGATGATAGATGTGTTAATCAGTTCCATGTAAGCATTTCACATTGTATTTCAAATTAGTACTCTGAACCCCACAAATGCAACAATGCACTGTCATGATTTAATAAAAAAAGAACAAAAACTAAAAAAAGAAAATGGAAAATAGGAAAATATGTGCGTGCGTGTGTGTGTGTATGAACTGTATATCCGCAAACCCTGAGGAAAGCGTGAGCAAGGTTATGGAAATGAAATAATGCAAGACAGATATTCTCCCCTAAATTATTGATTCATTTTAATGTGCACCTTTTTTAAGAAGGGAGTAGTCTTGATCTATGATGTATACACTCATTCTGCCCTCAAAGGGAAAAAAATAAAAAGCCTTCCACAAAGAACAACCCTGCCTGCAATGTGTCAAGTCAAATGCCAAGAGATTTATTTGATACATCCATTAATTATTTATAACTCTTCTTGTTTACGCATCGTCAGTCTATAGAACTTCTGAATACCACTCTCACATGTTTTCAACCTGATGTGATCATGTACCCAGGGTGAAGCAAGGACTATGTATCTTTCCACTGAACAACAAGTTTCTATTGCCTAGCAAAAATCTGTCACAGGTAGAGGCTTAGTAAATATTTACTGAATTATTTTAATAAATGATCCTCTGGTGTAACACTGAGAAAAATTTTCCGTATGTATTTCCCATTGCATATTTGTTGATAATCTCTATTGGGGAGAGTTGCTAATGAGATATAAATGACATTTTAAATCACATTTGACGAAGAGGAATTATAATTGTAATTTTATCAGCGTTTTCTCAGCAAATACACTATGAGGTATATAGAAATTTTTCCTAAAGGCTTAAAATGTTTCTATATGTTACTACGAATGACCACAATATTGCATGTATCTTTAGCATTTCATGTAAATCCCAAACTTAATATATGACAAAGTACATTGTTTGTTCAGGGAATATGACACAAACTTGTATCATTTTATAAGAGTGCCAATTAGAGACTAGAAATATGCTATTTTACTTTGTTTTCTTTCAAATTCCATAAAATTGTTATTTTCATATATTCCGTTTTATAGTTATTGGTATGAGTCTTTTTTCAACCAAAATTAATGGGTATTTTTTCTTCAAATAAATTGCATCACTTCTATTAATACATCATTCTCCACAAATATATAATGCCAAGAATGCAAGGCTAGAATAATATGCTGTATTGTAATGATGCCAGTTAGACATAAAATATATAGTAAAGAAAAACTTGTTAGACTGATTTGAAAAATAGAGCTTTTTGTTTATAAATTATGAGGTACAAGAGATTAAAAGGAGAATATTGCTGAATATTTTTTGTTAGTGCTCCTTGATAAAAAGCTCATTTTAAAAAGTAAAATTTGTCACCTTCCAGAATTTCCATGTGGTTTCTAAAATAGTCAATCTGGAAATATCTGTGAATACTTATTTCCAATTTTAAGTTCATGGGAATGAGACTCAAAATTGGCCCAAATGCATATGCATTTTTGGACTGTTGCAATATTAAAGCATCACTTTAAAATTGCATAACCAAGGCGTGCATGTCTTCATGCTTTAGGAATGTTTTACATACATGATAGAGTACCACCATTTTTTAATTTTGTATGTATTTATTTTTTAAAAAATTACAGGTAGTCCCCGAGTTACAAACATCCAACTGACATTCAACTTGCACTTGTCAATGGAGGCGACTAAGGTAAACAGGTAACTGCACCTGTTCCAACTTACTACAAATTCAACTTAAGAACAATAAAACTTCAGAACATATCTTGCTCACAACCTAGGACTGCCTGTATTTTGTCTATTGATTTTCTATTGTCCCACAATCCATAAAATATTAATTGTTGTTTTCTACTTATTATGAGTACTGGCATTACATTCACAATACATATTTAATGATTAGACACATTTTTAAAAAATGGTTAAATCATTTATAAATTTGAGGAGCAATTAAGTCTCTTCCTTTAATAAGTCCATAACAAATGACTCTTAAGAATTTGAGAAGTTAATTCATCTGGAAATATAAATACTAATGTTGAGAAGGTTATTGAAACTCATTATCCCTAGAACCTGAAAAGTAACACACACACTAATTAGAGTGGACTTTGACAGCAGCCACAGCAGGCTTTGAAAGTTGCTAGCTGTGGAACCTTGAGAAAATGCCTATCCCTTAATTGCCAATCTTTTCATCAGAGAAATGCGGAATCGTGATATAACCTACCCGAGTGGTCTGTTATTAAGGTTAAATAAATCACCTAACATGCATCTGGGCGTATTAGTGTTTTGAAACTATTTGTTGGTTTGCTTTTCCTTTCCTCCCCCTCTTCTTCCTTCTTGGTAATATGTTGGTGGTTTAGATGGAGAGCTCTGATGGATGGAGGGAGGGTAATGGGTGGGACCGCACCTATGGCACATATTGTAAGGGTACATGTCAAATCTATTGAGTGTAGAATATAAATGTCTTAACACAGTAATTAAGTAAGTGAGGTAAAGACTATGTTAACTCATTTGATGTAAGCATTCCAAATAGTATATAAAATTAGCACATTGTACTTCATCATAAATGTATTAATATGTACAGTTATGATTTAATTTTTTGAAAAGCCATGATAAAACTAAAAAAAAAGAATGTGAGCTTTATGTTAAAATATTTGTATTTAAATAAGGCTTTATGATTTCAAAGTCATAATAACAGGCAAAATATTGTTGACCCCTTTGTGCTTCAGTTTTCCCAACTGTCATCTGGGATGATCTCAAACTTGAACTCCTAGCTCCAAGTGATACTGCTTTCTCTACCTCCCAAAGTGCTACGCGTGAACCACCATGCCCAGGGCCTGCAAATTGGGGATGATGATACCAATAATTAATTCACAGGGTTTCCTGAATATCAAATGAGTTAAGATATGAATGAGTAATGCCTGATTAATAACAAGCATTCTAAAATTTTAGATATTTATCATACCTAGGAAAAGAGGGTGGTATTTCCAAATAATATTTACCAATGACAAAGTATGTTCCATATCTGTAATGGAATGGGTAGTGTCTCCCAAAGTTTATGTCTACCCAGCTTCTCAGATGTGATCTTACTTGAAAATAGGATGTTTACTAATGTAATTAAGCTAAAGATGAAGAGAAGATTATACAGCATTAGAGCAGTTCCTAAATCCAATGAGAGTATTTTAATACAAGACAGAAAAAACCACATGAGGAGGCAGTACCTATGGCTCAGTGGGTAGGGCGCCAGCCCCATATATCGAAGGTGGTGGGTTCGAACCCCACCCTGGCCAAACTGCAACAAAAAAATAGCCAGGTGCCATGGCAGCACTTGTAGTCCCAGCTACTCCAGAGGCTAAAGCAAGAGAATTGCCTAAGCCCAAGAGCTGGAGGTTGCTGTGAGCTGTGATGCCACAGCACCCTACCGAGGGCAACAAAATGAAACTCTGTCTCTTAAAACAAACAAACAAAAAAAAAACACACAAGAGGACATAGAGAAAAAAGGGATATAAACACAGAGGAGGCCAGGATTGGCGTGATGGGTCCACAAGCCAAGGAGTGCTGAGAACTGCTGTCCAAAGCTGGAAGAGAGGCATGGTGGTTTCTCCCTCAGAGCATCCAGAAGGAACCAACTTTGCTGATGCCTGACTTTTGGACTTCTAAATTGTACCACCTATGAACTTCTTGCTTCCTGAACTGTGTAAGACAATATATTTCTGTGGTTCTAAACCACCCATTTTTATGGTAATATATTATCCTAGCCCTTGAAAACTAATAAAATACACAATATCCTTCGCCATATAGAACAAACCTGTAAGGCAAGTATTAATATTGGGGAATTAATATTAATTAATGGTGGAGTCTGACATATACAAGTGTAAGAAGATCAAGTCTTTGAAACCTCTACGTTTTTGTGCTAAGCAAAGAAAGAACTAGAGCAGAGGTTCTCAACCTGTGGGTCATGACCTCTTTGTAACAATGAAAATACATCCTGCATATCAGATATTTACATTATGATTCATGACAGTAGCAAAATCACATTTATGAAGTAGCAACGAAAATAATTTTTTGGTTGGGGTCATCACAACATGAGGAACTATATTAAAGGGTTGTGGCATTAGGAGGCACTAGGAAGGTTGAGAACCACTGAACTAGAGAGTAGTGTTAAAGAGAATCCACTTCAAAGCAGTAATCATCTCCCTTGGGAAAGTTGTGAAGCATTGTAAACATTGCCACGTAATACAAATAAGATGACTGTCACACTCTGAAATCCAGGAGTGTACCTAGTTAGAATGGTTTGATTGAATCTAAACGGAAAAATCACTTATTTCTTATACTATTGTAAATAAGTGGAATTTTCTAAAAAGATACCTTCTCAAACCACATGTGATAAGCCCCAAATAAGAAATTAACCAACAAAATGATTGTGTGTGATGTTAATTTGTATTAAGTTGAAAACACCAAAGATACTTTTGTACATTCTTTAGAGCAGGGGTCCTCAAACTTTTTAAACAGGGGGCCAGTTCACTGTCCCTCAGACCATTGGAGGGCCAGACTGCAGGCCCCAGAACGAGTAGGCTGCTAAGCAGGACAGGCAATGGTAGCAAAAACACCCTGTGTGCTGGATAAATGTCCTAGGCGGGCTGCATGTGACCCGTGGGCCATAGTTTGAAGATGCCTGCTTTAGAGAATAGAAATGCCTTCATTTAAATCAATACCCACGAACTGTCTGGGTAACTCATTTTCCAAAATAAAGATGTACAAATTAAACTATAAAAGTGATTCTGGATCACAAACATGAATTCAAAGCTGAATATGCAACCTACTATTTGTTTCAATATTTTTGCAACTTTTCACAAATGTAAAGGTTGGGGAATAACAGATATTTTTACATTTTTAACTTCCATAATATTTATGTACTGCATGAGACTTTTCAAAAATAAAAGTCTGAAATTACATCCTAAAATAGGTGGAATTGGCTAGATTTCTGAGTATTCATTGTATTTAGTGGGAAATTAAAGTTTTAGAATTAGAAATGTTAAAATTATGTCAATTAGTTTTCATCTAATATCTAGGAAAGGGAATTCAAAAATCCTCTGGACAGCTTTATCTTAGTCATAGGGATTTGGGTTGATGGGAGATAGTTGATGTCTTTTCATTTGTTACATCTGCTCGAGATTGCATCTGGTTGCTTATTTGACAAATAATCAACAAGTTTGCTTGCACAACTGCGATATTTTCCAGGAACAATATGAAGAAAATATATTAAATTCTAGCACTAATAACAGTACCGATAAGTGGCATGACACTTTTAATCATAATTGCTCTGTTTCCCAAGATTTGTTTGTATACAAATCAATCCTAAATATAGGTTATGAACAGTGAAATGAACGATGTGGGAAATAGTCTTCTGCTAATTAAATAAAACAAAATATGCCATCAATAAACCTTGACACGTGAAATATGCTCTGTTAAATCTTTGAAAGAGATAAAAATATATGTTTTAAATAAAATGCTTTTCATTGTCTAATTCTAGATTGAATTTATTACATACATGAGTTATCACAATGTAGAAAGTTTCAAAAAGCAGATAAATCAGAAACTGTGGTTCATTTAACAAGAAGCACATCTCAATACAAGGTCCTATTGACTACCCAAGGGAATAAGATCGAAGCTATGTGAGGTGATTCTGGTCACACACACACACACACACACAAATAAACTTTATGAAAGAAGTACAGACATTATGAAAGACTTATTTTGCAAGTATTCTCTCTGCAAGAGTGAAAAGCCATAAATTTAAGACACTAAATTGAATGATATCATCACATTTAGGAACTGTGACTCTAGACTAATGAATTCTGCCAGGGCTGGAGACTATGCCTGCTATGTTTGGTTTGTTGTTGTTTTTTTTTTTTTTTAAATCATAAAGGCTCTTTGACTAAGAACATTCTTTAAGTTATAAATCCATATGTTGAACTTAACTCCAGAAGCTAGTTGAAGTGGAATTTTACCTGTGACAGCTGCAAATGGTTAACCACAGTTCAAGATTAATATATTATGAAAGTCTAAACGTAGGTGTTTCTGAGACTATGTGTACTGTATTTGGTGACTTCATTTAAATGTGTTCATTTATTTTCACCAATGTAGTATGGACTAAATTTCGTATGATATGGCAAGAAAAATAAAGTGTAATGCATACACTTTTCACATCAAGTATAACAACTTAATAGTTAAAATTTCCCAGATGAGATAGTTTCTTTATCATTTTAAACTTTGTCTTCACCTAGGACTTAACCCATAAATAAAAATATTCTTCCACATCACTGTTAAAACTTTTGATGTAATCTATCAGACTTACAAAATGACTCGGGGAAGAGGCAGGTGATAAATTTCAACCCCTGCTTATGTTTAAATAATGTGTTAGGAAAATGAAAATAGAAGGCAACTGTCTTAACTAGGAAAATGGGAATACAAGCAATATTTCCTCCTTTAAAAATTAGACCTATAATTCAGGCATATTCACTCCAGGAAGGCAGGCTATGTTGGGTTGTCCTTTCTTGTCAGGTTTGGGGTTTTATTTTTGTTGTTGTTGTCCTCAAGAAAACCTGGATGGCTTGGCTAGAGTGCTGGATGATTTGGGAAAGTAGACATGCCCCTGGAATGAAAGTCTGACGTCATGGACAAGGTCAAGTCCCACAACATAAGAGGCAGTTAAAGCAGATAGAGCTTAATTATACAGAGAATGTGGTTTCAGTGCTAAGGTTAGAACTGTCTGCTGGAAAATCTGAGCCTGCAATATCAGAGAATAGAAAGCATACAAAAGCAGAGAAATTGAGAAATCATGAGCTTGATTATTTGTATTTATGACTTCTCCGTCTCCCTTTCTCTTTTACCACAAGCACTTAAGTGATAATAGCCCTTTGAAGTCTGCATATATCTAAATGTATTATTACTTAAATTGTACCATTGGATAACAATTGAGCTTCTTAAAACTTTAAAAATCAATGTTGATTAACAAATTTTGCAATTAGATTTTGTGGCCAAGTCTAGGTTAATCAATGGTACAATTTTTTTCTAGATGCAGAATTTTCAGGTATTTTAAAGACAGGCAATAGTCTTATTTTAATTATAAAACAATCTTGTGGCTTGGCGCCTGTGGCTCAAACGGCTAAGGCTCCAGCCACATACATCTGAAGTGGTGGGTTCAAATCCAGCCGGGGCTCGCCAAACAACAATGATAGCTGTAATCAAAAAAAATAGCCAGGCGTTGTGGCAGGTGCCTGTAGTCTCAGCTACTCAGGAGGCTGAGGCAAGAGACTCACCTAAGCCCAAGAGCTGGAGGTTGCTATGAGCTGTGATGCCACAGCACTCTACCCAGGGGGACAGCTTGAGGCTCTATCTCAAAAAAAAAAAAAAAAAAACAATGTTGTATAACATATACTATTTTCATAAGAATATAGGTTAGGTATTTATATAAAAGTTTTGAATGATATATATGTTAGAATAATATACTAACTATTCTAATTCACACAAGACCATGTGACATTCCATAGTTAGGAAGCCACAAGTTGAGTATATTAAATTATAATTTTTTTCAATGTGGCCCAAAATTAGCACTTATTCTGCCAAAGTAAAATATAGTGTTTAATTCAGTGAACCACTTTCTAACCTGTAGTAGACTTTACAGAAAAAAAAATATTTTCTTCCGCAATTAGTTGAACTTAGAAGGCTGAACCAGACATTCAATATTGTTGAAGTCTAAGAGAAAACTTTTGTATCACTGCATGTGTCCTAGCTAATTTTTATGAGGAATATTTACTTTGTATATGAGATTCTAAAATTTAGTCCTTTAACTGGGCTTGACTGTATTCTTTGGGAGTAGAAAAGAAAGATCCCCAGAATCCTTTACAGTATAGAGATTTGGGAAACAAGACCTGATTTACTCCAGATCCCTGAACCACAAGGATTCAAACTGTAGCTTCATATTTGAAATTCCCTACCTTGTGGGAGGGCCTCACCGTGCACACACATTTCACTGGAATCCATGCTAAGACTCAACAGACGAATCATCAACCCTCTTTTACACTCAGAATACAAGAAAAAGAAAGCTGTTTTCTAGCTCTCTCAACATGTTTTGCTTTCAAATCATGTAATTTAAATTTCTAATATTTTATTTTAATGAGGCAATGTCTACAGTAAAATGTTATCCACATTCAAAGTTTGCAGTCTGCCATTGTCAGATGTAGTGATCTTACTAACTGTCGTGATTAAATGATTTATTCTCCTTTTTTGAAAGATTTATTGATTTTATTGAAATGAAAGAAAAATGAAAATGTTCTCACAGAAAATGACTGATAAGTGGGAAAAAGTGATCTTGACATAAACATGCTGTGGCCCGAGATGGGAGAATGGAGCAACTTCGGCAGATGTATAAAAGGTTCGAAGCCATTTTTTTCCTCAATCTCTCCCAGTGTGATTATGTCAAATTTGTGCCCTGGTCTGCTCATATACAAAAACTTTGCCACAACAAATACAATACGATATTATTTTTAAATATCACATATGAATATATTTAAAATTCAATGAACAAATAGGATATTCTCATAATCTATTCTAAAAACTAGCTCATCAGCACAAAAGAATATCCAATTGGCATCAAGGACAGATGTAATCAGGGCATTTTCCACATAAACTAAACAATATTCATCAAATTTTAATATTTGTTTTGTCAAATTCAAGGGTCACACATAATTTTATCCGTGAGGGATTACGATTTAGACAGGGTTTATCCGAACTTTACTCCTTTCTAGGAAGAGTGCTACAAATGTGTATAATGCTTTTGCATTAAGTTCCATGAACAGCATAATCTTGAAAACCTCCACGATATATTGTTAAGAAAAATGTGTTCCAAAGAGTATGCAAACTAACTTTTACATTAAAAAGGGGAGATATGAATATATACTTATATTTATCGATATGTTTACAGAAACCCAGGAAGGATAAAGATAAACATTATGCCTAAGAAATTAAGAGAAGTGATAGGTAGGAATAAAATGTGCAATGTTTAGATCAGAGGCAGCGATGAATCTCTATCATTTAACAGTTTGCCATTTTTGAACCCTGTGCATATATTACCTAGTAACATTACTCTTAATTTTTTGTAAGCTGTTAATCAAAATCCTGCACTTCCAAAGGCAAACTACTCACTGGTAATGCAATTAAAAAAAGAGCACCCTTAAAAATATGTAAGAAATTATATATTTCTTTCTATAATTTCTGCAATTATTTATAATTAGAATTTATAAATATAATTTAGAATTAATTATATTTCTATCTATAATTTCTGGAATTATATAAGAAAACTTGTCTTGTTGTTTAAACCTTATAGTTCTCCCTCCCAACTTCTCTACTAACAAAATCCATGTACTCACTTCATGATTAATGCACATTAGGTAACTTTACCATAAGCTAGGTTTTCCATGTGACATTAACCTACAAACTTTTAGATTGACTGGAAAAACAAAACAGATCTGACTTAGAAACCGCAGCTGTTTTCTAAGCAGGAAAGTTAAGGTGTGCCATGCTCCAAAAACAGAAAGGCAGAGTTTACTTTAAACAAAATGACTCATTCTTCACCACTGTTTCGGTCCCTTTGAGTCATGTGGATGATTCATAAAATGAGATCAAAGTTAGATGTTGGATATCAATATACTATACTGGAACTATGGAATGGAAATCATGAGCAGGAGAACTTTCTCCCACCCATACACACGCCATATAGTCATGGCACTTGTTTATACAAACTTGGCTATGCATATGTTATTTTTCTTAGAACAGTGGTTCTCAACCTTCCTAATGCCGCAACCCTTTAATACAGTCCAAAGGAGTTGCCACCTACATGTTGAGAACCCTTGTCTTAGAACTAAATAAAATATATACAATGATGGCTCTAAAGAAACAGAATAATATATATCAATCTCCCTTAATGTGGAGAACTCCCTGGAATGAACTTAGATTTTTCTAAGATTTTTCTAAGTTTTTTCTTAGATTTTTAAAAAACTAAGTTTTTTAAACTTAATTTTTTCTAAGATTTTTCTTAGATCTTTCTAACTTTACCTGTGATTAAATTAGATCATGACTTGCAAGCAACAACCAAAAAAGAAACAAAAATAAAGCAAGAAATAGAATTTAGACACTTGTAGATGTCAGTCATGAAACTCAGAAATCAAACTAATGAATATTTTTTCTTCATCTCATTTTAAATAGCTGTAGATAGTATTATAAAGCATGTCGAAAATCTGAGGGTCAACTTGATTACATATTCCAGTTGTAAAATTTTTAAAGTTACATAACTGAAATTGTATATCAAGTTTTATTTATATTCCTAAGTACTTCAAACCAGAAAAATGAAGAGTTAATAGTGATAGATATTTACCTCTAACCCTTTAAAACTGAAAATCACTCTACTATAAAATTAGTGTTTTATTTGTGAACAAATTTCTTACTGGTAACACCTTTTACTTAATCTGTACATGAAACCACTTATAAGATGGAAAGAAAATACTGCCGGGGATTGTGGTTTTGCTGCTACAAAGAAGAGTTCTCTGCTCACTTTCTAGCTTGCATTGCAACGGTAGGGATTAATAAAATCAATGAATTCCAAACTACTTCTAAATAGTAGAATATAAGTTCATATAAATAAAAAATAATTTAATATGTATTTACCATACATTAATATAAAGTAAAACTTTTCTTTTTTAAACTAAAATACCCAATTTAATTATTAACAATGAATCAAGGAAGGAGCTTTCTAAAACTTTACTCTTTAATTACAAATGAAAATGTTGAATTATGCATAGTTTATGCAAAAATAGAACAATCTTTTGATAAATTACCATTAACTGATGTTGTGCTAACAATTTATTTGTTTTTTAAAAGCATCATCCCGGGTTCGATACCTGTAGCTCAGCAGCTAGGGCACCAGCCACATACCAGAGCTGGCGGGTGCAAACCCAGCCCAGGCCTGCCAAACAACAATGACAACTACAACAAAAAAAAGCAGGGCATTGTGGCTGGTGCCTGTATTCCCAGCTACTTGGGAGGCTGAAGGAAGAGAATCGCTTAAGTCCAAGTGTTAGAGGTTGCAGTGAGCTGTGACATCACAACACTCTATTGAGGGCAACATAGTGAGACTCTGTCTCAAAAAAAAAAAAGCACTAGCCAGAAGAAAAAACTATTAATTCTTCCAAAGCTAACATTTATTAATTTCACTGAAAAACATACACAACAACTGGATTTCCAAGTCTGTTCTATGTATAGAATAGCAAGCACTTGACAGTGATCCTTACTTGGAAAAATCAGATTTCCTTGGACCTTCCAGAGTCCTAGGATTACAGACATGAGCCACTGTGCCCAGCTGGCCTAATTTCAATATCATAGTTCACAGACTAGAGAGAGCTCAGGAGAGGGAGAAGTGGGGACACCTGTCAGAACACATACATTTATGGTTTGTTTTTTATGCCTTGTATGGGCACAGTTCATCATGCCCCAAAACAATTACAATATAGCATCAAAGATCATTAATCACAGATCACCAAAACAAATAAAATAATAATGAAAAACTTTGAAATATATAAGAATTATCAAAATATGACACAGAGACATAAAGTGAACATCTACTGTTGGAAAAATGGCCCCACAGACTTGCTCTATGCAAGTTGGCATGAACCTTTGATTTGTGTAAAAAAAAAGTTAAAAATTAAAAAAATCCCTGTAATACCTATGAAATGTAATAAAGCAAAATACAAAAAAAGATGAGTTATTCCACCCAGCTATCTAAGACCAAAACCAGGGGTTACCCTTCAATCCTCTCTCTCTTTTATTTACTAGTACCGATTATTCAGAAGATGTGCTAAATCAATCTTCGAAATGTTTTGTTGGCCCCATTGTCACTATTCTCTTAGAGGACAAAGTTCATTTCAGTTAGTACAAAAGTTCAATGGATGTTCCCCTGAATATGACTTTACTCATTTCAATACCTTCTCCATACAGCGAACAAAATAATCTCTCTACAGATTATTATTGTCCAATAGATCACAAAACACACTTGCTTCAAACCTTTAAAGAATAGCCAATGCCATGAAAATGTTCTGAAAACCTTGATATAACTTAGAAAGTCATTTGTGATCTCATCTCTATGTAGCCTTCAACTTTCTTCATCTTAATGATTTTACAACTACATTTAATTACTCCTTTTCCCTCCGGATACCAAGTCCTACCTAGATTCTTCCTGGAACCCATTTTTATTCACCTGCTTCTCACCACTTTTGTCTTAGATACCTTTTCTCAGCCTTTGTAAGCAATGGCGCATAGGACATTTTCCCTCATTTCCTTCAGTTATGTTGGTGCTTAAGTTAGAGACGGAGATTGCCTCCCCTTATCTGTTTTCTCCTGATTCTTGCTAACTCTAATCCCAATTTTTAGATGGACACTTAGCCGCCTTGCTCAAAGAACACCCTTTTCATCTTCTTTTTTAGCTAGTACGACCAAGGACTTATTGTCTAATTATTCCAGAAAAATTTCTTTAAAAAGGAGGAGTCATACACTTCTTCAATTCCTACTTCCTACTGCTTGAGACTTGAATGAAACACAGTGCAACCGCTGTTTTATATAATATTGTGACATTTTCTATCAAAAGTGGCTAAATATGACAGCATCCCTGTGTTCATCCACCATCCCTGTACCTCTGTCACAGCATATATGTCAGCATTTTAATTGTCCTAATTGCCTCTTCATTCTACTAGGCCAGATTTTTAAAATTTCAGAGAACAGTATGTTTCCTTTAATAAATCAGAGCAAGAAAAATATTCCAATATCAAATTTACTCTTAACATCATTTCATAAATGAAATTAATGGTACTTTGGCTCCTAAAAGGTAGGGATGACGTATCATAAATAAAAAAGAACTCAGTTTTATAAAACACGTGCAACAGTCTCTTTACTTTTAAAAGTTTTACTTTTAAAACTTTTTCATAAATAAGCACGCACCTACCCACATATCATTATGTGAAAATCCAATAAGGTATATGTTCGTACAGAAGGTGCCCTGTACTGTTCCTTTTAGCACAGCGTCTAACATCCGGCTATGTCTGCTAAAGGACTGAATCATCCCCACTGATTTCCATTCTCAAGAAGAAAAAAAAAAGAGGAAAAGCATTATCTCTCTTCCTTCAGTGGATTTAAATTTATGTGAAATTATTTTAAATGTTTTATGCTGATTAGTGGAAAACTTAAAGGGAGAACTTGTCCCTTGAGATTGTTGGTAAAATCTTGTCACTCTCAAAAGGATCATCCATCATCTCTCTTGATAGTCTATCCTCAAATCAAGCTACCTCTTCTGACAGGGGAAAGAGTTCTGTCAGCAAAGCCCACAGGTTCTAGTTCCACTGCCTAAAATGTAACTTTACACATCGACCCTCCCTCTGTGGGTTTCAGGTTCCTCCTCTATGAAAGAGAGGAGTTAACGCTAGAGGGTTTTATGGCCTTTTCCACTTCTGATCTGCTCTGATTATATATCCAACCTAATCCTCTTAGGCTGTGGTTTAAGGCTCCTCTTTCCTTTCCAACCTCAGGGGAGATGGAGATCACAGCCTCTGTGCACTTGAAAATCATTACCAAATTTATCCTTAGCTATTCCCCGGCAACCTGAATAACCTCATTTCCTCTGTTTTGCCTCACACTCCCCTAGATGGAGTGCCTAAATTGGATATGGGGATTTAAGAAGTTATAACACAAAGTGGACAGTGAGGCGGGATGAATGCTGTATCTTATATGTCCTAGGGTCCTAATAGTGGAGGAGAGAAATAGCAGAGAGAATTCGTAGTCTCTATTCAAACTGATCTGAAACATAAAAAAGAACGCTGAAAGTACGGCCTGTAGGAGAAATGTTGCATATTAACTTTATCCTCTTCATTAAACTCCACATTGCAGCGTTAATATAGAGACGTGTGCCTTTCCCTATTTATTTTGAAAATAAGAGTGAAAAAATGCCACGTGAGGATGACACCAATGTGTTTTTGCAGTTCCACTTAAAAAAAACAAAACAATTTATTTGAAAAACATTAGAGAATCATATCACCCATAGAATCTTTGATTAACTTAAAAAGCGGGGAGGCAGAGAGCAGTTGAAGAACAAAGTTGACCTTACTGGCCAGGCATAGTGGCTCATGCCTATCTTCCTAGCACTTTTGGGAAGCCCAAGCAGGTGGATTGCTTGAGCTCAGAAGTTCAAGACCAGCCTGAGAAAGAGCTAGACCCCACCTCTGCTAAAAATAGAAAAAGTAGCCCGGCATGTACTGTAGTTCTGGCTACTTGGGAGGCTGAGGTGAGCAGATTTCGTGAGCCTAAGAGTTTGAGGTTGCTCTGAGCCAGGGATCCTCAAACTACCGCCCATGGGCCACATGCGGCCCGCCAAGGACATTTATCCGGCCCGCCGGGTGTTTTTGCCACCACTGCCTGTCCTGCTTAGCAGCCGAATTGTCCGGGGTCCGCAGTCCGGCCCTCCAACGGTCTGAGGGACAGTGAACTGGCCCCCTGTTTAAAAAGTTTGAGGACCCTTGCGTGAGCTGTGAGCTGTGATGACATAGTGATACCACACACAGTACCAGGGTGACAGAGGGAGACTGTCTCAAAAAAAAAAAAAGTTGACCTTACTGTCCCAGTAGAAAGAACATTTCCTCATTTCTAGTGCAGTAATGGAAGAAACATTATTTATTTATTTATGGTTAAGGATTTAAACAACGGCCCTCACAACTCAATAATCAGGTGTCAAAGTATGAAGATAACAAGTCCAACTAAAACTCACGCAGCAATCTCACTGCATCAGAGAACAGCGGCAGCCTAAGTGGGGGGAAGAGGTCCCGCTGTCAGACAGCTCCAGGCTTTGTCAGAGGGCGAATCAGTGGAGGCGGAGCAAACATTCCCCTTTATTAATCCTAATTAGACCAGGTGTTCCTTAGATACATGTTTCTGGGCTGTTTGCCTCGGCTGATAGCGTATTTTTCCTCCTGTTTTTGCTAACACACACACAGCCACCAAAGGTGCTGAATTCCTCCCTGGTATCAGGCTCCCTCCTAGATCAAAGGACAAGGCAACTGTTTAAAAAGGGAACTAAATTATTTTCAAGGAAGAACAAAGGGAGTGCTGGTCTGCACAAATAAAATTATTGCTCAGTCTGTTGTTACTCCCTCCTCCCTTGGCTCCTGATACATTCTCACAGCTGACATTGCCACCTCGTATTTCTAGCCCATTCTGGAGGACCAATATCGTGCTATTATTTGTTTTGTAATCTCTAGCATTAATAGATTCTATTAATATGTATAAATAAATTATGACAGCAGGCCAGAAGTGGAAGAAATTCTAAAATCATTAATATAAACTTCCCACATTAGTAAAATGGGACTATTATCTATATCTCAGGAAACCTCAGAGAGAAATAACTGAATCCACATAAAGCAGCATAGTACCTACCTTATAGGGTTTTTTGGACAACTTTGATGTTGTCCTATTTGTAAAATGACCATAGTATGTGCTGTATCTACAAGTCTTTGCTAAGTAAATATTACTAAGCTTTCAACTTACTAATTAGAAAATTACCTAACAATCTTATGATGAATCAGCCACGGGTGTTCCCAATGTTGTTGACAACTCACACTTCTAAGGAGTCTGTAAGGAGTCTCCTACTAACACAGAACACAAACAGATACCCAGATTATTTGAAAACAATGATGTAATAAAAAATGAGATGTGTGTGGAGCATTCCAGAAGTTTCCCACAGGGGCACTCATCCTTTTGGCTTACTGCAGGCTTATTTTTAAAAGAAGAAGTCAATGTAGACTCCATCTTTAGGACACATCATTGTTGTCTTCTTGTGTCCTTTTGTCTTAAAAAGCCCAAACAGGTACAACTGGTAAAGTTTACAAGGAGAGCAAGATATTAGCTCTGCCCTAACTAAACCTGGAGGGGGACTGAGAGTAGGGAAGCTGTCAAGAGATTACAAACAAGAGAGATACAATTTGGTAACAAAAGTTTGTGCAGGTGTAATGCCTTGGGCAAAGGAGGAAGGTCTATTTAACCCTTTTTTTCAAAGAGAGAGACAGCTGGAACATGAAAGTAAAACTATTTTTTATGAGGCCTGGTGGTGTCATCCTTGTTACATATTTATTTAGTGTTACATATTTTCAAGCCTGACTTCCTTCTCAGATATTTTTATTGTGTCATGGCTGGGAAGACAATGGGGCCCAGGATCCGCAGCAGTGAGTATTTCACTTGGTCTCGGCAATTGGAAAACAATAGTGTGAGCACTTGGTATAGGTCAGGGTCTCCTGGAGACATTTGGCACTTTCCCTAACACATCCCAGGTTCCCTAAGCTCCCTCTAACGGCAAATCAATCTCAAATGCAGACAGGCTGCATTAGAATAAAAATCACACTTCTGGACCCTTCCTGACACACAGTGAATTGAAAAGTAGAGATATGAGTTAGAAATCTGTATTTTAACAAGTTTCCCAAAATAATTTTGATAATTTGCCAAAGGCAGCCATGACAGTGAACTCACACTTTGTAGTTGTTGCCCCTCTGATAAGTTAAAAAGACTTAAGTGCAAAGCACAAAGCATGACAGTTACTTCTTAGCCTAAATTTTTAGAGAGGAAAAAAAGTTCATTAAACGAAAAGTCACTTGAAAGAGTTAATTAGTAATCCTAATAAAAACTCTTCCAATTAAAAAGGAATCAATAGATACATAGATTCTATTCAACTTCATTATGAAGTTTTATGAATAAGAATGATATCAAGAAGGAAAAAATTCATGTAAGTGACTGCTTTGTAACTAATTAATCCTTTATTGTAGAGTGTCTGTTAATACCGTAAGCACACTGAGCAATGTCAGATGTAAGAGAATCTCTCTGGGTTACATTTCCCTTAATGGATTTTGATGGAAAGCTATGGAGTAAGTCTAATTCATATTTAATCCTCAAAGGATACAAATAGCTAGAGAGTTATTTAGTTAAATGCAAGCAATCCTAAAATTCCTTCAGCATTTGAAACTAATATGATAATTGAAATTTGAATCTCAGTTAAAAGGACTTGTTTAAAGGGCTTATCAAATATCCATTTGCTATTACTTTCCAAAGTAACAAATACCAGTTTAATACTGAAAGCCCGTATAAATTTCTAAATGTATGTACGAATATGTGTATGTATAAATTTATGCATATCAGTGTGTATGTAAATATATTACTATATATATATAGTATTTTGAAATGCAGGGCAATATATATATACATATATATAATATCTTTTGGAAAAATTCTCATGATGTCATTAAATTTGTAAAATACAGTTTGGTATTAAGCAATTGGTTTAATTTGTCAGTAACTGTACTTCTTAATATTCTGATTCTCATATTCAAAATATATATTATTTAAGGAATGACACGAGGTTTTTACCTTCACTAAGTTCATTATTGACAGCTGTACCATAAAAATGTGTCCATTATTGGGTGGCGCCTGAAACTCAAAGGAGTAGGACACCAGCCCTATATTCCAGGGGTGGTGGGTTCAAATCCAGCCCCAGCCAAAAACTGCAAAAAAAAAAAATGTTCATTATTAAGTGTTGCTTCAAGCATCATTAGTCATATATTATCTCTTTAACTCACTCTCGTGAAAATGCCCTAATCAATGTGGCCTATAATCTGCACCAGTGTTTCTCTAAGTGTGTTCCCCAGACCAGCAGTAAGAACATTGTCAAGGAACTTGTTAGAAATGCCCATTTCCCAGCTCCTTTCAGACCAGACGTATTTAACTAGAAAGCTGAGGCCCCAGTGATCTGCGTTTTAGCATATGCTACAGGCGTTCTTGAGACACACTGAAGTTTGAAAAACCTGGCTCTTGTCAGAAGATGATGATCAATGTCATATCATCTTACTTGTCCTACAGTAAAAAACCTCATCATTGACCACTTCCAAATTTTAAAGTTATTTTAATTACGAAATTATTCACAGTCAAAAGTACAAAGAATAATAACAAATTTCTGTGTCCTCATCCTTCCAACTTAAAATATGTTCAGTTGTGTCATGTCTGATTTGAATAACTATTCAAAAATAAATTCTTCACATTCACTTTGAAAACTTTCTTAACTAATTTATTTCCTTCCTTTATTAAAAAATGTCACCATATTAAATGTACATACATATATCCTTTCTATTTATAATTTTATATCTTCAGTGCAGATGTATGGGTTTATAAATATATAATTTATTATTTTAACTTTTTTATAACAGATTTATTGAATATAATTTACATGCCATATAATTCACCCATTAGTGTGTTTAAAATTTTTAAATAAATTAAAATTTCTTTATTCACTCAAAATTGTGTTTTTGAGATCTGACTATGAATATATGTTGAGATTTGTTCATTCTTTTTAAACATTATTTCATATTATGAGCAATTATTTATCTTATCCCTTTTTGTCAGTTCTTTACTGATAGAAGTTCAATTTCACTAATAAAAACCCTGCTATAAACATCCTTGAAACTTGTCTCTCTATGCATATGTAGTATTCCCTAAAATATATACATAGATATATAAACATATATAAGTGTGATATCTTTTGATTTGAGGTGTATATGCATTCCTGTCACAAGTACAACTTCAGAAGGGAAAATGTACCTTTTAATCTACTTCAACACTGTCCCTTCCAGCTCCACAGATCTAGGACTTACACACATCCCAGCAGCTGTGGCAAATTCACTAGTCATTGTAGTGTCCACACAATGAATGTTGCTGTAAATAGCAATTTTGTGCCTATTTCTTCTTAGGCTCGCTAACAATCGATGGTCAACAACTTTAATTTTTACCATAATAGGATAAATGGGAAAGGAAATTGCTTTACTATTTTGCATTATCCTATTTCCTGTTGAATATATCTCTTCATATGCTTATGGCCATCCAATAATATTCAGGGGTAACTTTTGTTTTGTATTTTTTAATTCTTATAGTTATTTGATGTGGTTTTTAAGCTTTCATTAACTGCATATCTTGACAATAGCTTCTCAAGAAGTATGGCTTGCTTTTGAATTTTTAAAAATAATTTCTTTGGTTAACAATAGTTTTTTTTTTTTTTAATTTCAACTAAAGTATATGTAAAGAAAAAATTTATACAAATCTTAAGAGTAAACAGGGTGAACACATTACCCAAATGATGACCATCATTTTAAGAAACCAAAAATTCATTCACTATTAGAGAACGGTTTTTTTTCTTTTTTAAAATACAAAGAGGCTATAGGTGCTTTTGTTACATGACTAATCCTAACACTCTGAGAGGCCAAGGCAGGTGGATTGCCTGAGATCAGGAGTTTGAGACCAGCATGAGCAAGACCCTGTCTCAACTAAAAACCGGAAAACTAGTGAGGTGTCGTGGTGAGTACCTGTAGTCCCAGCTGGTTGGGAGGCTAAGGCAAGAGAATCGCTGGGACCCAGGAGTTTGGAGTTACTATGAGCTGTAACAACATGGCACTCTACCCAGGGCAACAGAGTGAGATTCTGTCTCAAAAAAAAGAAAAAGCACAACCTACACATGTTTAGGTCTTTGGGCTTTTTGTTAAAGGCTCCCCCTGTCCTTCCTTCATCCAGACTGTATTTTATTACATATGTCGCAGTCCTTTAGTCTCTTTCAACACTGGGTCTCTGACATGAAAAGGATCATATAAAGAAATTTTATCAGGGCAAACCTTTGCTTCTCTTTTTTGTTTCTTTTTGAGACAGAGTCTTACTCTGTTGCCCAGGCTAGAGTGCCATGGTGTCATCACAGCTCGCAGCAATCTCAAATTTCTGTGTTCAAACAATCCCCCTGACTCAAGCCTCTCAAGTAGCTGGGACTACAGGCATGTAGCACCATGCCCAGTTTTCTGTTTTTGTTTTGTTTCTATTTTTAGTAGAGATTTGCAGGCTGGTGAACTCCTAAGCTCAAGGGATCCTCTCTCCTGGCCTTCCCACACCCAGACTGCTTTTCATATTTCTATGACAAATATCTCTTTGCCTTATCGGCAAGGTGGACTTTGTCCAGGATTTTCTTTTGTCAGAGAAGCTGATTTACCTGGCTAGAGATTAGAGGAAGGTTAGTAACCACTTTCCATTACCTGAAGTATTAATGTGAATAATCGCGAATTTAGCTTAAATCTGAAAGAAACTATGTACTTCTATCTATCCCTTCTGCAGATTTAAAGATAAACAACCTTGACACCTAGTCATAGAGACTGTTACTATTACTCCAAGGTTCATGGAGTAATAAAGGGAAACTCTGCAAAAAGGAATAAAGGGTAAGAGATTTCTGGACACAGAATGGCTGAGTTTTAGTTTTCCATTTCTACCCAGCAGAGTCTCCCTATAGAGAGACTAGAGCAGTAATGTCCTTGATGTGAGGAGATTTCTAGGGGAGCAATGACAAAGAACACTTTTCAACAGTGCAATGCTGAGATCCAGCAGCCCCTGGAAATGTTGCAGGAATCAAATTGAGTAGTGGGAGTTTTTCCACCAGACTAAAAAGAACCCCTTTTTTCCTGGCAGAGTTGTAAGTATGCAGGGGTTCAGTGGCCATCAGGAAAATTGCTTTGATTAAGGGTAGAAGATGCCAGCAGGAGGGATGAAACTGACTCCCGCGAAGAGCAGCCCCGGCTGATGGCAGCGAGGCTGTTTGCAGAGACCAGCTCATCTCCCTCAATTTCCTTTGCTTAATCATGAACAGAGTTACTGTAAAATGGAGACTTAATCCCAGAGAGATGCGCTTTACGCCTAGAGCAGCTCATCCTCAAGGAGATTCATCTGTCAAGGTGACCAAAGCGGCTTCAATGTTTCTTTCACCTCAACTTTATACAGGATTCTTTCTGGTCCAAGGCCCCAACCACCTTTGTCTTTCATCCTCTTACCTTTTCTTCTTTAGGATCTACAAGCATAAGTTTATTTTATAGAAAAAGGAAGAGTGGGGGGAAGAGATGAGAAAGAGAGAGAGAGAATGGAACAGAGGTAGGGGACAGGAAGTGAGAGCTTTTACTTTAGAAAACTTGTCACTGTAAATTCTCTTTCCTTTTGACATGTAAAGTTTTTAAAAGCCTCTCCCAGTTTTACACCCCAGGATTACCTTTCTTAGGGGAGAAAGGTAATCAAAACGGCTTCAATGTTTTGATTAAACATTGTAACTTGGAGCAAGGCACCCACTGAAGTTAGGCTCCTGCCTTCCCCCAGAGGCTGGGAAATAGGCCGTTTTCATCAATGACTACATATCTGGAATTTAAAAAGAAGAGAGAGTTGAAATCACTGAAGCAGAGAGTAGAGAAATGGTTATAGAGACGGGAGAGGGAAGGTGAAAGAGAAGGATGCGGAGAGAATGGTCAATGGACACAAAATGACAATGAGTTAAGGGGAGTAAGTTCTGGGGTTTTATCACCTGGTAAGGTCCTGATGATTAACACTACAGTACTGAGTATTCTAACATAGCTGGAGGAGAAGCTTTGGAAGGTTCTCACCACAAAGACAAGATAATGCAGGAGGTGATGAATATGTTAAATACCCTGATTTGATCATTTTACAACATACATGCACATCAAAACTTTACATCAGACCTCACAAATACGTATAATTACAATGTATCAGTAAAAAGAACCCCGTAGATGACGTCGATGACCCCAGCCTCTACTGACTGCAATCTAGTCAGAGGCCTTGAGCAACAACTGCCCACACGAGCCCAGTCAAAACTGAGATTTGAAAGCAAAATAAATGGTGGTTGTTCTTTAAACCAGTATTTGGGTGGTTTGTTACACAGTAATAGAAAGAACAGTATATAATGAAATTACCATGCACATTTATATGAAAATAATAAGACTTCTTTCTTTGGACAGCCTAGGAGAACTGCTATATAATCTCATATAAATTACATGTCAACCTAATAATAAAACCATACTGGAGGTTAGATGACGTGTAATTTGTTTTCCAACAAGGGAAAAATTATATTTTGTTCTCCTTATGCTATTATCATCAATAATTGCTATAATTTCAGGGTTACAATTTCTCTATTTTTGCAACATAGTATCAGAATAGCAATATTGCTTGAAATCAGAAAACAAAAATATGGTTTATTCTTTTTATTTTTAAAAACAAGCTACTCCTTATTAATCTGTCAAAATTCTTTCCTCAGAAAACTGTGTATGTGCCCTCATTATGATTTCCATTAGCTATAACCCAATTATAGCCCAAGACTATGGGGAAAGGGGAAATGGAAGGAAGGGGTGAGGCTGGGGGGAGGGAGGGTAATTGACGGGACCACACCTGCGGTGCATCTTACAAGGGTACATGTGAAACTTACTAAATGTAGAAAAAAAAAAAGTACCTTGTGCCCCATGACTGCATTAATGTACACAGCTACGATTTAATAAAAAAAAATAATTTCCATTAACTTATTCTACATCATGTTATTTCTCTATTAGATTATTGTTTTAAGATGCCTGATGGTCTCCTTGGTCATACTTCTATTTTCCTAATTAGTTGCCATGTGAATATAGAACATTTTGGTTTGTTAGAAAATTAATGTTGTTTTACTCCAAACTTTCACTGCTTTGAAGAGAAACATGGTCATTCCTCTGTCACAAGTGGACTACAGAGCAGAGGCCCATTACCACAAATGTTACCCATTCATGTACTATCCTATGTGAGGGTCAACTGCATTAACATACTTCTTTATAAAGTGATGAACTTTTTAAAATTAAATTTTACTTGTTCTAAACAATAATGTTTATGAAATGAAAAATACGATATTTTAGCTATTGTTTCCCAATTATATATACCTGACCACCAAGACATAATAATTAGTGCTCTTACACTGTGGAAAACACAAATTGAAATGTTTCAGAAGTAAGAACACAACTAGATACTTTTTCTTTCCTTGGTGATGTATTTAGTAAGAAAAGTTGTGGGGATGCTAGTGAATACAGATGACCGCTCATAATAATAGAGCTGATGTGAAGTAATTTCTTTAGTTTTGAGTATCATAGTTTAAAAGCATCATGGATAAATTAGAGTATGTTTCTATTTAATATAAGAAAAGTTTAAGCCACATCAGGAGTCCCAGATTTTTCCACAACTAAAGATATTCAAGCAGAGATAGAATGAACAATTGTCAATTGTGCATAGAATTCAAGCATCAATATGTAAATTCCAGGATTCCTTTTAATCTTCATATTCTAAAATTTTCCATTGCTTTGGGCCACTGTAAAATCCCTGTGATTTTCAATACAAGGATTATTAAAATAAATATCTTCATATATTTCATGGGAAAGAAATTTTCAGAAATGTATGGTGATCCTTTAAAATTGTTTTAATAATAGTAATAATGGTGAATTTTTAAATTATAGTTTTCAATCACACAATAATTTGTCTCTTTTTCATATTTCTAAAATGTAAATCTTTGAGTAAACTGTATTGCATCCTATATTAATGTTCCATGTACACTCCAAACTTTAGTTTAGTTAGTCCATTCTTGCTGATAAGTCAGCTGCTAAACAACAGGAAGTTTACCAAATCCAGTATTGATAGTCCAAGTAGTAAAATTTTCATAAATCATTACATGAATCATTTGTCGTCTATGCAAATGATACAGCTATTTCTGAATTTCCTTATTTAATAAAATATGTCATAAGTGATTTATGATACATTATATATGTGATAATTAAATCTCAAAAATTTGTATTCAAAGTAACAGTATTTCTGAGGTATATCAATGTGCTACTTTCGCTGAAGTGTAATGTAGTTTCTGTCTTCATTTGTCAATGTGTTGGGTTTCATGGAACTTAGGTATAATTTTATAAAT
The DNA here is from genome assembly GCF_000181295.1 of Otolemur garnettii. Taxonomy (NCBI): domain Eukaryota; kingdom Metazoa; phylum Chordata; class Mammalia; order Primates; family Galagidae; genus Otolemur; species Otolemur garnettii. Next base: position 11,936,433 of record NW_003852400.1, on the reverse strand, counting down.
TGGTAGTGTACTCTAGAAGTAAGATGTATTTTATAGAGGGCTTATTCTACTAATTTTTTACATTAGATCAAATGGGTACTAGTGAGCCAAGATAAATATATATATATATATGTATAAAATCTCCAGTATTTACAGAGGCTGGAAGGGTCGGGTTGTGCTCAGCCTAGGGAGGCAGCTGCCATACCTGTCAGCCCCCCAGTCACTATGTACAGATAAGGGGCTTGCTTAGATCACCTTCAAAGCCACCTGGCAGAGGCCATGAGCAAAGGTCAGGGCCTGAGCTCCAGAGTCAGCGTTAGGCCCATTACCCCTTGGCATCAGGCCCTCTGGGAACACAGGGGCTTTAAGCAGTTGTTTTGATCCTGCTGTCCCACCCTGAGTGCTTCGCAGAAGCTGAGGAAGATGGAGTAGCAGGGAGGACTGAGTGGTGCTGGCTTTCTGCAAGCAGCTTTGTCTCTGCTACCACAGGGGAGAGAGAGACTTAGTAATACTGAGGGGCTGGGCAGAGGCTCCTCTGAGCCTCAAGCTCCAGGATCAGAGACTAGGAGCCGAAGTAGGCTCATAGTTGGGGCTTAGGGCCACAACACTAAAGGCAAAGAGCCCCAAACCTTGCTGTAGAGGGCAGTCTCAACAAGTCTGTCTAGAACTAGGGCAGTTGGCAGGCCACCAAACACTTCAAACATTTCTCTGTGCACAGGTGAGGGGAGCCCAGTAAGCTACATATGCCATCCCTTCTGGGACACCCCACTTCCAATCCAGGCCAGCAGTCAGGTCCCTGAGATTGGAACTCTCCAAAAAGGAGTAAAGAGAGTAGGCCTGGCTTTCTCATGACAGGGACAGGCTGGCAGTGCAGGCTACAGCAGGGCCCAATGCCAACCCAGGCCCACTTGATGTCCAATGTCGTGACCCTGGCATGCTGCAGGGACGTGTGCTCATCAGCATAATAGCTGCCAGGACAGAGAGCAGTGTCAGAAAGCTATGTCAACATGAGGCAAGATGGGTTGGAGCCCAGAAAAATAGGTGTCTCTGACAGGTAAAATATACACTCTGCTGCCCACGTAGAAGGCCATGGCCTGCCACTCCCCAGCTAGCTGTGGAGAAGCCACAGTACCTCACTGTGCCCCAACTCCAGCTTCTGCCTCCTGAGCACTATGGGCTAACCGCCCCTGCCAGGCCCCAGGCACAATGTAGGGAATGTGGCTGGCTCCTGTTCCCAGGCCTGGACTCTCTGGCTGGAACTATTCAGTAACACTGGGAAAAGAAGGAGTAGGGCAGGGAGGAGGCCCTGGTGAGAGTCACATGGCACGACTGGGCTGCAGAGTCAAAGCCAGCAGTCCGCACTGGCACTTGGCCTTGTAGGGGCAAGAGCGTTTCCGCCAGGTGGGCTTCTGCTGCTTGTGGAGCTGCCCAGTGCTGGTGCCTTGGTGCTGCTGCACAGATAGGTTCTGTCCCACCAGGTTGGCCAGCATGCTTTCCTGAGGCAGCGTGGAGATGAAGGCACCGATGAACTCGTTATGGTTGTGGGTCCCTCTCTGGTCATCAGTCTTACTTCCCCCTCTTTCCACCTCTTCCTGAAGCAGGCCTCATAGTTTGCAATTTTAGCCTCCACATACTTCAGCAGTGCCAGCAGCTCCTTGGGTGAGTATTTTTACCCATTCAAGGGCTCACTGGGCCTGACCAAGCTGGTCTTCTCTGTGCAGTAGGCCTTTGCTGATGACAGGACCCAAGTCATGGACAGTACAGTTGTGGTGTATGCAGTCCATAGGCAACAGGCTGTCATCCTCTCCAAAAAGCACCTGGGAGATGTGGGGGGTAACAGGGCTGGAGGGCCATGTTGGGTTGGTCTAGCGAATGTGTGAGTGCTAGAATTACAGGCATTAGCCACCACATCCGGTGCCACTGCTAGTCTTGATGGACAGAGGAATAGAGGCCTTTCTGGGACTCTTTGAGCTTCTCAGCCAAGACGTTGATGGTACTGGGCTGCAGGACTGACAGCTGTCCATCTGCGGACCCACTAATGACTCTGGTTTCCCAGCCCCCTTCCGCTTGTACCTATAGCAGAGTTGATGTTCTGCACATCATCAGCCTCATCAGCCTTGTCATCCTCATCATCCGAGCGTTGCTGGGGTGGATGGGCTGGAACTCGGCTGCCTGCAACCCACACCTGCTGCCAGGTTTTCCTCCTCCCTTTGTATGAAGGACTTGGCATAGCTGTGATTGTCTAGAAAAGCTGGCAGCCACTCGACAAAGGGGGTAGAGGTAAGGGGAACCTCATTCAGGCGGCGCCCTGGAGGCTTCATTACCAGCCTGGGTTTGCTGGAAGGGCTGTGGGTTGGGGCTTGTGAGCACAAACCAGCCACTTCCTCTGCACCATCTGTATGGATGTCCTCAAAGGCCACTGGGACCCTGCTTGTCTCCAACACCAGGTGTAGCAGCCCATATAGCCTATGGCTAGGAGGAGTGAGAGTTATAAGAAATACGTGTATAGCTCAACAATGGAACACCTTGGTAAAAGAGTAGTATGGAGAGAGATTTAGCTCGCCTAACAAGCATGAGAGCTCACGAGATGAGTGCATTGCTGAATTGGCAGTCTCTACACCTGTGGTGTTGAGAGGAACGAGATCAGCCTTACGTTAGGATGGAGGAGAAGGCAGTTGGGAGCATGTGCATTCTATCATGGACCCGCTTACTCTGACTCCTCTCCTTCCTGCAGAATGCCAGCACAGTCTCTCTGCTGAAGATTACCAAGCTCTGCTAAAGACTAAAATCTGTCTATTCTAAGACTGCTTTACTCTCTCTAAGACTCTCTCTCTCTCTCCTGCTGAAGTAGATAGCCCTCAGGCACCTAAGAGACCTGAGCAAGGTAACTTAGCGGTCCGCATCTGCAACCTAGTTAAGCCAGGCCTGAAACCTGGCTAGTCCCGGGCCCTGACAACCAGGGGAGACTTACTGCTAGCTGGCTTGGGCTCCTCAGGCATCTGTGACTCTTGAGACCTATATGTAGGTCTGAATCAGCTCTGGCCGTATTACCCTAATCAGCTGCTGCAGTGCCTCCACTTCTGTCTGAAGGTTCACCTTCAGCACTTGCACCCTAGCCTCATACTTGACCCTGCAGTTGGGTACCACTGCCATCAGGTTGAAACAGATGTTGTGGTAGGGCTGCCCCGCAGTGTTGAGGCCAATGCGTTCCATGATGACTTGTTGGGCCTTGTCTGTCCACTCCTCATCCTCCCCCCAGGGCCCATGGTCAGTGGGTAGACCTTCAGTCTATGCAACTCAAAGAGCCGGCCTGTGATGGGCACATAGCTAACGAAGTGGAATGCCTCCATGGTCTGCACTGCACCAAGGCCATTCTGCTTTGCTGGGAGGTGGAATGACTTCAGGCCTGGCATGGCTATTACGTGCCTTGGCCAACTCCAGGGCATTACCAGTTGCATATCCTTTGCTCTCAGGGCTGAAGCCTTTGGTGAAGTCCTTCATGTGACTCAGGGTGGGCTGCAAGTCCACATTGCTGCAGTTCAGGAGCACGCTCAGCAAGGCATGAGTGGCACAAGAGTTGCGTATCAGCTGGTCAGCAAAGAACATGTTATTCACAACATCATCATCCATCACAGAGTCATCCACAAAGGTAGAGACCTTGCAGTGGGACCAGCGCTCTTCAATGTATTTGAACAGGAAGACGAATCCATATATAGGGCCCTGGCACTTGCTCTGAGGGTCATAGATCTCCTTCAACTGTACCCATTTGACAACTAAATCTTCTAGCAGGAGGATTAAGAAGACTGGTTCACTCTCCAGCTCCAGGAAGCTCTTATTAATCTTCCTGTGGGGTGGTCCCTCAGCTCCATGTCCAGGGCCTCCTGCCCCACCCACCCCTGCCAGGAGTCCCCACAACCCCGGGGCTCCCAGTCCTGCTCACAGAGAATGGACAGAGCTGCCTTTTTTTTTTTTCTAAGACACAGTCTCACTCTGTCACCCTGGGTAGAATGTCAATATGTCATCACAGTTTACAGCAACCTCAAATTCCTGGGTTCGAGTGACCCACTTGCCTCAGCTTCCCAAGTAGCTGGGACTACTTGTGGTGCCCACTAAAACATCTGGTTAGTTTATCTGTTTTTAGTAGAGACAAGGTCTCACTCTCACTCTGGAACTCCTGAGCTCAAGGGATCTGCCTGCCTTAGCCTCACAGAGTGTTAGGGTCACAAGTATGAGTCACCATGTTTGGTCCACATCTTTATTACAAATGACCATATATACTTTTTGTAATTATCTGTTTAATATCCGTTTTTCTTACTGAAGTCTAAGTGATCATTTGACAATAGATTATATGATTTATTTTTTATTTTCTCAATGCCTACCATAGTAACTGATATATAAATATAAATGTTTGCTGAACAAAGTAATTAATTTGTATATTAGAGAGGTTAAAAACAGAAAATGTCCAATTTTGTTAGTTCTAAAAGTAGAAATGCAAATTTATTACACATATCACCAGAAAGAGAGAAGCCAAACATGAAACTTATAAATAGGCTTCAATTTCATGGTTATAAATGTACACATTTCACACTTTAGCATAAAAGTGTGTCAACAGATTCCCTGCCCCAGGCTTACCCCCAAATATCAGATCAATTTTCTGTAGAATGTCTTCTCTTCCTGTAATGAAAGTCTACAAAACAAAATTGCTGTAATCAACATTACGTTTGGAACCCTGCCAACTTACTTTTGGTTTCTGTCAGGAGAAGCCTTCAACTGATTATATTGCTAATCCTACATTATCACTCAAAATTTGGAAGAATTATTACACAGACAGAAACATACACCTAAAAGTTCAAATCAGAGAAAAAATATTGTGAAGCAGTAAGACTAATGGTGCCATGTGTGTGGCTCACTCCTACAATCCCAGCACTATGGGAGGTTGATGTGGGAGAATCCTCTGAGGCTGGGAGCTCTATACCAGCCTGTATATATAATAATATAAGATTCTGTCTCTGCAAAACAATAAAAAAAAAAAAAAAAAAAAAAAATACAAAAACTAGCTGGGTGTGGTGATGCATGCCTGTACTCTAAGTTACTCAGAAGATGGAGGCAGGAGAATAACCAGGAGTTTGAAGTTGCTGTGAGCTATGGTGACACCACTGCACTCCAACCTGAGAAACAGAGTAAGACCTTGTCTCAAAAATAAATAAATAAAAATAAACAAATCAAAGAGGCTAAGACATTGCTAATAGGGTAACAGCTGAATAAAATTTCTTTCTGAAATGTGAGCTATATATTTAATATATGGACTATGAGATATTTGCTATGTGTTGAGTAGTTATGTTTGTGATAGTATGTTTCACTGGAACACAGAAAGGTAATCACCAAGTGTGAGATCTTATGAAAGAAAATGCATTTAATTTTAAAATTATTTTGTTTCTTAAAAATCATTACTTTGGACTAAAAGAAATTTTAAAATTTCCAAAATTTTTAGATTCCATCTGGTAGACTTGTATCTCTTAAAAAAAAAAAAAAAAACACCTAGAAGCCAGATTCTCTTCCAGTTGAAAGTCATCCATTTCTTATGGCTCGGCGCCTATGGCTCAAGTGGCTAAGGCACCAGCCACGTACACCCAAGGTGGCGGGTTCGAATCCAGCCTGGGCCCACCAAACAACAATGACGGCTGCAACTAAAAAAAAATACCGGGCATTGTGGTGGGCGCCTGTGGTCCCAGTTACTTGGGAGGCGGAGGCAGGAGACTTGCTTGAGCCCAGGAGTTGGAGGTTGCTATGAGCTGTGATGCCATGGCACTCCACCCAGGGGGACAGCTTAAGGCTCTGTCTCAAAAAAAAAAAAAGAAAGCCATCCATTTCTTAACAAATGGAAACTAAAATGTCATGTAAAGTGGTTGTAAAACAGTGGAACCCCATTTTCTAACTCATTATTAAACACATTTAATTATTTCATAATTGAAAATATTATATATAACATGGTTATGTACATTAAAACTGGTTCTTTCGTATTTCATAATAGTGAGTTACAATTCACTGTTATGTAACTCTACTAATCTTTGACATAGAAATAAGCTTACTTATATTATGGTCATGATGAAGAATTCAGGCCCCACAAAAATAGCCTCAAACTAAATAAAAGAAAGATTTATTTTGTCAGAGATCAGTTGTAAAATCTTTAGAAAACCCAGATAAAAGAGAATTCACATTGCAAATTTTGATATGGTAATTAGGTGCACTTTAACATGCTGATGTAACATCTGTATTGATATCAGCATGGAAAATCTGTGCATTTAGGAGAATTTTTGTGTTTCAAAAAAGAAAAGTATCACTAAAATGTCTGCTAACATTTCTAATTTTAAAACATACAATGATATAAAACCATTTCTTTTTAACCAATATATGTTCCATATTGAGTGTTATTACTTATAGTGCCACGTGAAATGATTTTCAACAAAAACACAATACAACATTTACATAACCTTTTCCGTTTTATCAGCAAGAAAGAAATTCTCAGCAAACACTGTGCTTGGCAAGGGTCCTCTGACTGAATCCCTGGCAGGTGCTAATTGGCAAAAGAGAAGGCAGTTTGCAGTAAACACCTTTCTCCGCATAGAAAGGGTTGCACTGCAAAAAATCAAGTTCTTTGAACTTTATTGGCTGCTCAACAAATAAGCTTTTCACGGCCACAAAAGCTTAGTTTTATGGCAAGAAAATTGCCTAACCCCAACAGCTGGCGGTTGCTGTGAGCTGTGACGCCAGGGCACTCTACCGAGGGCAACAAAGTGAGACTCTGTCTCTAAAAAAATAAAGAAATAAAATAAAAAATATTATTTGTAACACTGAGTATGTGGTAAGTTCCACTGGCTTAGTTTCTGATTAGGTTTTATTACTCATAAAAAATAATCTAAACACTTGGATTTTTAAGCAACAGTTTTGTTCAATTACTACTCCCACTGAACTGCAGTAAGACCCAAGGTACTGGCATGATTTTTTTTTTTTAATCATGCAGTGAAATGTGCACCCTGTGTTGAGTTACAAGGCTCTAATTTCATTGAAAGTTTCTGTGATGTCGTAAATCAAGAGGCTGAAAAACAGAATCTTTAAAACACTGATATGAAAAGCTAGAGACTGGTATTACCTCAATATCTCGGGTAATCTACCCTGTGTGTTATTTGTTTCTTAAATGGCTCATTTCCTACTTCCATATCAAAATTTGTGAATTGTAAGATATTCAGCAAAAGCTTAGCATTTCATTCACCAGTCAGTAATAACCAATATAAAAACTCATCCCAGTAGGAAATTAACTATTTTCTTGCCCTAGAAATGAAACAAAATCATATTAAAATTAATTATAGTGAAAACATTATTAAAATGCACATATAATTTAGGATAATTTAATCAGGATCTACCTTTTGCAAAGTGCCAGGCAATCATTGTGGTAATAAATCCCAAAGTTACTCCAAGGCAATAAGAATGTCTCTGTCTAGAACTGTAAGCTCTCCTGTGTCGCTTAGGTCCTTTATAAGGAACGGGTTCCTTTAAAGAAAACTTGCTACCTTTTCCTTTCAGCTGTGTCCCAGCTTGAGTGTGCCTATGCAAGCTGGCCCAATTAGTTTAAATTTAACCAGAGACAAAAAACCTTTGGCTAGGGTAGCCTTTGTTTATGGATACTAAGATACTAGGAAACATTGGAATTTCTTAATTTACCATAATAAAATATACCAGACTTGTATCCTAGTCTAAGTTGCCCAAAGAAGCTTTCATATTTGCATATGTGTTTTAAGGATAGGGAACTATAAATAAATGGTTCAATACTTATTTTCAAAAAAGCAGTGTGAGAAATTTGGCAGCTTTACACAGTGGCTGTAAGAGTTGTACCTTCCTGACTGCGATGAGTAGTACAGTGGGGTTTGGCATATGGATGGGATATCAGAGCACAGCATTATTAGAGCACACCTTACATCCTATTTCTCCAACCCAGTGTGGAGAGTAGCACAGTGGTGGCACTTGGGGCAAATATATTCGAGGAAATGACTTTGCACTGCAGTCAGTGGTAACAGCAAGCACAAACTCAGCCCCATAACCACAGGGAACAGGCACCTGTGCATGCACAATATGCCCCAGGAGGACACAATATTAAAAGTCTTGTGGATAAATAAAAAATATCTTTACTAGTATTTCTACTGTGTTTGTCAAATGCAGACCACTGACTCAGAACTTCTAAATCTCCATGTACAGTATATATAACAGTAACTGCTAAGACTGGTGTGATGCTTACTCTGTGCTAGACACTTTTCTAAGTGCTTCATGTATTTTAACTATCTAAATCTCACAATAACCCTCTGAGGTGGGTGACATAATTATCCTATTATATTGGTTAGGACATTGAGGACCAGCAAGTGGAAATAACTTGCCTAAGTTCATGTGAATCCTGAGGAGTGGAGACTACATTCAAACTCAAGCAACCTGGCTCCAGAGGCCACTTTCTAACTGGAGGAAATTATTCTAAAATCAAATCCATACTCTCTTCAAAATATCTACTTATATTTTCTGAGTCTTTCAGAAAATACATTCTTATTTATGCTTTACTATTATGTCAATTATCAAAGAAAAGCGAGCATAAAAATAGCCGAATTATAAGTTTATTATTAAAAATCAGCTTGCAGCTTTTAAAATATTCTGCAAAAATTTGAGTCAAAGAGAAAGGATGGGTATTTTAATATATTGTCTTCATGTATTTCCTTATGTAACTAGATTAACAGGCTAAATATTTATTAGATCCTAACAAAAACGATCAGTGCTTGTGACTAACGGGGGCAATTTAAGAGAAGATAATATATTCATTCTAATACATTTGATGATTTTGGCATTTCTCAACCACTTCAAACACACTCCAAATCTATATCAATTTCAAACAGAGAAAGACCTAACTTCGTGCTTTTAAGACATAGGAAGAGAAAGGAAAAGAAAATCCACCATTAAAATGCCATATGATTTTTAAAAGCCTCCTTTTAATAACTGGTTCATAGAAAAGACCTTATGGCAAAATGGATAAAAAAAGAACACATGGAATGTTCTTGCTACACAACAAAAACATTAAAATGATAAAAATAATACTTTTTAAAAATTGAAACATACACAGATGTAGTAAAGGAAGCAGATCGAGACGGCTGGAAACCCACATCTCTGAGCACATGGAAGCTGGTACCCACTTCAAGTATGAATATTGGAAACAGTCGTGTGACTGAGCACAGGCTCAGCTCCTTGCTGCTTGCAAAAAGCCAATAGCAAGGATGAGGTACAGTGAAAGGGAAGTGACTTTATTCCAGAGTTAGCAGTGGGGAAATGGCCAAGGCTCTTGCTTCCATTTCCAAGTCTCAAGCTCAGGGTAGGACTTCAGAAAGGGAATTTGGTATGAAGTGCAGGTGGGGGTGGCAGGGAGATAAGGAAGTTCTGGTCAGCTGATTTGTCCTGCCCTACCTGGTGCGTGGGCTGGGCCATCCCCAAGGCTGTTTATCAATAGACTAATTGTGGCCTTGAGGTGATCTCCTGATGGGGGTCTGAATTGTTTCAAAACTCAGTGTCTGGAATTTCAAAACGAGCACATAATTAGATAGAGGAAACTTGTGCAGGAGAGTGCTTGGTGGAATGAAGGAGGGCAAAGGTCAGAAAATTACAACAAGAAATGGATAGCAAAATTTTAAAATGGGGGCACTGAGAAATAGGGCACTGATTATAGTAACAGAGCTAGACATATCAGATCCTATGCAAAGGACACTAAATCTGACTTACAGGTGGCAAGGTCCATAATCAGGCCTTTTTCTATGAAGTGAGAAGGATGCAGGTCCCCTCCACCTACAGCTGGACATACACTCCATTTTCTGGGCCTAAACGGGCTCATAAATTTGATGAAGTTTCCCTCTAAGCCATCACTCCCCAGAAAGGGCAGAATGCTCAAAACATAACCACATTCCTACACAATGGCAATTTGAAAGTTAACTTCTCCTTATATGCCTTTGGGGCCAATGGCTATGACATAGGTTTTTGACATGCATTTCATTTTCCCAAACCTCCATGCCTGTTGGGAAGGAGAAACTGCCTATAAACCCGCAGACAGAAAGCTAAAATCGGCAACCCACCGGGGACCCCCTTCGCCATCTCAGAGGTTTTGCTTTTTCTTTTATCTATAATAAAATCTATCCTGTTGCTTGCTTGTGGTGGTCTATGAATTCGTTCTTTTATTTCTCAAGATCAAAGACCTGGCAGAGAAATTCCAGTAATAAGAGGAGAAACTATGCTCCTTGTATAATAAGAACCAGCATGGAGATATGTATGTTTCTGAACTTGAACCCATGTGGTGCACAAGGAAGGACAAGCAAAAGTGTAGTGAGAGAGGATACTGGAGAAGGGTGAGGTCTGCGAGAACAGGTCTTCTCAGGGAGACCAGGAGGATGCACCTGCAGGGCCCTCTCCATGGTGACTCAGGTCTTGGGAATTTATAGGCTTAACTTTCTGGAACTGGGAAATTTCCAAGTTCTGTGAAATCTGGTAGTTCTGTAGGGGCTGGGGTAGCATCTCCCACTTGATTCAAACTGGCCAATGGGTGGAACTTTTTGACTGTCAATAAAAAGGGAAAGACCAAGCCAGTCAGGGAGCATGGCCATTTGGAAATCTTCTATGCCGTAAGCTCCCGGCAGATGAATAAAGCCCTTCCTCTTATAACTATGGTGTTTGGATGCTCTTTCTCTCCGTTGGGCCTCATCTTCCTGCAACAGTAGGACTACTCTCAAATAAAATCACCAAATGTGGAGGGTAAAGGCAAAACTTCTTCCTTTGCCCTTGGAAATTTCACTGAAAATTCAACAAAAAACAAAGTAAATTAGATCAAGCTATCAAGTTTATTTAAAGTATATACATGGTAAACCCCAGAAAATGAGGATGAAATTCCCCAATGGGATTCAGGAGCTTATATGCCTATCGGGTAAAATGGATTATGGTAGGAGGAAGAGAAGAATTCTGTAGAGGGATAGCAAAGGACCACTACCAGGGCTGAATGAATGGGGCATGAAGATTAATTGGTAAATAGTCCCCTTTTGGAATTTAAATTATTCTGAGAGAGAGGACATTATATTTTTAAAGAGTCTGTTCAAGAATTCAGAAGTGGTCATACCCCTGGTCTTATAAGGAGGTGAAGAAAAGAATAATTGTTCTCCTAGGTGGGGTCTGGACCTTAGGTAGATAAAGAATCTTCAGTGATTTGGGGAGCGTTGATGGGGCAGGGCAGCAAGGTCTGTCCAGAATGTTTAAAGTGCCAACTGGGGAGTAAAATGTTTTCTAATTTTCTTAACCAAGAAAAGTAAATTCAAAACAAAAGAGGAAATACAAATCCATTAAGGCAGCTAAAGTTCTCCCCAAATAAGAAAATGTACAACCAAGAAAATAGAAATACTAGATCCTTTGAGAAATGACTTCAAAACAAGGTTAAAAGCAAAAAGGAGGAGTTGTAGTTATAAACAAGATCAGCAGATATGTGTGTCTTCTGATTATCAATTGTTTTCTCTCCCTCTCTGACTTTCTCTCTCTAAATATATATAGATATAGGTAGATGATAGATAGGATAAAGAATAATTGGAAATCATATAAATACAGTAAATTCAATAATTAAAAGTCAAAATAACCTTAATAGAGGGAAGCAGTCATTTGAAAATTTAAAAATTGGATGATGGGAGGGTGGTGCCTGTGGCTCAGTGAGCAGGGTGCTGGCCCCATATATGAGGGTGGTGGGTTTGAACCCGGTCCCGGCCAAACTGCTGCAACAACAACAACAACAACAACAACAACAACAAAAATAGCCAGGCATTTTTGCAGGCACCTGTAGTCCCAGCTACTTGGGAGGCTGAGGCAAGAGACTCGCCTAAGCCCAAGTGTAGCAGGAAACTGACACAGACAGAAGACTCCAGGCACCAGTTGATTACAGGAAGCAGGTTTATTCAGTCAGGGGTACTCGGAACACCAGAGTGTTTCCCAAAACCAAGCCCCTAACTCAATCTCTTGCCTCTCTTTTATCCACCTTTCAGGGTGGAAGTATACGTGAGGGTCATAAGACAGAGAGACATGACATCCTTATCCTCAAGGTCCCGGGCTCAAGGGGGAAGGTCAGATTCGCCCTTGTCCCTGAGACCAGTCGGACCACCTGCCCCAAAGGCAACAGAAACCCAAGGAAGTTACTAGGTTACAATCTAGGCCCCGAGTATGTCAGGGGAGAAACACGCAGACAGCAGAAATGCCTGCAGCTTGGCTGAGGCCTACACAGAGCGCCTAGGATAGATTCTTTTAGTTCTGCTTTTACTTTCTTGCCTCACAAGAGCTGGGCACCATAGCCATAGCATTCTACCAAGGGTGACAAAGTGAGACTCTGTCTCTTAAAAAAAAAAAAAAAATTGGATGATGAGTGGAAATTACTAAGGAAATACCAATCAAAGAAAAAAATTGTGTTGGGTGGCACTTGTGGCTCAGTGAGTAGGGCACCGGCCCCTTATACTGAGAGTGGTGGGTTCAAACCAGCCTCGGCCAAACTGCAACAAAAAATAGCCAGGTGTTGTGGCGAGCTGTAATCCCAACTACTTGGGAGGTTGATGCAAGAGAATCGCCTAAGCCAAAGAGTCAGAGGTTGCTGTGAGCTGTGATGCTATAGCACTTTACCAAGGGTGACAAAGTGAGACTCTCTCTAAAAATAAAAGACAAAAGAAACAGGATTGAGAAATACCATATGTATGTTTCTGGATGGCAGATTTATAACAGAGAATGGCCTGAAAAGGGTAAAAATGTCCTTGATCTCTTTAAAACCTCTCTCACTCTTGCTGGATTTAAAACCTATATTCCTGCTTCAGGCCAGTGGTTGGGAGGGACAAGAGAGTGTCTTTTGTCCTTTGTACCACAGGAGATGGCTTAAGGGAACTGTCTGGGAAGACTGTCTTCCAGGAGACTGGGTGGATTGGAACCGTCAACTGTAGTTAAGCAATGATGCCTTGAAGCTGAAAACTCTCCCTTAAAAGCTGTGAATTTCTGCTTATAGATAGGACAATGGACGTTAAGATAGGAGTCTCTCTTAGGGACTTTAAAACAGGAGTCTCCATTGTCCTAATTTGCCTGGAAATTAACAAACTCCTTTTTCCTTTTTCTTAACTTTTTTTTTTTTCTGATGCAGCCTTGGGGACAAGTACTAAGCTTTTGGTAACATTGATTAAATAAAGAGAATGGGTTAAAGGCAATATTTAAAGAGAAATTCTGACAATTAAAAATACTGACTTTAGCCATAAATCTTCCAATTTATAATGCACATAAATATATTGTGATGAAACAGCTTTGCATTTCAGATTAATGGAATATTTTAGAAGCTACTAGAGGGAATATATTAATACTAGAATTCTCACAAGCAATAAAAGTTTATAAATGACTGTGGTTAAAATTGTCTAAGTTCTACACTTAGAAGAAACAACTTCATCCCAGAACTACATATGCCCCAAATTCATCTTTCCAGAGAAAGGAGGAGAGGCATTTATTTTCAACCACATCAAGACAAAAATAATTTACTATTTGTAAATCCTTGCTCAAGATGATACAAGGTTCCCCCGTTCAGGGTTGGACAGGACCTCCATTTTCTAGGCCTGGGGGAGCTCAGAAATCAGTCTTGCTACAGACCCCCATCTCTGGGCACAAATAGGTCCTTTCCAGGCCACATTTTCTGGGCTCAGCAAGGTCATGAGAAAAGCAGCCTGAATGATCTCTGATCTGGGCAGTTCTTCCTGTACCAGGGAGCACTATTCCTATTGCCTTGTTTAGGGAAGACTGAAAGGACCACATTTCTTTGCTAATTTTAGGATTATTTTCTGCCTGCAGGGCCCTGGCCAATTGTGATGTGTTCAGGACATATATTCCCACTACCACCCCCACCGCCCACAGGATAGGAAAAGCAGTATATAAACCTCTTCATAGAAGGCCCACCTGGGCTTCCCACTTGGGTACCTCTCCACTGCCAGAGGTTCTGTTCTTCCTCTTTTGATTGTCAATCTTTCTGTCATAAACCCTGTCCGTTCACTTATACATGTTCCATGGATTCATTCTTGAATTCTGAGACCAAGGACTCCACAGAGAAAGATAAATTCTGTCTACAAAGGGATTAATTGCCAAACACTAATGTTTTGTGTTTTTAAAAATGTATGCTGGGCCTGGTGACTCATGCCCATAATCCTAGCACTCTGGAAGACTGAGGTGGGAGGATCCTTTGAGCTCAGGAGTTGGAGAACAGCCTGAGCAAGACTGAGGCCTCATCTCTACTAAAAAATTAGAAAAACTAGCAGGGTGTTGTGGTGGGCTCCTGTAGTCTCAGCTACTAGGGAGGCTGAGACAAGAGGATCACTTGAACTCAGGCTGATGCCATGGCATTTTGGCCTGGGCAACAGAGTGAGATTCTGTCTCAAAAAATTAAAAAAAAAAAATAGAATTTTAAACAAATAATATAAATAATAGTTTTGTTTTATTAGTTTTCTATGTTCATAGATTTATATTATTTTTAATACTGGAAAGTGTGAAAAATACTGGTCATATTATGCAACAATTTTAAAATGTTGGAATAATATATAGGAAATTTTGGTTTCCAGCTGCACATATAAAGAGCTTGTAAATTACACTCTATCTCAGCTGAACTGAAAAATCAATAAGTCGTCTTAGATAGTAAGAGAAGTGAGGTCACAGGGGAAACTGCTGCCTGTAAAATTAGAGAGAAAAACAGGATATACAGTACACAACTTACTGGAGTAGAAACTTGCATGAGAATCTGTCTCTGAAAAGAAAACCAACAGGTTGGTCAGAAGAACTCCACAAACAGAATAAGCATATGCCATACCAGTGTGAGTATAAGGCACTCCATTTTGGCCATTTAGTGACTTCTGCTGAAACCACCCCCTTCTGGGACCTAGCCAGGAGGAATGAGGAACTGGTGAACACTATGGCTCCAGGATCGGCTAAACTGTAAATGAACACAACAGTCTCAGTGGGAAGGCAGCTGGAACAATATCTGGCAATAGTTGCTGGTATACCAGCATAATACCCTTCCCCTCCTAAAACCTTTAAAAGATAACACTCTTGCTTTGTGGGGCTAATGCCTACTGAGTATCAGCCTGCCTTCACCAAGGCACCCAAGAAACTTTAGCTACTGCTCAATATCAAGCTTTGTGACACTATTGAGTTGATCACTGCTTTACATTTTGGTGGCCTCTACTGGGAAGGGAATATCTAGTTCTCTCTTGAGAATTCCCAGCTCTCCCCCCATGTCACATGCACATAGGCTCCCCTTCTGATTTCAGGTGACTATTTCCCTTCCAAAATTTTCTGACTTGGTTCTCTTGATGATATTGCTGAATCACCCAGAGTGATTCAAAAATCCAATGTTGGCTAAGAGGTATCCCCCAAAGCTGGACACCAGGCATCTGGCTGTCTGGCTTGATTGATTTGGAATGTCGATAACACCTAACTTGCAAGCCATTCGCCTTTCTGGGCAAGCAGGAAAGGCAAGGATGTCCATTTGTGTTGTCCTCTGCTTCTGTTATGTCTGCCTGGGTCCATCTCACCCATTACATATCACGGGCAACGTCTTCTCTTCCATTCCAAAGGCGATCCATCTGGGATCTCTTCTTAAGAATCTTAAGACTCTAAATCTTTCTCTGGACATCCATTCTAAGTGACTCGTTTTTTATTGTAATACTGCTTGACTGCAATATAAATTAGACAGTCTGTCACAATAGCCTGAGAAAGGGACATTTGACTTCAACATTCTTTATTAACTCTGAAATTTTTGCTGGTGAAATGGAAAGTGGTCTGAAGTCTCCTTTATCTAAACCTTTTTTACACGTAGGACACAACCATCTCTTTGTGATTCTTGTTCTCCTTCTCAAGTTCTCTTACTTCATACCCCTAAGCCATCTCACAGTTTCAACCCATTTGACCCCAGTCATTTGGATCCCACCTATCAGAGGCCACCTATCCCCCTCATTCGTCTCCTCCCTCTGCTCATCCTCATCCTCCCCCATATGCTCCTCTACCTTCCATGAAATCTCTACTTGAAAATACCCACCCTCCTGACCCCTCTCCCTCACATACCCAGTCAGGCAATATTTGAACCCCAGCAAATCTTCTTCCCCCAGCTTCTGTCCTCACATTTTGGGAAGTGGCTGGGACAGAAGGAATAGTTCTGGGTCCATGTTTTTTTTCTTTGTCTGATTTAACACATATGCACAAGAGACTTGGCACCTTTTGCTCAAATCCTACTTCCTGTACCAAGGAATTTGAATACTGGACCTTATCTTATGAATTAATCTGTCATGACACCTATATTATTCTTTCTTCCATCCTGTTTCCAGAATAGAAAAACCAGGTCTGGCAACATGCTGAGTCTCACATGGACAATGTACATAGGCAGACCCCAGCCCAGCCAAACGTTCCTAACTGGGATTACCAGGACAGGGGGTATGGTAGAAGAAATTGGGACCATATAGTTGTCTGCTTTATAGCTTGGGTGAAAAAAGGCAGCCCATAAGGCTTTCAATTATGAAAAACTTAAAGAAGTACCCCAGGGACCAGCTGAAAAACCGTCCTTATTCCTTTCCTGACTAATTCATGCTTTGTAGGCACATGCAACCCTTGCCCCTGGCACCCCAGAAGGTCAGTTAGTTTTTAACATGAATTTATTCCTGTCTGCCCCTGACATCAGAAAGAAACTCCAAAAATTAGTAGATGACCCTCAAACCACACACTGGGACTTCTTAAACCTGGCCTTTAAGGTCTTTCACAACAGAGAAGAAGAGGCAAAGCTCCAGAAACCTGCCCAAGATAGGGCAAAGTGCCAAGTGCTTGCTGTCCCTATCCAGGGAACTCCTTCATCAGGTAAGGCTGTGACTGGCAACCACAAGAATGGAGATAATACAAAAAGGCCACACCCTGGGTGTTGTTTCAAGTGTGACCAGGAAGGACATTAAATCAACAAATGCCCTAAATCCCAACCTCAATCTGGCCTTGTCCTCTGTGTGGACAAGTCCACTGGACTGTGGTCAGGCTTCTCAAGGAAAGGCCCCTTCCCCTTCTAGGCAGGTGGAGACTACCCTCCCACATGGCCACCAAAGACTGAAGGTACCTGAGGACAACTGCCCAGTGACCATTTCCATCAACGAACCATGGATAAACTTGATGGTGGCAGGTAGGCCAATTTCTTTCCTTATTGATAGAGTAACAACCCATTCTGCCCTCCCAGAATACAGAGGTGCCACTCAACCATCAGGACTCTCCCTTGTAGGAACTGACGGACTTCTCTCCCAACCCATTGCTATACCGTCCTTACACTGTCTTCTAGACATTTCTATGCTCCTTTCTAGTCATACCATCTTGTCCAACACCCGTTTCAGGCCGAGATACCTTAACAAAACTATGAGCTACAGGTTCACTGGCCACTAGGAACGCATATCGTCTGCTAACCCCTATTCTTTCCTCCCTTTACACCAGCCTTTGGATACACCTCTTCCCTTTCCTCCACTTGCTGAACATATTAACCCCATCGTTTGAAACTCACCTTCCATTGCTTCCCACCACTCTCCTATTCAGATCAAACTAAAAGAAAGACCTTTCACACTTTCCTTCACAAAAACAACACCCGATTACCCCTACTACCCAATGGAAACTAAAACCCATTATTACCCACCTCCTATCCAAATGCATCCTGCAGCCCAGTAATTCTCCATATAATACCCCCATCCTCCCTGTCAGAACACTGGACAGATCTTATAGACTAATATAGGATCTCTGCCTCATAAATCTAGCTGTCTGTCATGTACACCCCATAGTCCCTAACTCTTATACTCTCCTTTCCCTTATTCTCCCCAATACCACTGCAGTACTGGACCTAAAATATGCCTTTTTTACTATCCCGCTATACACCAACTCCCAGGACTTATTTGCTTTCACATTGACCCTGACACTTTCAATTCCCACCAAATTACCTGGACCATCCTGCTCCAGGGGTACAGGGCTCACTTTTTCAGGCAAGCCCTAGCATCTGATTTATAAGAAATAACCCTAAACCATCTATTCTTCTCCAATATGTTGATGACATCGTCCTCTGTAGCCCATCTAAGAAACTTTCCCATACCCATATTGTTCACCTTCTTAACTTTTTGGCTAGAAAGAGTACAGGATTTCCCCTCAAAATGCACAGCTGTCATCCTCTTCTGTCACTTACCTCAGCCTTGCTCTCACATTGACCAATTGGGGAATCACTCCCAATTACATTTTACTAATTGCTTCTGTTCCCCTCCCAAAGACAAAACAAGTCTTATTTTCTTTTTTAGGTTTAATGGGCTACTTCCATCTCTGGATTCCCAATTTTGCCCTACTTGCCAAACCTTTATATCAAGCCACCCAAAGGAGTTTGACCCAACTTTAGATCTGACCATTCCCATCACAACTCCTTTTTGCTCTTTAGAGCATGCCCTCCTGTCAACCCCAATCTTGTCCTTTCCCAACTTAACTAAGCCTTTTACCCTCTACACTGATGAAAGGCAGGGCATGGAGACTGTTCTATTAGGATGGGCATGTGGATGGCCCTCTTTACAGGTCACTGCCTACCTTTTAAAACAATTGTATACCACTGTACAGGGATGGCCCCCCTGCCTTAGAGGCCTAGCTGCCACTTTCTACTGTCCTAACCCTGGAAAGCCAAAAACCCTACATATCACAGACCAACTTCTATCTTTTCTTCTCATGATCCATCTGGTCTTCTCTCTTTTTGCTCAATACAGACCCTGCTTCCCACATGTATTCAGCAACTTCATATTTTCTCTTCATCAATTCTCAACACATTACCCTAGCTAGAAGTCCCTCCCTTAACCCAGCCCCATTACTACAATTCTTGTCCCATTCATAGGAAAAGTCACACTCTTGGATCAAAATAATTAAAAAACAACACTTCCCCTTCCGCAATCTAATTGACACAGCCCTGCCTAGTCCAGATCATGCTTGGTTTATGGATGGAAGCTTCTAAATATATGAAAGCAAAATGAGAGCAGGCTCTGCCATAGTCTCATTGAATGTAATTATTGAAAACTCTGCCCTCCCAATTAGCATCACCTCTCAAAAGGCAGGGCTAATAGCCCTAACATGACCCCTTACC
This sequence comes from Otolemur garnettii, assembly GCF_000181295.1. NCBI lineage: Eukaryota > Metazoa > Chordata > Mammalia > Primates > Galagidae > Otolemur > Otolemur garnettii. The sequence continues at coordinate 11,917,226 of NW_003852400.1, read as the reverse complement.
TTAGCTAACTCTACTAACTCTAAATATACTTTCCATATCATACACTCACATGCTGGTAATTTGGGCCAAGCAAGGGCTTCTTACCACCAAGGGAACCTCCATAGTCAATGCTCAACTAATCTATAAACTTCTTGAAGCTGAACAACTTCCCAGGTGGGCAGCTATCATACATACACTGCAAAAGTCACCAAACTTTGCAGACTCCTATTGCCATAAGTAACAACAAAGCTGATTCCATTGGTTGAGCAGTAGCTCTCAATACTCCTCCACAAAGCTTATACCTCTCCTTGACACAATACCCTCCCCATTACTCTGAAAAGGAAATCCAACAATACGAAGAGGAAGGCCTCACTTTATCAGGCCCCCAGGTACATCAGAAATGGACGCCATCTTCTGCCTTCACACAAGCTAAGACCACCCTCATGATTCCTTATATGTTGGAGCTAGAACTTTATTACATTTTCTCAAACTTATTCTTGATTGTCCCAGTCTCTCCCAACTCATTTCAGAAGTGACCTCTGTGTTTCCCTTGCCTCTGTGTTTCTCCACAAGGGTATGTACATTCTCCTCCTTTCACTAAACGTCAGACCAGAGGATGCACTCCAGGCCCAGATTGGCAGCTGGATTTTACACAAATGCCCTCTCACAAGAAACAGTTTCTTCTAGTTTTGTAGACTCCTTCTTAGGCTGGGTAGAGGCCTTCTCTTCCATCTCTAAAAAGGCTTCCGAGGTCATTAAAGTCCTTTTTGATCACATAATCACCAGTTTTGTTTTGCCAAACTCCCTCTAATCAGATAATGGACCTGCTTTTTTTTAGCCAGTTAACCCAATAGGTGTCCATAGTCTTAGGAATCTACTGGCACTTCCATATTCTCTACCAATGCTAATCTTCAAAAAAAGCAGAAAAAAAATGAATTTTGTCTTAAACACACTTAACTAACCTTCTGTACATCTCAAGCAACCCTAGAATTCACTATTTCCAATTGCCTTACTCCATATCTGAGCCATCCCTTGGGCTCCTACTTTTTATAGCCTGTTCAAACTGAGATATGGTAGAACATTCTTACTTAGCCCAATCCCTACTGATTCTGGGCCCCTAGGAAATTGTCTACTAATCTTATTATCAACCCAAGCAGAGCTCATGGCAGCAGCTGACCTCTCTTTTTCCCATCCCATCCATAGTTCAGTAACGGGAGCAGACTTAGACCTCCTGGGTTCTGAGGTCTATATTAAAAGCTCAATTCCCAGTCCTTCCTCCAAACTCTGTCCCAAGTGGGAAGACACATACACTGTTATTCTTAGTACCCCAGCTGCTGTCAAGGTCATTGGAATTCCCCCACTGGATACATAAGTCCAAAGTAAAAACCCTAACCCTCTCCCAAAGAGACTGGAAATACACTCCAACTTCTCCTACCTCTATCTGTCTTTCTTGGATCACTGAAGACCCAGAGAAACAATAGTTTGTCCAACCAGAATATGGCAGAAAAAAACATATTTCCCCATGCTGGGCATTGAACTACCACTGTATTTGTCAATTTCTATTTTCAAAGTTCTCAGTGTGCCAGTGCAACACCATCTTGGAATATTATTTTCTGAGCCCCAACAGTAAGGATGTATTTATGTGTAGACTTCATATTCCACAGGTGTAAGTTCACCAAATGACAAAGACCGAACTATATAACTATAGAAATCTTCCCATCACCCCACACCTTACCACCACATTTATAATATCTATTTACAACAGTTTCTTCTACCTAGAATATCAATTTTGGTTATCAAGAAAAAATTACAAGGCATACTAAAAGGCAAAAAACACAGTTTAAAGAAGCAGAGCAAGCATCAATGGATGTGCCCAGGATATTGGAATTCTCTGACAGATAATTTTTAAAACAGTGCTTAATATAATCAGTTAATATGAATGCAATTAACATAATATTTAATGGATAAAGTAGACAGGAGCAGATGGGCTATGTAATTTTTTTTTTTTGAGACAGAGACTCACTTTGTCACCCTCAGTAGACTGTTATGGCATCATAGCTCACAGCAACTGCAAACTCTTGGGTTCAAGCAATACTCTTGCCTCAGCTTCTCAAGTAGCTGGAACTACAAGTGCCCACCACAATAGCGTGCCTGGCTAGTTTTAGAGACGGGGTCTTGCTCTTGCTCAGGCTGGTCTTGAACTCCTGTGCTCAAGCAATCCACCCACTTTGGCCTCCCAGAGTACTATAATTATAGGCAGGAGCCACCATGCTCAGCCTGCAGATGGGCAATGTAAGCAGAAAAATGGAAATTCTAAGAAAAAGCTTAAAAGAAATGCTAGAGATTAAAAATACTATAACAGAAACAAAAAATGCCTTTGATAGACTTAATGTTATAGCCCAACCATGTTGATTGCCCACTTCTCAAGAGGAAGCCAATACACTGAATCAGCAAGTGTCACTGTGTAGAAAGAATTAAATATTGCAGGCAGCATGGAAGGAGATGGGAGGAAGTTTTTATATGCATCTCCTTGAAAATTTCAAAGAAAGAGTTTTTACACTTGATCTTAGCCAAAAGGCAGAGAAGTGATCAAAGAAATAGGTTTTGAAGATAATTGGTGGACGAAGGCTAAGAAATTGGGTCTGATAATGGGCTGGGTTTAGGACAGAACCACAGATGGAGAAATTATTGTCTTTGCTGGGTCAGTTCTTGGGTCAGTTGAATCAGTTCCTCTGAACTAGTGAGCCACTAGTTTGGATGGGTCAGCTATTCTGCCAGAGTGCTGGACCTGGAAGATATCTTAAAACTAGTCTTGGGTTTCACAAGGGCGGTATTATCCATGGGAGCAATTAAAAAAGCTAAGAATCTTTATGACTATCAGATCTATGACTCCTGAGTAGTAAGCAATTATGGGAAAGTAAGCTAGGGAACAATAACGGGGTATAAGCTGTGTATATTTTCCCTACTGCAGTTCTCACTTTGTGGACCTTTATTAATTTTATACAGGGTGGTTTCATTACTAGTAGAATGGATACAGTAGAGCAAAGTATCTCTGAGCTTTCATATATAATAAAACTGAAAAGCAAAGAGAACAAAGACTGATAAAAACAAGGCAGAGCATCCAGAAACTGTGGATGTAAACTATATAGTTTTACAACCATAAAAGCATATTCTATGACATGAAACAATTACCACAATATGTTCAGTGGAAAATATTCGGATACAAAAATAACAAAACAAGTAAACCAAAAACATGCATAGACATGCAAAATCACAAACCCTCCAAAAAACAGATGGTTAGGAAATTTACATTACCTCAAAGATTTGTACTCAATACCAGTTTTTATTGTCTATAGCTCTTTAACTACAAGGTTATTGTGCTTGGAATATAAGTTGAGGGGTTATAATTTGAGGAAACTTATATCTACTTTATTATATGGGTAAAAACATTAAAGTTAAAATACAGTCATAACAGTTATTACTTTCAGAAGCATAGAGGCTTTACATGTTTTCTCTCAAATATATATAATGATATTACTTGGGAAGAAATGGATGGATGGAAGGAAAATGTGAATCTTGTACTTTCACCTACGAAATTAATACTGTCATCTGCCTCAAACATTTAGGAGACAACATCTGCTGTTCATCCTTTAAAGTGGTATTTCAGTTTATTGAAGAAGATAACATAGGTTAAATTTGTTTCAGCGCCTCATTCAGTAGTTTATTACCACAGATGAAACAGTAAGTACCCTGACTGTGTGAGCCCTGGATAACTTCTGTACGTGATATTATGCACCAATACAAGTCACTCTCAGTAGCAGTCATAGGTTGTTTTTACTACTGTTGTTTCTAATTAGTTGTAATCATTTATGGTGAAGACACATATAAGATCCTTATTCTGGATAACAAAAAAAGTATGCTGATCTAGAACTAAACAGTATGCTTCTCATATATTAACAGAGATGTGTGTGTGTGTATATATATATTATACACACACATACACACACACATATATATATAATATAATGTTACATAAATGGAATTATTATGTGCTTAGTCTCTTTTTGGTAGTCTTTTTCCCCCTTTACTTGGTGCTATCATTTTCCTCCCCCATCTCTTGACCTGTGGTAATTCCCTACATGAATAGCCAGTTTCTACATGTTTAATACCATGGTGTTTATTTATGTAAAATTCATATCTAAAAGGAAGATAATGCCTAAGATTTCTGGGATGAAATTTTAAAAGAGTAGGTAGATGATAGATAGATGGTTAATAGATTATATTTTCTATATGTTTTATGAATACATATTATATATCTAATAAATATTACCCAACCAATTTTTAGAATAGAATTATAATTTACTTATTTTTTTTCCTGCACCATTACCTACGACAGGCATCTTAACTCATTTAAATATTTGTCAATCTTATGAGTATAAAGAGAAATCTTGTTAGTTTAATTTGCATTTCTTATTACCAGTGAGTTTGTATCTTTTTGTGTTTAAATTTGTTTTTCTTTGTATTTTTTATTCATAGCTTTTGATCATTCTTATTTTGTTTGAGTTTTTTGAGACTTTGTTCAATATGGCTGATATTATATGGAATAATAAGATTGTCATATATGGTTAAATAAAACTAATAAGGTTCAGAATAAGATGGGTAGCAGGATTACATATTAATTTTTAAAAGCATATAAGCATAAATGTCTAGATGTGCATTGAGTGAGCAAAAAGAAAAATGTTGATGAAGAATATCATAGCAGGCTTTTCACCCTGATTACACACGGGGAGAGGGCATGGGAGGGATGATTATACTATATACATATATTTTTATCATGCTTTGTTTCACTTTTGTCACAAAATACCCTACTATGTTTGTAACTAAAATACTAAAAATATTAATATAAAAGTAGCAAAAGGACTACGATTTAGGTGATAAATATTATTGCCTGGGAGATAGAGCATATTCCATTTCTTTCACTCACTGTAATCATTCTAAACACAAAATTCAAAATACGACAGAGGAAAACACAAGAAAGAGAGAGGGAGAGAGAGAGTTATTAAACTCCAACAATACTATCGGGGATTTGTGATACATCTATATCACAGTCTGAAATTGTATTTTTTTTAAAATCCTTGACATGTATTTGTATTTTGATGAATGAACTTTTAGAGCTGTGGTACTAAGTAAAAAAAAAAAAAATGAATCAAATTTGACGAAAAGTCAAAACCAAACTTCATGAAACAGCCATGTTTGTAGAGTGCCTACAATAGCAGCCTGGAAAGTAGCTCTAACAACATAAAATATTTTCATTAATTCATGAGAATATTTTACCATTATGTACTAAATAAATATATTTTATGAGATTCAAAGTCTATTTTCATGCTGCTTATTTGACATTAAAGCTGGTTTAGAGTAGATATTATTTTAAAGAAGAAATATTTTAAAACAGAAATCTATGTAAAGTTAGAAACTTTACCAGAAATTGCAAGAAATATTAGGAATCTAGAAAGATAGCCAGATTAAGAGAAGACTGAACACTGTCTTGCTTGTCACAAATGATTATACTTGATAATGTTATTTTAATGATAAAAATTTAAACATTTTCTTAAAATATAATATTTATCAACCAAAACTATAATTTAATATGGAAGGTATAAACTACGCGATGGATATGATCCATTATATTGCACTAATAAAAAATTATGTAAACTTCTAGGCACTATTTTGTCTTCTGAATAATGCAGTAATTCTTCTGCCCTAAACAAATTTAATTTTTAAAGTATAATATAAAAGCTTTCTCAGATGCTTGAGTTCCTATAAAAAAGATTTTCAACTATGAATTGCCGAACTAAGCTACTAAACGTGAGATAATCAGGCTTCAAACTGTAAATGTCAAGTTGTAACATCTTTTTTGGTATTATTAGTAGAGACCTCAATTTAACATAAATTTAGTAAAAAAACATCTTGAGTGTGTCAAGAATTAGAAAGCATATGGGAAATTTGAACAGAATATGGTGAGGTAACTTACTACTTACATGGTCCAATTTGAGAGAAGTTAGGTTATACCCTCCTACCAAGGCATCCTGCTGAGGGGCCTGAATTCTGACATGAATGTGCCTTTGAGAGCCTGCAGTTGTTACAATAAAAGTATTATCTGGCATATCATTAATCCAGTAGGTCAGTTTTCCTGAAAACATTAATTACTCAGTCATCCAGCAGTGCATCAAGGTAATGAAACTCAAGATGAGTTGATTTTACATTACGAGGGAACCAGAGAGTATGTGGAGGGACGTATGTTGACCTTCATGGATTATGTGTGGGTGAGGCAATGTGGTTTGCACTCCAGGGGAAAAGGCAGTGATTCCCAGGGACCTGAAGACTGGCCAGGGTGGAGTAGCATGAAACTCTCCTCTGTGGGTTTCCTAGCCTTCTCAGTCTTTTATATTCTCTTACAAACATAGTCCATGTTCTTTAGATTACACCCACCATCTTCTTCTAGTCTGTCTCTTAAGTAATAATTTTTAGTGATAACTATAGTATTCTGTTCCTAACTTGTGCATTGAATTTAAGGAAGGATATAGAAAATATACAAAATGAAAATAGATAGCTTAATCTTTTAAAAGTACAAATCTCCAAAGCATGTACATAAACATACTTTTAGAAATATTTTCATAAATTATATATACATGTGTGTATATATGCAAGTCAACAACCTCATGAATCACCTCAAGGACTGGAATAGGAAGAGCATTCCAATCCCAAACCTAGAAGAAGAAAAGAAATAATCAAAATTAGATTGGAAGTGAATGAAATGGAGAACAGAAAAGTCATTCGGGAGGTCAGTGAAACAAAGAGCTGGAAAGACCAATACAGTTGATAAGCCCTTGGCCAGATTAACCAGAAAGAGAAAAGATTTCTAATAGCCTCAATCAGAAATGAAAATGGGGAAATAACAATAGATACCACAGAGATATAAAGGTCATCACAGATAACTATAAGAATTCTTTGCCCAGAAATTTGAAAACATAGAAGAAACGGAACAATCTGAAATCACATCAACTTCCTAAACTCAATCACAAAGAATTAGAAATTTTGAATAGACCAATGTCATTTATTGAAACAGTAATTAAAAATCTTCTAAAAAAGAAAAGCCCTGAAGCAGATGGTTTCACACAAGAATTTTACCAAACATTCAAAGAGGAGCTTGTACCTGCCCATACCCATACTGCAGAACCTATTCTAACATATAGTTCTTTTTTTTTTTTTTTTTAAAGATAGAGTCTCACTATGTCACCCTTGGTAGAGGGCTATAGCATTGCAGCTCACAGCAACCTCAAACTCTTGGGCTAAACGATTCTCTCACCTCAACCTCCCCAGTAGCTGGGACTACAGGTGCCTGCCACAATGCCCAGCTATTTTTTGGTTGCAGTTGTTATTGTTGTTTAGCAGGCCCAGGCAGGGCTCCAACCCACCAGGCTTGGTGTATGTGGCTGGTACCTTACTCACTGAGCTATGGGTGCCTGAGGCTAACATATAGCTCTATGAAGCAAATATCACCCTGATAACCAAAACCAGGAAAGGACCCAACAAAAAAGGAAAACTACGGACATACATTGTTAATGAATAATGATGCAAAAATACAAATATTTGTATAAATTATATATGTTATACAAACATTTATATCACAAAAATATATTTATATAAATATATATAAATATTTTCCTTAATTCTTATACAACATTGTTCTTTTATATAGTTTATATAATCATATTATATGAATTAATCACATTTAATTAATCACATAATAATTATGTAGTTTTACATGTAATTTTATAAATCTGTATAAATGTCATTTATACATGCAGTATGTAAATATGTATAAATGATTGCCTATAGTTTTGTGAAATCAAAGAAAAACTTTTCTTCTTCCCTCTACTATTTTAAGGGATATGCATTCTGTCTTCATTGATTCTAAAGTACAAATACATTAATAAAGAAAAATACAGGGCGGTGCCTGTGGCTCAAAGGAGTAGGGCACCAGCCCCATATGCTGGAGGTGGTGGGTTCAAACCCAGCCCTAGCCAAAAACTGCAAAAGAAAAATGAAAAAAATAGGTATGAATGAATGATGACTATACAAAACCACTTTTAAATATGAGTCATATGATGGTATTGAAATTCTAGTGATCTATTTTATGATACCTACATGACAGAGAATATCATATTACAAAGAATGAAGTAAAAATAATAAAGAATAATTCTCAAGAAAAATTATTAAAAGAGAAAAGCAAAACATTTGCCACAAATGTTTTGTTGGTTTTTAAAAATACCATTTTCCTTGTCATGTATAATTTTTAAATATAATAGAATCTGCTATTCTATTTATAATAGTTTTTATAATTTTAAAATATAGCAAGTCTTATATTGTTTATAATTCAAAATTCTTTTTGTGTAAAAATAAAAAAGCAGTATAATATAAATAGTATGCTACCACTAGTACAAACTTTTTAAAGGGGATTTATATATAACAAGAACCTTGTGAGACTGAAATATTTTTGGAAAGCAAGAAATTGGCACAGAGTTTTCTGAGAGACTGGTAGTGAGGAATGGAAAGAATCTTAGTTGATTACTAGACTGGGTACTATTTCCTCTTTTTCTTTTTTTCTTTAACCGTGTACCAGTATTATTTCTTCAAAAGCAATTTCAAAAAAAGACACTATCTTATCTGTATTTTTTTCATATCTCTAACATTTACAGATATTATGCTTTTAAAAATAACATCAAACGTTTAAAAGTCATGATGCAATAATATTTAAATAATAACGTGTTGCATAGCATTGGTGAGCTAGTCAGTTCATCAATTATCTTCATTGGATACTTACAATTGGGTATCTAGGATAGTAGGATACTGGGAGCTATGCCAGAGTAACATCTCTAAAAATAGAAAATTCTAATTTCTACACATCTTCACCAAGCCTTACTATTATCTATCTTTTTAGTTGCAGAAACCTGAGTGGGAATAAAGCAGTATCTTACTATGTTTTTATATGCATTTCCCTAATAAATTATACTGTTGAGGATTTTTCATATACTTATTGGTAGCTAACTTATTTTCTTTGGACGAATTCCTATTTAGAGTCTTTCTAAAACAGTGCGGTTCTTTGGAAAATATTCTGGGGTTTCTTTAAAAAGTTCAACTTAGAGTTATCTGATGATCTAGCATTTCCACACCGACACTATGAGGTCCATACCCAAGAGACATGAATGCAAGAAAATCTTGTTCAGGAACATTCACAGCTGCGTTATTCATAGTAGCCTAGAGGCAGAAGCAGCACATCTGTCCATCAACTGATGAATGGATAAATAAAATATGGTGTAACCACACAATTGTAAAGTCTTCAGCTATAAAAAGGGATAAATTATTGACACATGCAACAAGGATGAGGGAACCTTTGAAAGGTTATGCCACATCAAAGAGGCCAGTTTCAAAAGACCATCCCTTGTAGGATTCCATTTACATGAAATTTTTACAGTAACAGATCCTAGACACTGAAAGTGGTTGTCTAGGGCTGGGGAAGTGACTACGAATTGATATAGGGTCTTTTGGGGGGAAATAATAAAAATGTTCCAAAACTACAACTAAGGTTGCACAGCTCTGTGAACATACTAAAAATAGCTAAATTGTATATTTTAAGTGAGGGGATAATCTAGTATGTGAACATATACCTCAATAAAGTTGTTCTGAACGCAGTCTTTCAAAACTGTAGACACTTTATATTTCATATCGTTTATATTTCTTTTATTATGAAAGACTACTATCAGTACCGAGCACACAAGTAAATGATCTTTGGCCAGCATGAGTCTTAGTATTCCTTCATACATGGATGTATTTATTCAGCGATCTCGTTTGGTAAGTCTTTACCATAATAAGAGGCCTGCAAAGCAAGACCAGAAATACACAGCAGAGAAGCAAAGTGCGGGGACAGTGAGTAAGAGAGACGAGATGAGTGCTGACTTAGTGGCACTGAATTCTACAAATTTACCCCCAGATGTGAGGATAAAGGAGGGGCGGAAGGATTCAAAGAGAAAAGATGACACCCAAATTGGCCCTTGATGGTTTCACAGGAAGGCGGCCAAGAAAAAGGTTACAATGCACTTCTGAGCACCCCTGAGCCTGCCCACACCCTCCGCCAGGGATTTCTCTTTGACAGGCACCTTGTTATTATTAGGTCCTCTCTGCTGGCCGCCACGGACTAGGCCATAAATAAACCCCTGCCCCAAACTGCTCCAGATGTTCTCTCTTAGGAATTAGGAATTTGGATTTAGCCTAGGTGAGTGTAACTTGAACTGAAGGATGTAAATTCAAGAAGCGTGGTTCTACCAATCATTTGTTATCTGTCCGGAGAGGCGGGGAAACCCTGACTAGGAGGAACGCGGACTCAGAGAGCCGCAGAGGCCGGAGAAGCAGAGCACGTATTTCCCACAGGTGTGCTGGCAGCTTTTCTCTTTCTGCTCCTACGTCTAGAAGCTCCCGAATTTTGTAAGAAACTCCAGTATCCTTCCAATAAAACTACCCCTTGGCTTATGTAGCAACAAATAAAAATAAGGGATAGAAAGGGTGTAAGGGAGACTGGGAGAAATAGTCCAGTCTGAGGACTTGGGATAGGCCAGGACACAGGGGAAGAATTGGGGCAGTAGTCAAATCAGTCAGGATGTTTTGAATAAAACTTTGTGCTTTTGATTTTATATTAATTGCTACACTTTTGGAGTTCTATATATAATCATCATTATCAAAAATGTATTCTCGTAAGAAAATGACAAAATTACTTGATTCTTAATCAATTGTTCACCATACAGCGACTTCCAAACACCAAAGAGTATGATATTAGTGCGTAGAACTACCTAGTCAGTCTGGTGATTCTTATTTCTGTTCCTTCTATAAAAGTCCAAGGTATTTCATGAAAAAATAATAGTGTCTATTGTCCAGGTTTCTTCTGGAATAGTTATGTCACAGTAGATATATTTGGAATTAGAAAGAAGTAAAAGAAAATCAATAGCAGAATTTAATCTTCTGGGTTAAAAAATGTAGATAAAAAATATTTAAAGTTGAGAGTCAAGATTTTTTTCCCCTAATGTCCAGAGCAAAACATAAAATGACTTAATATTCAACTCTGATACAGACTAGAAATTGAAATTGAAAAGGATTCAGAAGTGAGAATTGATAAAGAGACTGTCTGATTAAAATCTTGAAATAGGACAGGGTTTAAAAATATATTTTACATGGGAATATAGAGAAGTTATATTTTCAGGCAATGTGACTCCAAAGAAATATAAAATAACTTTCTTATAATTTGTTTGCCATTTTCTGAAAACATTTAGCCAAGAATGGAAATCTTCCGTGTACTTTGTTCATCTGATACTTTCTCTAACAACTCTTTGCCTGAATTGATTCATATGCATTTCAATATTCAACAACCTCTCCCTATTGTTGTTCAGAAGTATTTAGTAAAAGACATAATTTTTTTTCACTATTACATCAGGATGCAGGTCCCCCAAATCCTGCTCTAAAGCAGTCTCATGTCAGTATGTAAAACTCCATTATAGCTAGTGTAATTCCCAAGGTTAGCAAATTACAGGAAAAAAAAAAAAAAAAAAGAGGACAGCATTTAAATTCTTAAGCCAAGTCATTTAGGCTTTACATATATAATTCACACATAATTTTAAGTAAAGTGTTAGAAGAGAGATTAAATGTGTCAAGCAAGTTATGTTTCCACATAGGAACATTTTATACACTGGAGCTTAAGCTGGTGGGTTCTGATGGTTTAGTTCTTAATTTTCTGCCTCTAAAAGCTCTAACATCATTACAGTTCTAACTCAAATCATGGTAATGTCAGTTCTTTCTTTTATAAGTAGTTCTATTAAAAATTATTTGTTAAGTGTATCAACATGATTGTATAGCTCAGACATGGTTCTAAGTGTTCTTAGAAGTATGGTTATGAAGTTCTTTGCCATAAAAATATTATCTCTAACTCGATATTATTTACAAAATCATTATACATTTTAAATATTAAAAGAAAACATTGGGAAAAAAGAAAGCCACATGTCATTCAACTAACTTCCCCCAATTCTTTCCTTATTATGTGTACTATATCCTCTACTCTTTCCCCCACTGGACTCGGAGCTCTTTAGTTGGGGTCTGTATCTTCATCATTTTCTCTTTGGAGTCTGGCACAGTATTTATGAACAATAGACACTCATCGGTACTTAGTTCATCCAGTTAACAAAAAATTACTGACTTTCCTATATTGTCAGACCCTGTTCTAGGTAATGGATTATAGTAATGTACAAAATAATGACAAATCCCTACTCCTATGAAGTATGCGTTCTAGAGTGGAAAAACCTATGACAAAGAGTAAAGATAGCTGATATGGTACATCAAATGTTAGTAGATGCTGTGGGGAGAAAATAGATCTCTGAGAGAGAATAGTAAGTGTTGGAGGAGGGCAAGTTACAAATTTTAAAGTAAAGGGTTACGTACATTCTCACTGAGATTATACTGGGTAAAGACCTGGAGAAGTGAGATGGCTGGAGGAGGAGATAGGGAGGAGGAGCCTTCCAGGCAGAGGGCAAATGGGAAGACCCCACAGCAGAAGGTCCCCTAACGTGCTCTGTAAAAGCAATGATGTCAGTGTGGCTGCAGTGAGAGGTCCAGGGGAGATGAAGTCAGAAGTTACCAGGCAGCCAGATCCTGGGAGCAAGATCTTGGCCATTCTAAAGACATCAATTTTTAGAACAAGTAGGTTGAGATAACACTGAAGTATTAAAGGCGAGGTGTGATTTCTGATCTGTGTATGTTACAAGATCATTCTATTGCCTGTGTTGAGACCCAGAGGAGTAAATGCTAAAGCAAGGACACCAGAGCCAGGAAAAGGCAGCAGGGGCACCCGCACCAGCAACCAAGGAAATAAACATAGATAGATTTGAAGAGAGCGCCTGCCAGAATCTGGCAGAGTGCAAACAGTCTGCTGAGCAGCCAGCATGTCACACATTTGGTTTCCCATAAATACGTGGGTGTAAAAGGGAGAAATTATTTTTTAAGAAAATAGTGGATATTCTTTGTCATTCCTATAGAAGCCTTTTAAAAGATAGCTATAATAAGAAATCTGAAACCGTATTAATAATCATTTTGTGCCCTCTTACAAGAGTCTTGTAGTCAATCTTTGACATGGATTGGATTTTTTACTCATGAACGGTTTCATAGCATCATACTTTTGGTCACTTGGAAAATACTGGGTCACTGAGTTATGCAATTATTTCAGTTGTTGAAATAACTTACATGCAATATTTTTTAAAATAACTTTCATTTATATTATTCCTGATTTTATCAGGAGAAACGCTTCAATTATTAGGAAACCCATGGTGGCTGATATAAGTAGATGACAATTCTAATTTTCATTTGACAGCCCAAAATTTATCACTGGCAAGGAATGATGTCAGTTGGTTTTCTTGAAATGAAAGACTTACTTTCTTCATTTATGAAAAAAAGGCCCAAATACCCAGTTATGAATAACAATTATTTGTCTATCAGTTGTTCTTTCAGATAAAAATAGTGTACCATAAAAACAATATATATGCTTTTTCTAGAAATGACTATTATACTTAATATTTAGCAGAAATACATTGTGTGTCTCACAGAATATTAATAGGACATACACCCAAGGGTTGATATTTAATGTTAATAGTTTTATTGCTTTCTCTAGAACATTCTTAAGTAAACTGACTTTTTAAGCTGAAAATGTTGGTGGTGATTTCTACTACAGTTTGGTGGCAGTGTCTTAATTGTGCTAAGACCTTACTGCATTGCTTTGCATCTTTTCACCTTTGAAGCAAGGTTGATACAATAAACCAGATAAAGAACATCTAAGTAGGCCAGGCACGGTGGCTCAAACCTATAATACTAGCACTCTGGGAGGCCGAAGCAGGTGGATTGCTCGAGTTTAGGAGTTCAAGACCAGCCTGAGCAAAAGGGAGACACTGTCTCTACTAAAACTAGAAAAACTGAGGCAAGAGGATCAATTGAGCCCAAGTTAGAGGATGCTGTGAGCTATGACACTGTGGCACTCTACCCAGGGCGACAGCTTGAGACTATATCTCAAAAAATAAATAAATAAATAAATAAATAAAATAAAGAAGATCTAAATATTAATATGAAAATATTTTGATCTCAAGACCCCCTGCAAGGGTCATGAAGACTCCCGGGGGACTGTGGATTTAAATTTGAGAAACATAGACCCAGGAGACTGGAAAAACGAAGGTACTGGGAAAACATCACAAGATGACCAGGTAACATTCAGGTCCTTGGCCATGAACCTAAAGTGAGAACTGGTTGGGTGGTTGTGTGTTTTTCTCTAGGCTTGTGGATATTAATAGAGGGCTGCTGTTTGTTTGAGCAAATCTACAGAAAGAGCAACATCAGGAATGCTGAGTGTACATGCCAGAGAGTGGTAAAGATTGACTCTGAAGTTTCAGTTGGATAAAGAGGAAAGTAATGACTGGGTGGAGTAAATTGCAATAAAAAGATGGCGGGATTAATGAATTGTACATCTGTGCAGAGTCAAACTATTATTTTATTTCGTACTAATTTGGAGCTAGAAAGGTGGGAAGTAACAGTTGGAAAGTGAAATATTTGAAAATGAGATTGAGGAGGTTTGCACTTGAAGAAACAACGCAAGCTGTAATCAGAGGGTTGAGCAGCTGTGATAAGGTTAAGAGCTGGACTGATAGAGGACAGGAGGTCAAGAACTGAAACACCATCAAACCAGCAATATTTCAGAGTAAATAAGAGCATAGACTTTGGAGCCTCCATGTCTGGACTCAAATCAAGTAGCCTTAGCTAATGACTTGGAGCAATTTACTCAATTGTTCTGTGTCTCAGTTCTCCATCTATAAAACAGGGATAATGATTATAGTATCTAATTGTCGGGGATGTTATGAGAGTTAAATGAATTAATATATGTAAAGTACTTAGGACAGTGCTTGGTATGTGGTAACAATACCAGGTGACAATGGTAATTGTCACGAAAGCTATATTGAAATTGCCCAGAATAAGAGCAGTAGGAATAAACCTAGAGTTAAAATCTTGATAACTGAAGGGACATGATGCAGGGGCTGCAACAATGAGGGGGAAATAGTTGGCACAAAGTGACAACATGAGATTCCATGCTGGACATGGCAGGATGGAGGAGGTAATGTGGTCTCGAAGTGATAACAAGGACCAGTAAGGATCAGTAAGAGCCCCATAATATGAGGTGCACCTGTGGGCACTGTCGGGGAGGCATGTCCTCAAAAGAGGGCCAGGTTTAATCCTGCAAATGCCTTTAGATATATTACTAGCACTTTTTAATTGTTAGTCCCTGATCCTTAAACCTTGAAGTGTAAATGACCCCTTCTCCATATTTCCACTACATTCTTTTCATTCTTTCATTAATTTTAATTTTCTCCCTTTGTTTTAATTCTCACTGCCACTTCCCAGGCTCAGTCCCCATTGCTCCGTACCTGGCTGTGTATTATCACTGTAGTTGTTGGTTTTCACTCCAGTTTGCCACGTCTACCCTATGAATTTCATCTTAAAGCACATCTCTGACTGATTGTTCTCTTCAGACTTGAAAGGATTATAATGATCAATGCCTTGTTTTTACTTGCAGAAGAAATCTAACTTCTGTGGCCTAGACTTGAAGGTCTTTCTTCCAGCCTTACATCTCATTAAAAGTTACAGAGTATTACGAGTTCTAAGCATCTCCTGCATCACCTTCCCACTTGAAAAGAATTGGCTTTTTGGTTTTTTTCCTTTATGCCTCCTATTGCCCACTCTGAGGGTTTTGTCTTCCTCCTTTGGGTTCTTAATTTTCTAGGATTTAATTTTCAGAAAATTATACCAGAAAAAGAGTCTCCATCACCAGTGGGTGGCCAAGGAGATTGTTTTTGAAGGGAGAAGAGGCAAAAACCAAGTTTTTGTAAGAGGCCATTCAACCACTTAGCATGACTGAAAGTCTAGTGCCTTGAAGACAATAGGACACTCATTTTTTTGGAGGACTGTTTCACTGCCTCACTGAAACCATGTGACAATTGATTGAGAGATGAAATGAGTAAGTTTAATTCATAACCATGCCATTAGCATGTCTATGGTAAGACTGAAAGAACTATTAAAGCAGTACGGTTTTTCCCCAGAGGCAGAGCTACATGGCTTGGCTAATAAAAATAAGTGAACCAGATTAGTTAATGAATGACTTAGTGTCAGCCTTGGTCTTCCATATAACCCCAGTGAACTCTCTGAATTGCTGAAGCTAATAAGGGCTAAGGAAGAGGATATGATTACCATGATGCTGCTCTAAAACAAGGCTGAATGCTGAGGGAAGGCTCCTCACTCTGCTAGTTTGAGTAGGTGAAAGTGATAACATACGCTTATCCTCTTCATCATAGTCCGACAAGCAAAGTCCTGGTGACTGGCATTACATTTTTATATTCTAGTTAGGTAGCTCTTGCCCCCTTTCACAACCATCATTTCAAAAAGAACAAAGTTGTAGTAGGAGGTTGTGTCCATTCATTTGGTTCCAGCTTGGTGGACAAGGTAACAAGTGGACTCCTTTTGACAATTGTGTTCCCATCTGCGGGTATTTTAGAAACAATAGCTAGTGCGGGCCAAACCAACATTTATTCCTAGACAGCTGAAAGCTTTGAATTGGTCCAGCATTTTTTATTTGTAACCTCAAGAGATATCTACTGGCAATCTGCCTTTATGAGGAAAAGAACTCAGAGCATATGCTACAATTATTATCCCGCTGAGAGCAAAGATATTGAAGAAAAATGTCATTAAACTCTAACATAGATGTATTTATCCCTCAGAAATTATCCCACATTGCCTTGTTCCCAGATGTCTAGGAAGGAAATTTTTGAGACCAAGTAAGGACCTCTAGATACATTGATATAAATATGGCAGAATGAGATGAGATCAGATCACAGAGGCACGATTAAAAGTTGAACCCTCTCATGAAGGCTCTTAAGATCAGGAAGATGGTGGCTGAGATAAAATTTTATAATGTACACACAGTCCCTCTATTTTGCCTCTGTACAAATAAGATTATAATCTTTGCTTACAATGATTCGGCTATGCTCTTTTTCTCTTCTACAATGTTGAAACAATTTCCAAGAGGTTTTGCACTTCAGAATTAGAAAAGTGAAAGAGGTATACTGGAGTTCAGAGAAAGTGGGAAAAGATTTAGCATAAAAGATTGTGGAGAAAAATGATAAAGAAACATTGCTGTATATAATAAATTGAATCCCTTAATCTTTCTCCAGAAGATGGAATTAGATATTGGAAAATATTTTGTATTCCCTCCCATCTCTGGATTTTTTTTTTTTTTTTACATGCTAGTCTATAGATGAACTAGATCATGAAAGCCTATTTTCATTAGGATTTTACAGTTTTACATGTGGTTTATGCTGTAAAAACAAAAATGAAAGCAAAAATTAAACAAAATTGTCCTTTGCCACACTCTGAATATACTATAACCAATGACTTTGCCATACATTCTCCGTGGCCTTACTAGATCTTTTAAATATTCAAGGAAAATACACTGACATTTATTTGTTGCACACTATGTGAACTACTATTATAATTCTTTTAGATTTAACCTATACAGTAAATGAATCTATAACATATTTTTATTTTTTTGTTCTACAATGAATGTAAAAAATTGCTGAGACACTAGTTGGGTCATGAACTAGAAAATTCTATAAGCACTTCAGCTTTCCAAATCCCACACCTTCTCTCATTACTTTCATTCTATCTATAATAATTCATTCTCTCACTTTTATTTAAAAATCACACACTCTTATTAGTTTTCATATTCAATTTCAAATGTCACCTCCTCCAAGAGGGCATCCTACCCACCAGCAGAAATTTCTGCATTTCAATTTCTGAAATTTTTTTTAACTAAATACAATACTTGTAACATTCTGTAGTATGGTTTTCTCTTCTATAATGCTAGGAATTCCCTGAGGACAGAGACCAGATCTCATTTGTAGAGAGAGATTGGCAGAAACTTCAAGGATTATTTATTCCAAACAATCTGTTTCACAAATGAGGACAGTGAAGCAGAGAAAAAAATTGTTGTTAGAAGGCCACATAATAACTCAGTGGCAGAATTGAGACCAAATTCCATAATCATCTGACTCTTGGTAACATACATTATTATAGAAAACTTTCATTAATAGACTCCTTAAAGTACCTGATGAATATATTATTAAACTAATGATGGAATTAAATTTACTTTTTTATAAGAATAATTTTATGGTAAGGATGCATTTTCAAGGTATAATCTTCTAAGAAATAATTGGGTCTAATGTACCATTTGTACTTTGAGATTGACATTAAGATAATTAAAGAAAAATCTTATGAACATTTTTTTTGCTGAGTGAAAAATCTAGGATTTAAGAATTTCCCATACATTTTTAAGTCAGTGGGATCAGATGTCTGACAATTAATATCTTGTTTATTACATTCATTTGAAAAAAAATATGTATTGTATTCATGAGACCTGTGATGTGTGAAATTTTGTAGCTGCATGTAATTCAGTAATTTTATGTTGTAGGTACAGATTATGCTGTTAATGACAACAATGTAATTTTTTTTGCCATATGTAATTGTAGCTTATAGTAAACTCAGAAAATTTTGTAAAATAATGCAGTTGTCCTGTTTATGCATTTTACTATTAATTTTTCATAGTAACCCCACATTTACTTCCTTCAGGAAAAATATGTTGAATGTTGCTTTGGAAAATAATAATATAAAATAAACCCTACTTTTATTTGACTTTTATAAAGCTTAACACTGATTTTTCAATTCAATGTGTATGATTTCAATATTACATATTTATCATTTTTTTTTAAGTTTAATACCATTTCTACTCCAGATCCTATAGCTTTTTTTCTTTTAAACCATTCATTTTCTTTTAGATCAAAATGGACTCTAAAGTTACCACACTCAAATGCAGGCTCTGAAAGTGTTTATATATAAATGGAATGTTCATCTGAACTCTAACACACATACAATAAGTGAATTCCTATAGTTTTATGTTGCCTACACATCCATTTTGAGTATAATTTGGACTTTCCCACCCAGAGGCAGGACTTAGTTACCCTTGATATGGTTTGTAGTTCTCTGTCTCCTCCCAGTTCAACAACCACCTCCCTCTGGGGCAGCCAGTTACAATGTAATGACTCACACCACTGACACCTACACCTTGCATGGATTCTGCAGATATACTGCAGTGACTTCCTCTCAGCCCCAGTGTGACTCCACAGCATTCCCACCTGCTTGGTCTAAACCCAGCTAAAATGCCCAGAGGGAAACCTGTGTGGATGATGCCCTAGATCTCCAATCATGCCTTTGGCACACTGGTCTCTTTCTCTCCCCTGCTCCTTACCCACTGGTTGAGCTGTGTGTTCCCTACAGCTCCCGCTTCCTGCTGGTCCTGAGTGAGGCATGGCGTCCTCTTCATTCTGGGTGCTGTAATAATAAACTGTTTTAACCATTTCATA
>NW_003852400.1:11842927-11897579 GCF_000181295.1 Otolemur garnettii | reverse complement strand
AGAATGGCAAACTCTCTAGGAAAGGAGCAGATATGGGTTAGGCAGGAACCTCCCAGGTGTCTGCCAATATAAACAAGTGTCCTGTGAAAGACACTAGTAGTTACAGGCCAGACTTTTAGGCTGTCTACCGGGATAGAGAGGCATCTCATGAAAGACACAGTGTAAACATCCATGACCAAATTCCCTGGAGTCCCATACGGGCAGCGCTAGAAATTACAATCACTTTCCTAAGAAAAGCCAAAATACAGGGTTTCTCAAGTCACCCATAAAGTTGCCATACATAGGGAAAATAGGAAATTATAGCTAAATTTACCTTTATTTATAAAATATTGGTTATATAATGTTATAAAGCACTTAAAAATATTCTCTATGTGTTGGCCACTTCTTTGTAAAATAAAGGTACATTTAGCTACAATCTCCCATTTTTCCCTAGGTATGGTGACTTCATGCATGACTTTTAGGACTCACCATAGAAAGATAAAAAGCCATAACATATAAACGTATGTTATTTATATTTGGATATAGTTAGAGTTATGGAGCTACATTTTTTCTTGAAAATAGCTCTAATAAAAAATGTTATATGTTCCCAAAATTTCATAGTAGACACCACCATAGAGTGAGAGTTAAGAAAGTTTGCATTTCAGATGGATTGCTCCAAAATGAATTAGTGCCTATTTAAAATTCTCTTATCACCTGTTTGTACTAAATAATAATAATATAGGTCTGATATAGGGTTAAAAATGATTTATGTCATTTTTGATTTTACATATTTTGATGTTATTGCATATTTCTGTTTCTTTTCTTTTTACTCAACTGTTCAGATATTAAGGTGCCATTAAAGGACCAGGTTTTATGGAATGATCAATGATATGTGTTAGGTATTTAGAGTTAAACTGTTTTCTTTCTTTCACTTCTGCACCAAAGAAGTATCATAAAGCTTTCAGTTAAATTTATAAATGTTATATCAAATTCAATTTATGACCTTATTTTAAGCCTTGCATTCATTGCATTTCACACTCCAGTCCACATTCCCGCACAGAAAGGTAGAGGAATTCAAATAACAAATGCCACACTTTTCAGCCCTTTGATATCTGTTTGGAGGATATGGGTATTTTAGACTTTTAGGCAACCAATTATTTGCTTTAATGAAGAGTGATTCTAACTATTTTTACAATGCAGTAAAGATTTCACTTTTTAAGCCACAGTTATGCTTAAGCCCAAACACCCGGCTCATCATCTCTCTTACTCCTGAATGGTTCTTCAAAATGTTTATTTTAGGTAGAGAAAGGTTCTTAAATATTTCTGAAACTAACCATTTAAACAAGGAGTATACATTATACACTGTGGAATGAATATTATAGACATAGAATTGTCACTATAGCAAGCAGACAAGCACAAAGTAAAGACCAGATCCCCAACCCCCACTCCCCCCCAAACAAGAAAATTAACCCAACACCAAAGCTGAGAAGCAAACTATCCGGAGATAAAGAGCAATTAAGATAAAAAGACCGAAATGGCTTACTCAAATAGGTTTCTAAAAGCCTTTCTCTATTATACTTGCTCTATAACCTTGAGCAGGACTAAACAAATTTCATCCCTTGTGTGAATCTTCTTTATCTGAGGGTGTTTCATGACTGAAAAACGCAGTTATCTTTAAGACCAGCTACATACTTTTAGAATATCTGCCTTTGTTAAAAATAAAACAAAACCTCTTTGATTGTCTGGTATTCATTAGGTAATTTTAATTTACACTGCTGATTATTTTAAAGGTTTTACAGCTTTAGTCTTAAAAAGCACTCCCTTATTTTAATTTAGCTGGTTTGAACTAAACTTTGAATTCTGCAGCGGGTTTGCTAACTAACCTTGGGGAAGTCACATAATACTGCAGTGATTCCATTTCTCGCCACTATTTAAAGAGGGAGAAGTAACCCATATGACTCAGAGAGAAGATACAGGCTCTATAAAGTATTATTAAGATTTACTTGATGGAAAATATTTAATCCATATGCATCTTTTATAAAATAAAGGTATCATCTTCTTTAGTAGCTGTTCAAATCCCCCGTCAACTTAAAGGGGGAAAAAAAGTCTCTTATTGATCAGTAATAATGTTGAGATATGCTTTGGGCTCTTAATGGAAAGAGCTTATCTGCTAAATAGTGACCCAAGTCCCCCCTCCACCTAAATAAATTAATAAGAATGGAATAGGTAACATCATATATACAAACACACACACACACAGTGGCCATGAAGTTTGTGTGCAATTTGAAATAGCTGTTAATTGGGGGGGGGGGGTGTTTTTTGTTTTTTGCATTTTTTGGCCAGGGCTGGGTTTGAACCCACCACCTCCAGCATATGGGGCCAGCACCCTACTCCTTTGAGCCATAGGCACCCCCCCCAATAGCTATTAATTGTTCATGAACTTTATAGCCACTGGGTATGTGTGTGTGTGTGTGCTTTTTTTTTTTTTGACACAGAGTCTTACTCTGTTGTCCTGGGTAGACTGCCATAGTGTCATCATGTCATCATAGCTCTCAGCAACCTCAAACTCTTGGGTTCAAGACATCTGCTTGCATCAGCCTCCTGAGTAGCTGGAATTACAGGTACTCACCATAAGGCCCAGCTAATTTTTCTATTTCTAGTCTTGCTCTTGCTCAGGTTGGTCTCATATTCCTAAGCTCAAGCAATCCACCTACCTGGGCCTCCCAGAATGCTAAGATTACAGGTGTGAGCCATGACACCCAGAGAAACCATGGAACTGGAAAGAGGGAAAATTAACATACTGGAGCCAGTCATTCCATGTTTGGTAGGAAAGAGGATTAGGAACAGAATTCACCTCACACCTTATGTTTTGGGGATGGGAAAGTATAAGTCAAAACCAACATTATCAAACAGGAGAAATGCAAGGTTGTAACCACCTTCATTGGAATATGTAAGTGGTAAATTTCAGGTGATCCTTGTACTAAGATGATTATATTCTATTCTGTTAACTTACTATAAATAAAGCGTGATGAGGAAATACAAATAATGAATAATCTAATTTTAGATTTAATCTATTTAGATAATTTTAGATCCTCCAATCTAATTTTAATCCTCCACTTACTAGCTTTTTCAGTTTGGGCAGGCTGTTTGGCAATCCTATCCTTCACTTTTCTCATGTTTAAAAATCTTTTTGTAGTAAGAACATTCTATATGACATCTACCATCTTAACAAATTTTTAAGTGCAATGTTGGGGCTCAGAACACAATACCAAGTGTGATACCTTGAACTGAAGGACAGTGGAAGGCTTCAGAAGCAATTTCTTTCTAATCTTGTGCCCACTTGTTTTCTGCCCCTCTTTCTTCCCAAACAGAATCATAGAAGTCAGAATTCCTCTTCCTCAAGATGGGTCTTAGAAACCTGAACCCCTCTTCTCTAACGGAAGTCATAAAACCTAGAAAGGTTGCTCCCTTTTTCCTCGAAGGCCCCCATTCCAGAGGGGGTCCTGGCTCAGCCTGGAGGAGAAAATGCTACACAGGTGGTCCAAGAAAAATCTGAACATCCCGGCCTTGTTGGGTCCCACCCACGTCTATTTCCATCAGATCACACCCTTTGTCCAACTGCGTTTCTACGTGGCTGTCCATTCTTCATTGAACCTAAGCACAAAAATGAATGGTTTTCTCTGTATCTTTGGGTTTTTATTTCCGTGTCATGTTAAATCTTGATTAAATACATTCATTAAGCTTTTCTCTTGTTAATCTGTCTTTTGTTATAGGAGGTTTGACCATGACCTTTATGATAGGCTAAGAAAGGTAACACAACTTTCTGCACCTATGATACAATACATTATTTTTGACTATAGTTAGGCACAAAGTTTTACATTATAATCTCTATCTCAGTTTAATATATATTTTTTTTTGAGACAGAGTCTCACTTTGGTGTCATAGCTCACAGCAACCTCAAATTCTGGGGCTCGAGTGATTTTCTTGCCTCAGCCTCCTGAGTAGCTGGGACTACCAGCACCTGCCACAAAGCTGGGCTATTTTTAGGGATGGGGTCTCAGTCGGGCTCAGGCTGGTCTCAACTGGTGAGCTCCAGTGATCCACTCGCTTCAGCCTCACAGAGGATTCCAGGTGGAGCCACCGCGCCTGGCCCAGTTTACTAAAATGTTGTGCCTGTTTATTAGTAACTCTCCATTTCCCCTCCTTTCAGTTTCTAGTAGACAGCATTTCACTCTATGAACTCTATGATTTTCACCATCTTAGATACTTCCTATAAGTGAGATTACACATCATTTGTCACTCTGTGACAGTATTATTGCCCTCAGCACAATGTCCTCATCAATAGCTCATCCTTACCCAGGTACAACAGAACCTATGCTGCAAGGCTCCTGTTTTCTTTTTTCTTTCTTTTTGCAAATTTAATGAAAATACCTTTGCAGTATAGAGTGTGGTACCTGATAAAGGGATATTTTAAAATGGTTGTTTTTTCTTTTTTTAACCAATTTTAGCTGAACAGAATTTTCTGAGTACCAATCAAAATTAAACAAATAATAACATTGACTCACTAGCCTTTGACTATTAAGATTTTTTGAGATCACTCCCTCACAGTATGTCAGAAAGAAGGGGAACAAAGTTCACGTAAACTCATAGAGATAGCAACGCAAGGCTCTTTACTGTTACCCTAGTTAGTTACTAGAGCAATGGGCCTGCATGTCTCTGCAAATCCTTGTGTGAAAAACTCAGGACCTAATTTTAGCCTGAGTTAAAACCAGGCTTCCCCATAAATCAAAGTCAAGACTCCGCAGACTATTAGAACTCCTGTGGGTGCATAATCTTGGCATTGTTTCAAAATACATTTTCAAAATGAAACCAAACAAATAACTTATTGAAGAATAAGAAAGTGATAAATATACCATAATGTTCAAAATTTATTCTTGCAAAATGCATTTAACCTCAGCAATGCTAACAAACATAGTAAGAGAAAAATCACTTAATAGAAGTTCAACAAAGTGTGAAACTGAAATTGTGAATAATCAATTAAATAATAAAATACCATAAATAGTATTATCCCAATTTAATATGTGTATAAATTATGTAAGTTTAGATTTACAGACATGAAAATTTGTTGTTGTAGTCATCCCAGGAAAATGAGTTTATAGTTTTTGTTAAATAGTTGTCTGATGTTCTTTTGCATTGAGCGTAAATGACTTTATATTTAGAAAGATAAAAAAACTAAAATAATCAAATGACAACTCATG
Organism: Otolemur garnettii; assembly: GCF_000181295.1. Taxonomy (NCBI): domain Eukaryota; kingdom Metazoa; phylum Chordata; class Mammalia; order Primates; family Galagidae; genus Otolemur; species Otolemur garnettii. Next base: position 11,892,342 of record NW_003852400.1, on the reverse strand, counting down.
AATTATGCAACGCTCATAATATTTGGAATAGACTTTTAATTTAAAAATCAAGAATTTGAGATAGTAGGATTTTGAACACACAGTCCCATCTCTTTATTTTTCAGATAAAGGAGCTGAAGTGCAGAGAGGTAAAATTATCTCTCAAAGTTATGCAGCTTATTGTTATTAAATATTCAGCATAACAACTTTCTGGTTCTACAAAGCTTTTAAGTTTGCTCTCTTCATTCCAGATAATTAGGTAGATATTACTCATGCTTCAATTATTTACAGCCAGGAAGATTATGTTATAAATTTGTGTAACACCATAATCTGAGCAAAGATCTGGCTCAGCACATGCAATTCTACAGACAGGTTTTTAGATAGAATACTCTTTTACCTCCTTCCTTGTGCTTCCATTAGTTATTTGTTCGGGTTCATTTTTAAGATGTATGCCAAAACATTGCCAAGATAATGCACTCACTGAAGTTCTAGTAGTGCTGTCTTCACTTTGATTTATGGGGAAATCCTGGCCCCTTGCCCTGTGAGTCTCAAATGCCTCCAGCTTGCCTGTAGAGATGGTAAAGTGTTGCCTCCTGTTTCAAAGCTCTAGGGAATGTGGAGAATCTACATTCCATCTAGTTCTCTGTTGGAGGGAGGGAGTCTGTCAGCTATCAATACTTATCACAGCTGCTAAAACCACCAAGGTGATTCCCACAACCCTACACCTTAGATCCCCCCAGCCCTAGACCTTGTCAAGGCCTGAAGCTCTTTCCCAGGATTCCTTCCTATGGTCGCAAGTCAGGCACCTGCTCCTTTCACCTCCTGTGAATCAGATGGAAGCCCAGGGCGTTTTGCTACAGTTTCTCACAGTTACCTAAACAAAGAAGTCCTCCCCACCCCATTTCTTATTATTTCACTTCTATCAGTCTTTCAGAAAATTGAAATCAAGGAAATAGCAATGGAGTTAGAATTGTTACAAAAAATATAATTTCCTGTTCTCTTAAAGAAGCACTGAGATTTTGTAAAGATAACCACTGACTTACTTAATGATGGAAGTCAGAATTTTAAATAATTAACCATCTAAGATCAATTATGTTTTGAGAAAACATATAAATAAGCTATTATTCCCACCAAATCTATTTGAAATTTATAGATGAAATTTATATCATTCTAATGGCTTCGACACAATCAAAGAACATTTTGGAAAAAGATGATTCTCAAATCAAGTGACTAATATTACTGTATTATTAAATAATTTTACACTAAAAGAATAGGGTTTGGACATGTGAAGAAGTGTAGTGTTAGCTCTGCTGTTACGAAGACCCCAAAATGTTTTAAGAATATAGAGCCTGAAATAATCACTTTAAATCTTCAGAAATTTTTATCTATGAAAAAAGTCAGGAAATCAGGCCAAAGCAGTCACATTTTAAATATTCTGCTTGTTTTTCCTTGAAGGTTTCATTGTTTGCATTGCATTTCTTGTAATTAAAATGATGAGGTAAGGCTGCCTGTGTTTGAGGGCCATTCTTTAAAAAGGGGATTAAAGTCATGTATTGCAGAGATCTTACTAAGCAATGGGTTCTAAGGCTTAAATATCCCTTTCTCTCAGTCTCCATTGCTAATTTAAAGACTTAAGAAGGTTGAATTTTGAGCTGCAAGTTTTTTCTCATAGAATTACTGTTGCCGTAAAGGTGTCACGGAAAAGCAATGATGCAAAGAATAAGCACGCTTATTGAAATTGTATTTTAAATAAAGGTGACCTTCTTCTCACTCAGGCAAAATGGCGAGCTTCTTTATTTGTGGTTGGTTTATATAGTCCATCTTGTGCATGTGACCTTATTAGTATTCATTACAATCTCTCTGTACATGCGCACTGGACGGCAATGACTTCCCTCTGCACATGTGCATTGGACATCAATGACTTCATTAATCCATTTAAACATCTTGTGACTACTCACCTTGTAAGCAGGTCCTTCCTAGTAATCTGATAATCCACCCAACATACAGCTTTAAGCATAACCCTTTCAATATAACCCAGCTTAACATAACTTAATGGAGAACATGTTATTAGTCATTACTTTCTTTGTTCTTATCTGATGAAGCCTGAGGCTATGGAGGAAAGAGACAGTTTGAAAGTCTGTTCTACTGACCTTGCTATTTGGAGGCAGTTACCCCATCTTTAAAACAAGGCATAATTAAGAAAATTCTAGGGCATACAGAAATTTGTGTGCAAACTTCCACTCCCATGTGGGCCTTAAGTCAGGGGGTTTTTACATCCGCAACCGACCAGACCAGGCTGACCTTAGGGGGTTTTAGGCCCACAACCAACCTGGCCATATGGGATTCTGCCTCCATTTCACACAAGTAGGCCTGCACAAAGTCTTTTCACTGCTTTCTCTCAAACAGCTTTTTTGGCCAGAGGCATATAGGCCTTTCACTTATAAACTAGAAAAACAAGTCATCTTTGAAAGTTTTTGGTTTCTACCTTTCTACCAAGATGGTCATAATGCTTATCAGTGTCTGCAATACAGTTGCAAGGTTATTGAATGCTGTAATGAAAATTGTGCAGATTTGGCTACTTCTAAGATAATGAAATTGTATACCCTGCCACAATCACTCTCTTTAAATAACTTTAAGGAGAAAAAAAATTCCAAATTACACGTCTTTCTTACAAAAATAAACAGGGAAAATTGTTTTATGTTTTTGTGAATTAATAATCTGATATTTATGTATATATACATCAATATTTTTCTCTCAGTGATATAAATTACAGAGTGTATTTCTCTATGCAATTTTCTATTAAAATGGAAACTATTTCTATGAATATCATAGGTTAGTACCCACTGATGAGAGATTGCCCGATTACATTGAAAAGTAGATTTACTTTTAATAATGTGAAATTATTTTGCATCCTAAGTTCAAAAGTTCACATAAGTTTTAAAACTGTTGAAGATGGTGATATGAATCACGATCCTCCCTCCCCTGGCAGTTGCAGAGAGGGAAGATAGCTACTTACAGAGTATGTTCAAAGTGAGAATCATTTGAAAAAATATGGGATTCATGAGATCCTAAGACTTTTACTTGATTTTCAAGCAATTATACCCTGGCTCCTCTGTCCACAGAGAGTGAGTCTATTAAGCAAACTGACTCCTGCCCTTATTGTCAAAGCCAAAGGTTCCTGTGTTACTTAAAGTTTATAAAGTTGGTTTCCTTCTTGAGATTCTCTCTCATCACCTGGCTGTTTTATGCTCTACCTTTGGTTTATAGCTTCTTTATTCTTCTAGGTTAGCGGTTCTCAACTGTATTAAAGGGCTGCAGCATTAGGAAGGTTGGGAACCACTGCTCTAGGCTCTTCTTCCTCTGTCTGAAGCTTAAACATTGCTGGTGTCCTGAGTTTCTTCTGTAGCCAGCATCTATTCTTGCATTTTCTCTTGATGAACGAACACTCATGTCCATCTTCACAGCTCCAATTTCAGGTTTAGGTAGAACTCATAGACTGTTTACTGCCCGTCAACACTTTCCAATCTATACCTTCCTGATCTATCCCACCCACCTTCTGTCTTCCATATCCACTGTAGGTCCTGTGGGAAGCTTGTGTGGAGTGTAATGGATCATTCTGCACTTCCTGTTGTGCTTTCTCCTGGATTTAATATCAATGAAACAATGACGATTCACATAAGAAAATTAGGAGATAAGACCTCCATTTTTTTTTTTCATTTCTTACTTCTAAATGAATGTTTTTCAACTGGTGTGCCAGACACTTCCTTTCCCAGCAAGGACTGATAGCCTTGGCAATCAATGAAATTTAATATTACCTATCATTTTATTTAACTTAAATATCTTCACTTTATGATTTCTAATTCATGCCTTAACCTGCCAAAATCTGGCATTCATTCCTCTACTACACTAAAGTTAGTAATAAGCACCATTAAACAATAAGTCAGTCATTTTTTAAATAGACTGTCGTGGTACCTGATCATGTTGACTTCTTCACAATGAATTGCGCATTATGTAATCTTTGGCAAATTATTTTACATTTGTGTCTTGGATTCTTTATCTATAAAGGAGGTAATGTTCTAATAAGTTTCTTTTTAAGCTTTAGGGAGCAAGAGTTACTCCCCACTTCAGTACTAACTCCATCAACTCTACAGCCTCACCAAGACCTCTTATCCTTGATCTAAAATCCCTACCCCTCCATCTGAGAGGATCTTAGATGTGCTATGAAAAATTTTAAAGATCATTAATGAAATTTTTTTCAAAAGAAGTTCAAAAGCACAGTAAGCACATTTTTACTTTTTTTTGATCAAAATAATTGAAGTGTGCTTCAGAAGTCTAACTATAGGTTCAAGCATGCTGTGAGATTAAAAAAAAAAAAGATTGAAAATCACTGCTCTAAATAATGACCAAAACCTGATGTTATCTCTTATTTCTTTGTACGTATGTTTTCTTTTCCCAAGTACTATCCCTTCTTTCTTTAAAATCAGATATATTTTTTCCCAGATTTTTGCAGCAACCCTCTATTACCAAATTTTTTCTTTTAGTATACCTCCTCCTCAAAGCTACCAAAGCGATGCATGTATAACAGAAACCCAAACATATTCAGCCCCCGCTTCAAATCATTGCAAGTCTTCCCATGACACAGAGGATAACGTTAAAGCTTTTGGCAGCCTGTCCAAGGCCTCCCGAATCTCACCCTTCCCCAGATCTCCAGCTTCATCTTTGCCATCTTTCCCTTCTATGCCCAACTCCTGCCTTTCCTCTTTTCTTATCTCATTCCCTTGGCCCCAATGATTTGCCCTTTCCTCCAGACTTTCTTCTTTGCAAAAATTCCCATTTGTCTTTTAAGTTAAACACAGGTCTTATTTCCTCTTGTAGCCTTCTCTGATCCATGTCCCATCCACACACCCCAACACAGACACTTCCTTTCCCAGCAAGGACTGATAGCCTTGGCAATCAATGAAATTTAATATTACCTTACTTCATGTTGACTTCTTCACAATATATTTGTATCACATGTGAACCCCCCAGAGCCTTTGCTCATTATGTAATCTTTGGCAAGTTATTTTACATTTGTGTCTTGGATTCCGTATCCATAAAACGAGTATAACAGCATAACCTACTTTAAATTTGTATGATGTATTTAGAAAAGGGGCACCTAGGCTTTTTGTGTGTGTGATGAAAACATACTTGTGTTTCTCCAAAAGCTTCAGAATGAAACATGAAGAGGTTTATAGAAAATAGTCTCCCCCCTAGAGAATGTCACTACCAGTAATTTTCCTGACTCTCTAGGAATTACAGCAAAACTGAACGCATGTGGATTTATCGTGTACAAAGTTTATATAAAGTTTCAGGGCCCCATTTACTTTATGAGAGATTTAGAAATAAAGTAATGATCTGTATGTTCTGAATATCACCTATTTATATTTCTTTATTTTAAAAATATACTTTTGGAAGATATAATTTTATCATTATCTTTTAAGAACTAGGTGGTATTGTAAAATGTTTTCATAAAAGATTGCCAATCATTAGATTAAGATTTAAAATTTTGATTGTGTGTTCCATTTTAAAAAGTAATGAGGAGAATTAATAATTAACTTTTAATCTCTATACTAATGTGTTTTATTTCATTTATATATCCTTTTATAATTCAATGACTTGTGGGCCAGAAGATGTGCTTTGAATGTGAACATGGGACAATCTATTTTAGTCTAGGGATTCTTAAATCTGTCCTCAATAGCCGAACCTTACCTTATAGGAACTCAAAATTTTAATCTGGATACACCCGATATTAAAATTGGAGAAAATATATTATTATAAAAGGGAAATTACAAACATATTCCACTTATAAATGAGGATGCAATATGATAAACAATGTATTAACATGTTGAATTAAAAATTAATGTTTAAGTAATGTACTTTGGTCAAAATTAAATACAATTTATATGAGAATTAGTCACTATTTTCTTTTCTTTTTTTTTTCCTTTTTTTAAATACATAATCATTTACTACTTGTTTGTTACAGAATACACAAGACAAAATACAAATAGCAAACAAAATATTTTTTCCTTGTTATGTTTTTACCAAAGTCTAAAAAAAAGATGACTAATATGTATAAATAAAAGTAAAAAATAATTTCTTAAAAAAAGACAGATCACACCAAGTCTTATAAACAGTAGAAATAGAAATACTTTAAGGTCATTCTACTTAGTCTGGATACCCCTGATAGTAACATTTTAAGTATTGAAGTCTTTAATTCTTAGTCTAAATTATTATTTTTAGATAATTTCCGTCTATTAATTTAAAGAAATCTAAGGATAGCTAAAGCTAATATTGAAATAGAATATACAAAGGTCCCAGGAACTAGCCACTATTAGGAATGCTGGGAGGTAATGTTCTAATAAGTATTTTTTTAACTTTAGGGAGCAAATCAACTTTTGGTGTAGACTAACTTAATTCCCACTCCAGTTTTAACTCCATCAACCTTACAGCCTCACCAAGACCTCTGATTCTTGATCTACCATCTCTACACTCCCCTTCAGCCCGCCCTCATTTTATCATTCTGCTTCAGTCCAGTTACATTCTATGGTCCATCATCATGATCAGCCTTCTGCAAATGTTCTCTCCACTCTCATCTCTTCCTCCTCATTATATCTGCTCAGCATATCACCTAAACCTACTACACCTACCATTTTCCATATCTCAGCTAATAAATCTTGATTATTACAAATGCTTAGCAATTTACTTCATAGCCCAAATCCATAGATTAGCAAATTCTATCAGTTCCACCTACAAAATATGTTCTAAATCATCTTCCCCCACTTTCAGTACTCTCTCTCTGATCCAAGCTAACATTGTTATTTTCCAGAATTATAGTAGAAGTTTTCTAACAAGTCTCCCACTAATCACTCCTCCCTTCCCACTTTCCCAGTCTATTCTTAATACAAAAGCTAGAGAAATTCTTCTAAAAACATAAATCAGGTTATGTCTGTCCTCTGTGTTGACTAGTGATTAAAATACAATTGCTTTTATTCTCATCTGAGTGGAAACCTGCCCTTCCCTGCTGTCTCTCAGGGCTCATCTTCTCCTACTTGCCCCTATTTCTCATTACACTGTAGCCCATCCGCCATGGGCTGTGCTTGGATCAGACTTGCAATGCTCCTACGTGCCTGAGAGCCTTTAAACTAGTTCCTTTGGCCTGGAATTCTATTTACTTGGATGCTAGGCTGAGCTGAGGATGGGGACAGGCTTGTTTCCTTACCTCCTTCAGGTCTTGGTTTAATTATCACCTTCCCAGTGAGATCATTACTAAACACTTTTTTTTTTTTTTAAGAGAAAGTTTAGAGCACTTCCAAAGAGAACTGGAAGTAAGTAGCTTTCATGGAGGACCAAAAGTGAAGGAGACAGGGTTTACATTTTATCATCTTGATAACCCACTTTCTTTCCATATTTTTTTCTCTTTTGCATTTATACAATACAATTTATTTTACTTATTTATCTTATTTGTTGCTTCTCTTCATGAGATAAGTCCATTCAGTGATTTTTCCGTTTTGTTTATTGTTGAATTCTCAGTAACTAGAACAGTGTTTGAATATAATTTTTGCTTAATGTTTGTTGAATGCATTATGAATCTTCAACAATGATTATGCCTTTGATTTCTTAAAATTTAAATTATTCAGGAAAAAAATGCACGCCGTTTTAAGTATCACATTTGGTGAGAACTTGGGCTCTGGAGTCAAAGTTCTTGTGTTCATTTTTTGGCTTCATCAGCCGTGAGCTGCATGACCATGAAGATCATGAAGATAGTAACAATGCCCACCTCACAGGGGAGTTATGACATATTCATGCCAACAGAGCCTGATGGGTGGTGTAGAGAGTTCAGGCCAGAGTAAACACTAGGCACTGGTAGCCATTGGATTATTAAAGAGGATTGGGCTGGTGGGGAACTGTGCTGTGTGTCCTGGATGTTATACCTCATTACCTCGGCTCACCTGCCTGTTAGGGATAAAGTGCTGTTGCCTCTGGGGATGCCAGAAATATCTGAACTCCTCCAGACTTCCAGACTAAAGGAAGCTTTGGGGCAGGTTGATGTTTTCTTTTGGGTTGTGTCATGTTAAGTGTGTTTTGGTCATATCTTAATTTATTCCTCACTCATACTCACCACTACTTATTGGAAATATAAATAAAGAGTACTATAAATTATGATGAAAGGAATGGGGAACCCATAGAGAAAATAAGGAGGAGCTGTAAATACTCTTGGAAACCTGGGCAAGTCCAGAGGCTGCGGTAGGTCCCAGAGGGGATTCCTGGCTCTCAGGATCCCCTGTGGCTGGCTGGGGTTTACAGTTTCCATTTGGGTGTGGGTCTGTGACTCAGGCTGAATCATCACCACTTAACGCGGCCAGCTGTTTCCATTTCCAGAGCTAGGGGAGAACTTCCTTGGTCTCCAGGTTGTCAAAGTAGTCATTTAAAAAGCTTCCAAAATTGTGGAAGTGACTGAGAAAGGCAAAGAATAAATTCTTCCATTTTTACAATTATGAATCGACAGGGGAGCCCAGGCCTAAATTACAAAAAGTAGAAAAAATTTACTCGAACTCTCCATTTAGAAACCAGCTTTTCTAGTGGGACTCTTTTCATTTAAGGGCACATTCTAATGTGGAGGGAAAAAAAGAAGAGGAAAAAAGTATACATGGTAATAATGGCAATTTTGCAAGAAAGACTTTGGTTACAACTTAGGACTTTTAAAAAGGAACTAAAACTCTTCCAATTCTAGCAGTTCTACAGGTTTGTTAGTATCCATCAATATATTTGAGTGGAAATCAAGTTATTTAGGGAGAATGCATTTTATTACTGTTTGTGGAAAAATTTGCAAAAAACTACATGGTAGAACATTCAACATGTTAGAGATGAGTTAGATCAGACTCTGGCTCATTTCCCAGAAAATACGATATTCTATAAAGGAAAGCACTATAATCAGTTTCTTATGCTACCCATTCAGGTGTCTCTTGCTTAGTAGAAATTTAAACCAGATCTTCAAAAAGAAGTCTGTATAAAAAGTAAAGAAATACAATTGGAAACCAGTAGTAGCTGAATGGTGTTCTTGTGTCTAAGGATTCTGAGTTTATGAAATTTGTAATATGTATAGAATTAATAGTAACCAATTGAGTGCATGAAGTTTCTAATATGTATAGAATTAATAGTAACCAATTGAGTGCAGGAAATTTCTAATATTGGTAGAATTAATAGTAATAAATTGAAAGACTTACAGTATGAGAAGTGTTCATTAACCTAAAAAAAAAGGGTGCAATATTGCCTCAATACATAACATAATTAAATAATCCTGCTCCAATTTATAGGTTAACCAGATTAAGGAAATGCTAATCACTGTGCTAGTGTTACTGAAAGCTCCTCTCTTTGCACCTGTCTCTGAAGCCTCATCAGACGAATGAAAACAAATGGTTGAGAACAGGAGAAGTTTATTACTTTGCCAGCAAAGGCAGAATCATGGCAGACTATTTATCTCACCATACCAAATTTCCTGAACATGAGCAGAAAGCAGAACTCTTAAAAGGGAGGGCATCTTGTGGTTCAACTACAGTTAAATGATTCTCATCCTCCTAGTGACCTTCCTCTACGTGGGAGGCCCCAGGGCCTCCTGACAGTGCAAACAAAAGACATTCCCTTGCCCCTCCCAACCACCCTTAGAGGTGGGATAGTGGTCTCAGTTTCCAAAAAGAGTGGGGAAAGTTTTAAAACCACAGAAAACATTTTAGCTGGGGTTTTTTTGGTTTTTCTTCAGGTGATTCCGTTAGTAAGTACAGACATGCGATCTTTGGATGTTAAATAAGTAAGTGAAGAAAAGTAGCTATAAACCAAACTGAGAATTAGGCACAGAAGATTTAGAAACTAACAAAAATGTTTGAAATTAATTGAACAGGTTGTTGATGCATATTAACATTCAAATATTTATTTTAAAATGTACAGACTTGTACTTTCAACATTACTTTTAAAGATACAAGTTCATGAACTTGCTTCCATATGCTTACTTTGGCAGCACAATACAAACAACTCCATACCTACCTTGGTCTACCAGGGTCTCACCACCGGGTTCCTGTTGATTTGTGGCAGTGTCTTGCTGAGTGGCATTCATTATTGTTGTTGTGTGTATTTATGTGCTGTCAGGAGAATATTTGAGTTTGAATTAGAGCAAAAACGTTCATAAATTTCTTATTAAATTTGGCAAGTGTAAGTCCAAGCTTATGGGGATAATGCCATGAAGAAAACAGCAGTGCTTTTCTGAGGGAGGTTGGGAGTGGAGGCTCATGATTATAATCCTAGCACTCTGGGAGAAGAAGGAAAGAGAAATAGGAGGATCACTTGAGCTCAGGAGTTCAGCCAGGTCTGAGCAAGAATGAGACTCCTTCTCTACTAAAAAATAAATAGAAGCAACTAGCCAGGCATGTTAAACTACTTTCTGCGCTCCCAGCTACTTGGGAAGCTGAGGCAAGAGGCTCACTTGAGCCCGAGAGTTTGAGGTTTCTGTGAGCTGTGATGACACCAAAAATGTTTTTCTGAGGGGAGGGAAAAAGTCACTAATGAAGAGGTCGGGGCTGAGATAAAATTGTTGCCAGATAAGGTAATGTATCCTGAAAACTTACGTAGTATTATTATTAATTCTGATTCTTTGTTCTATAGCATAGATTCTTAATGGATTTCATATCACCAGAGGCCTTCTGGAGTTTGCGGGCTATTGGGGGCTGGGGTCCCAGTTCCCGGAACTCAGTTAATCTCATTCATTACTAGGCTGGGCTAGAAAGTTCACCTGAGGCTCAGTGGTAATTGAAAGCAAAAGTGAATGGAAACTGAAAATAAAACTGGAGCAGCACAGGCAGAGTGAATAGGAAGTAAAAATGACCTGCCCAAGTTTCAGTGTAACAAAGGGAAATTTTATTTAGGAAGAATAAAGAGAAAGTTTCGAGCACTTCCAAAAAGAGTTGAAAGTGGGTCCCTCTCTTGATGGGGAGAAGGTGAGAGAGAGAGAGAGACAAAGACCTGGGGGTATAAATACGCTCTTCATTTGAAATGGGTGGCAAGTCTTTCATTGTCCTCTCTGCACCACCAGGCATTACTGTCCTTTGCTATTGCTTTGCTATTACTGAGGTTACTTGATGCTCATATTCTTATGGCCCTCCAGACATTAATCCAGAAGGTCAGGTTTTCCTCCCATAGCCCTTGGAGCAGCTTTCTTAGTGTCCCTTCCCATGAGCTACTTTTGATTTCATAGTGGCTGGGGGACTCCATCAGTGGATAGTGGTTGACTGCCAAGAGTGCTAGCCATCTTGCAATACAAAGTTTGGCACAAGGAAAATTTTCTTACATAGCTTTGGAATAGCTTGCTTGAAATTCATATAATTGAAATACTTTCTAAAAAGTTATTTATTTTTGTTAAGACAAAGTCTCATTCTGTTGCCCCAAGCTACAGTGCTTTGGCTTCAGCCTAACTTATATCAACCTCAAACTCCTGGGTTCAAGTGAGTCTCCTGCCTCAGCCTCCCAGAGTGCTAGGACAACAAGTGTGAGTGATCATGCCTGGCCTGAAATATTTACATCTGATTATCTGAGCCTAAAAATATCATTCTATTTTATCTATAAATGAACAATTATTTTTTCATGGTTTTAAAGTTACCAGATTCTTTAGGAATGTAATTGTTAGGTAGATAGTTAGGATTCTTTCTGGCTTGCCTAGGGAAAAAGGAAAAAGGGTGGGTCTCCAGGCGCCCATCTTAATGCAGTCCCACCTTAAAAGCCTGTGCTCAGCAATCACCTACACTTGGGGAGGAGAGACCACCCTGCCACTCTACCAATCACAAGTTAGTTTGCCAACTGCAAAAGAATGCAGAGGACCTCTAGTCATGGGCCAAGCAGCGTAAGAACAGTAGAGTCTGGAAGGTGACTAAGACAAATCTGAAGCCTAATTATCATGGCATTAGCTTAAATGTACATTGCAGTTCACCCCTATCAATGAGCTCTCAAAGAGGCTCATGGGAGGTCTGACTGCAGACTTTTAGGGTGACCTGAGAACCATGAGCAGGGCCCAATCCAGATGGTATAAGACAGAATACCTGGCCACAACCAAGGCCCCTTTTTATCTCCACAAAGGGGGCTCATTCATTGTCTGACAAAGGTATCTTGCTCTGTGAACTTATTATTTTGTTCTTGCTCTGTGAACTTATTTTTCTTTTCCTCAATAAACTTTGTTTCACACTTGTCTTACTTTGGGATGTCTGATCATACTTCTGCCAAGAGCACCCCAAGAATCTAGAATGCAGACAGCTGCCTGAACCTGGACGCAATTACAGTGTAAATGGAAGTGTTCATTTATGGAGGTTTGTTTGTGTTTATGATTCCCTAATACCACTATAGGAATTCAGGGGCCCCTCTAGCTTAAGGTCCAAAATAGCATTTCCTCAACTTGTTCCTTGGAGCAAACTTCTCTGTTAACAAGAAGTAAGGAGTTTCAACTCAACCAGAAGAATGTTTCTCCCCAAACCTCAAGGAAAACTGCTATTAGATCGGTCCCTCCAGACCTCTTTTCCCTGTCTGTGCTAAATCTTACAAGAACAAAGGGACCTCCCAAAGAGAAGTAATCACAAACGCCTCTTACCACACCAGCCTTAGGGAAAAGGAAGCAATTTAGAAAGTGAGAAGAATCCACAGGGCAGAGCTTGTAAATCTGTAGTTCTTCGCTGGGAAAGCTCTTCTGACACAATAACCTCCTTCATCCCTCTATCAACAGTGACAAAGAGTGGCCTAGAGCTGCCACTCTAGCCTGGAGCCAGCACTCACACAACAAATTATCAGAGCTACTTTATTTTTGGTTTGGTTTGGTTTTGTAAAACACATAGTGTGGTATAATTTTCTCAGAAAGGGGAAAGAGCTAGGGAATTATAACCTAATGGTTATTACATACTTTATATGCACATTTGTTATTCATATCTAAGAACTGAACTTTTATTTTTTATCTTTGGAAGAAGATAACATTTTAAAAATTACATGAATTAGTACATTAGAAAATATATTCTCCTCCTATGTGTCAATTTGTGGAATATTTTACATATGCCATAATACTTATATATTGCCCACTAAAATGTTACTGGAGGTCAAAGAAATGCTCTGTAACCATTTCTTTTATTGTATGTTTTCCTATCCTTGCTTATAATGTGTTGAGATCCATTATTATTGATTTTCAGTAAAAGGGTGATATGGAATCATACACACACGTACACACACACACGCATGTCTCCTGGAAAACATTCCAGGAATGATGTTTTTTAAATAACTAGTGCATTTTGCATATCACATCAAAGTGCCCAGCCAGAGCTTTCCTACCTGGAGTAGAGTTCACGGAGCAGCAATTTTTACCCCCCAGAGCTTGTTGAATGGTAGAGTTACAGGCCACACAGTGTGAATGTGCATTTCACGGGTTTTCTTTTATGATAAGCATGCACATTTACTTAGGTTTGTTTGTGCTTATGATTCCCTAATACCACTATAGGAATTCAGGGGCCCCTCTAGCTTAAGGTCCAAAATAGCACTTCCTCAGAGACAGACCTTTGGAGAAGCAAAGACCACGGGAAGGATGAGAAACTTTCTGTCAATGGAACCATAGTGTATATTTTCAGTTTGGGGAATCATTCAGTCTCTGTCTGAACTCCTCAGCCCTGCACAAAAGCAGTCCCAGATAAAGTGAAAGCAAAGGGCTGGGGCTATGTCCCAATAATACTTTATTTGTGACCTCTGAAATTTGATTTTTAAGTCACTAAGAGATATTCTTTTTTCAATTCTTTTCACTACTTAAAAATGTAAAAATTCTCTTAGCTCACTTGGGCTTCCAGAGTTAGCCTGTGTGCTGTGGGGTGGTGGCTCTGAGCCAGCACAGCGTATAAGGTGGGGTTTTGTGCAGAGGTAATAGAACATCTGAAATGCCAGTAGTAGAACTGCAAAACAAGCAACCTAGTTTCAAATACCTGTAAACCATATTGAAGACCAAATGACAGCAAAATAAAATAATTACGAAAAGAAAAGCAAATGTCCTTTATTATATATAATGTAATGTGTATGTATATAAAGTGTGTATATGTTAAATATGTAAGATATATGTGTATTGAAATATATGTGTGTAAAATTTATGTATGTGCCCAGGTGTAGTGGATCACACCTGTAAACCTAGCACCCTGGGCGATGAAGGTAGGGGGTCTCTTGAGCTCAGGAGTCAGAGACCAGGCTAGGCAAAGCAAGACCCTATCTCTACTAAAAATTAAAAAAAAAAAAACAAAAAAACTAGTGGGATGTTTTGGTGGGTGCCTAAAGTCCCAGCTACTAAGGTATCTGAGTCAAGAGGATTGTTGAACTCAGGAGTTTGAGGTTGCTGTGAGCTAAGCTGATGCCAAAGCACTCTATCCAGGGCAACAGAGTAAAACTCTATCTCAAAAAAAACAAAAACAGGGCAAGGCCTATGGCTCAAAGGAGTGGGGCATTGGCTCCAGATACCAGAGGTAGTGGGTTCAAACCCGACCCCAGCCAAAAACTGGGGGAAAAAAAAAAAAGAAAACAAAATTATGTCTGTAAGGCATGTGTATGATATATGTTTATATAGAAAATACTGAAAAATGTACAGAAAAGATTTTAAAGTATGTAAATTATTTTCCTCAGACACATACTATGTCTTATAAAATATTTTTATATGCACACTTACATTACTTTATATACACATTTGTATTCTAATTTTACTACCAAATCTATTTCATAAGCTTTGAACGTGATTAAATGGGCTTCAAAATAGATATGATTTTAAATGACAGCCTAATATAGTAACATAAGGGTGTGTCAGATTTTATTAGACTTCGGTACTTTTAAAGAGCTGTAGAAAACACAAGAAGGGTGATGGAAAGTTACGAGAACGAGTAATGATGACTTAGGTCAACATGCTACACTTTAAAAAAGGGTGGGTACAGATATGCCTAATTATAGAGTCCAGAATGTAAATAAGGACCTCAATTGAAGAATCACGTCCAGGAAGACTGGACGCATCTTCACAAAAGGAAGATAATTGGATACATTTTTCATTGCAGAGTTTATTGATATCTAGAAAAGAATTTTTTTAAGTAAGTTGTGTTCCAGAAATACAAAATAGAAGGAAAGCAATTTCTTAAGGCAATAACAAGTATTTGAGATCATACTCTGATGTTCATTGGCTATTATGTGCATGAAGAAAAAAAATAGTGTAAATAGTGTGATCTCTCCTGTTTGAAAATAACAAAAATCTTTATAGAGGTGTGATAACAAAAATAATACAGTTGACCCTCGAACAACATGAGGCAAAACTACAAAAGTCCATTTATACATGAATTTTTTCAATAGATATATTTTTTAAAACTTGGGGGATTTGAAAAAATTTACAAACAAGTCACATAACCTAGAAACAGGAAAAAAATTAAGTAAAAGATATGTCATGAATGCATAAAATGTATGCAGATTCTAGCCTGTGTTATTAACGTAAAATATAGATGAATGTGTTATAAAAAATTAAAGTTTATCAAAACTTATGCACACAAACCCAGAGGGCCCACACCACCATTCACAGTCCAGAGAAAAGTAAACAAATAAAAAGATGTGATAATTAAAGTATAATTGCATCAGATTAACTGTAGTTCACAGTGTATTACTGTAACAACTTTATAGCTACCTCCTGTTGCTACTCCAATGAGCTCAAGTGTTGTCAAAATCTGCTAACCACCTTGCCATGCTAATTATCTCCACTGGAGCAGTTCATCACTCCAGTAAATTGCTTATGGCAGTCAAAAGTTACCTCTCATGTTTCTCCTATTTTTTTTATTGTGTTTAGTGCATAACTTAAACCTTAAATAGCAACATGCTACCCACACTAAGACCATACCAGTGAAGCTTTAAGTGCTTTCAACAAGCAAAGTCGTGAGATTAAAAAAAACAGTTAAATTGCTTGATATGGATGGTAGATTGAGGTATGCTATTTTGGTTGTCCATCATTTCAGACAAAAGTACAATAGGGTACTGTGTTTATTAATACCTCAAGTTCTTTACGTCTATTTACAAGATTCTATCTTGTATCAATAAATACAGTACACTACTGTAAATTGTTGTAACCCAGCCCTTTTTCCCCTGCCCACTCCTGTTCCCCAGCCCTCTCCTGTTTCTCCCTGCCCTCTCCTGTCCCCCCTTTCCAGCCCATTTCCCTCCTCATCCGTCCTCCCCCAGAGTCAACTCCAAGAACAAGGCAAGTCCCTCCTCCCCCCAGGGTGGCTGAGAACGTGCTTCCCAGCCATGTTCCCAAGCTCCTTCCCCCTAGGGTTGCCAAGAACAAACTTCAAAACAAGGAAGAAAAGTCCCAAGTTTCACAAAACCCCCAAGTTCTCAGTAGGTGAACAATGGTAGAAAACTCACTGGAACTTGATTAATTACTTTGTATAACCGTAACCATTGTGATATGAGATGTATCCATTGCCAACCAAAGCTGTATTAATCATTGTTGCATTACTGTAACCATTCCTGTATCCATGACTACCTGAGCTGTAACCCCCCTTAACCAGCCACGTCTGGCTTCTGTAACATGCTTACACAAAACCTATAAAAGGCAACTTCACCCTCCTACTGGGGCTGCTGCCACCCAGTGCAGCAGTCCCTGCAGCAGGTGAAATAAATTACCAATTAATGACATCTAAGTGGGGGTCTGACTCCATCCTTTCAGGTCTTAGGGGGTACAACATAAATATATTTTCTCTTCTTATGATTTTCTTAATATTATTTTCTTTTCTCCAGGTTATGTTATTGTAAAAATATAGTATAGAATACAGATTATCAAAATATGTGTTAATCTACTTTTCATGCTATTGGTAAGGCATTTGGTTAACAGTAAGCTATTAGTAATTAACTTTCTGAAGAGTCAAAAATTTATAAACAAATTTTCTACTGTAAGGGGGGGTCAGAGTATCTAACTCCAGATCATTCCAGAGTTATTGGGTATCCAATATTAAAATACAGAAACGAATTTTGTAATTGTGTTGGCTTGCTGCAAAAAGTTGTACCATTTGCAAATCTGACTTTTTCACCTATTGTTATGAGTGAAAAAAGATGACAACAATATATTTCTTATTTTTTGGAAATGTTCATTGTCTTCCAAGTTAGAAAAAGAAGCAAAGAGTCAAATATTCGTTAAATTTATATCAGTTTTAAATTGTCTACGTTCTAAAAATGTAATTATTTTATATAATTAAACTTAATTTTAATTAAGTTATAAGGATTTCTTCAAAGCTTTCTTCAAATTTCCTGAATTCATTGAGAGAGAAAGTGTGTGCTTATGTACATGCATATGTGCATATTATGTATTTCTTAATATAAAGCTATTTTTAAGATTTGTGCTGTGAGGATTGCTTTATATATGATAATTTAATAAAATATCTTTCTCTGACTGGGTAAATTAACATCTTACAATGCTGTCCAAGATACAAATAAGAATAGATTTATAAAAGAGTGAAATTTTATTTATAACAACAGAAAATTGTTAGATCAGATTTAACTGTAGCCACAACTGGGTTAGAGTATGCCTATAAAAGATGTGAAAATTGTTAGAATCAAAATAAATTCACCTGTGCTTAAAAAAATAAAAAAGGAATACAGAGTAGACAAAGGCCTTAGAGTGAGGATTCACTGGCCCAAATGCCTGATGACAACTGTCACAAAGGACTGAAAGACATAACCAAAGGCAGTCACACCTTAAACACAAAAATACCACTGTAGGAACAGGTCTGAACTTGAACTCATGCCACTCTTATTAATGATCCTCTTAACCAAAGATAATTATCTCAAAACAATTATGTAATCTTCTTCATTTTTCCTTTGTCTTCTTTTACCTCTCTGAATATGCCCATAGTTTACTGTGGCACGAATATTTCCATTGAAATGCCTGTTCCAGGATAAACATTATTTTCTTTAATTGAATCCTCCCTTTCTGTTTGTTTTTTTGGGCTGACCAAAAATCCTCAGCAAATTGAGTAGGCTACTACTGTCCTCATTTTAAAGAAAGGCAATCTATACAGTTATAAAAGTAACTGGAGTAAATTGGACCCATCTACTTTTTAGCTTATATAGATCCTATTTTTAGTATATCTTTTTTCCCACCAAAGATTACCAATAACTCATTGGAAACCTTTTAGAATAGTAAGTGCTTCTAAGGTGACAAATTACTTCAAAACAGGGTGAATGGCAAGTAGAATGCTGCTCGTATGATATGAAATGAATGTTTGCAATTTTTCTGTACATTAATGGCCATATGAATTGTATTTAACTCACATTAGTTTTGAGCCTGGGGCCATGGAGCATATATAACTCACATGTCTCTTGACTTAATAAAACACATGGCCCCAAGGAAAAGTTTTTTTTTTTTCCCCTAGTGTGGCAATGTGTTAAATAAAATATCTCCCACTAGACTTAGGGTACACTTACATTATATAGGTATTATAATTATTATCTATAAAAGTAAAATCTTTTTTAAGGAGATCTTTGATATCCACTTGTAGGAGCAAAGAGAAAAACATTCATTCTTTATCTTCTGAAAGTTTGCTGAAAGTGAACTGATCAAAAACAGTTTAATAGGAGAGAAAGGCGTGCAAATTTATTTAATGTTCAGGATGGCACAGGAACTTTATGGCCACCCTGTACTTAGGCACTGCAGGGAATGATCACCCAGTAATCTAATGAGGCACAGATGCATCTCCCCTTCACATAGGAAGATGGGGAAAATGTGACAATTTGAGAGATGATAACTGATTTAGGGGGAGACATGAATAGGCCTAATGCTCAGACAATGGTTATGAAATAATTTTCTCTGGCAAAATTAAATGGGACAAAGAGCAGAAAATAGTTCAGGCTGATGTTCATCAGGGCTGTACGTGTGGTCTTAATTTGTGGTCTTTCCCTAAGTGATAGGAGTTTTAATCTACACTGGTTAATGAAATTTCAGGTCTGGTGTCTAGGTAGGTAAGGGAACTTCAGAAAAAGCTTCACTCCATTCTTGGGAGAAACAGGTTTGAGAGACCGAGGGTAGGGTGGGTCAGAAAGACCTACAGGCTGCTTCATGTCAAAGTGGCATAACTCTGAGTTACGTATTCTGAGCCTCCGCAAAGTCAAATTTTCAACCAATTATAGGGAACAAACACAGTGATATTAAAGATGAACATCTGAAATGTATCAGGATCTGTTGCTGACACTTTGTTACTTTGGATTCTCTTCTCTTAACACAAACAGACAGGGTGGCACCTGTGGCTCAAAGGAGTAGGGCACTGGCCCCATATGCCCAACGTAGCAGGTTCAAACCCAGCCCTGGCCAAAAACTGCAAACAAACAAATAAAAACTAGTAAGTGTGGGAAGTAAAATTTAAATTTTACTGTGGTGGACAGATTTTTATTTTTTATTTTTTGCTATAAAAGATTTTTTTCTCTTAATATGCTGTGAGCTATCTTGATTGCATATTTTTCCAAGTACATTCTAGCCATATCTCCCAGCCCTTTCAAAAGATTTCATCTGTCTTTCCAATACCATGAAAGATATTGGCTTGTAGGCTACCTTCTCTTTTTGAAAACAATATAATACTAATAGCCTTAATGGTAATAACATTCTTATCCAATAAAGAAAAACATTTACAAACATCAGAAACTGAATTTTGAAATATTTTCATTAATTTTGACCTGAATCAGCATTTTGTGGGTTTTCCAAAAGGCAGCAGTTTGACTCAGGTCTTACTAAGAAAAGAGGACAAGAGAGAGAAAGTACAGGTGGTGTCTGTGGCTCAGGAGTAGGGTGCCAGCCCCATATGCTGCAGGTGGCAGGTTCAAACCCAGCTCTGCCCAAAAAGTGCAAAAAAAAAGAAAAAGAAAAAAGAGAGAGAAAGTACATTCTACATTTTTCCTTTGGTCCCCAAAACGCGCAAATTTCAAAAAGGGATACATCAAAAACAAACATGTAATGGTTGTTTTAAACCTTTTACAGCAATATAACAATGATGTAAATGGTAATTAGACACCTATCATTTTTTTCTCAAAGCAACAACAATAACAAAAAGGTAAATAAGAAAATAACTCTGCGTATACTTATACAGCTTTCAAAACTATCAGAAGTCCCTCTCATTCAATGATCAAGACATTTCAATATAACGGCAATTACTTTCATTGTAAGAAAAGTTTTCCTTTCTCCCCTCCCCCACCTCAAGTATTCAACTTGAAATAATGGCCTTTCGTATACAGTAATTTTATACTTGACATGAAGCAGTAACAGTTTAACCATCAATTTCACATTTCTGTTTACAGCTGCTACTATTTTTTCTTTTTAATTTGGCCCACCATTATTCAGCGTTGTCATCAAACAGAGACTATAAATTCTAGACAGAAAGCAGTTCTTTCTGAAACCAGTATTAACTCAAAGAAATATAAAGCAGGGCATTACAATACACTTCTTAATCCAGTATGCTAAAAAGAGTGAAATCTAGGAGAAGTTCTCTACCACAGAGAAGCAATAAAGGCCTACACATGCTGAATTTTTGATTGTAAACAGCACTGGGTGGATCCATGACATCTGCTAACGGCAATAGAAATGCAGTATTATTTTTTTTTTCTTTTTAAGACAAAATTTCACTCTGTTGCTCAGGCTATAGAGTGTGGCATCAGTCTAGCTCATAGCAATCTCAGATCCATGGCTTCTAGTGATCCCCTTACCTCAGCCTCCCAAGTAGCAGAAACTACAGACATGAGCCATGATACCCAGACAATTTTTGTATTTTAAGTAGAGATGGGGTCTTACCTTTGTGTAGACTGGTCTCAAACTCCTAATTTCAAAACATCCTCCTTCCTAGGCCTCCCAGAGTGCCAGGATTATAGGTGTGATACTACAGCCAGCCTACCTTTTTTTTTTTTTTTTTTTTTTGAGACAGAGTTTCACCCTATTGCGTACTGCCTGTGAGTGCACTGACAACTAACTTCATCCTACCTTACAGCTGAACCCTCTCAGACTCCCGGGCTCAAGTGATCCTCTCACCTCAGTTCCCCAGAGTGTTAAGATTAGAGGTGTGAGCCAACAATCTACTGCCTTTTAAACTGTATTGTGGATATGAGCCCAAGTTATTCCAAATAATCCAGTGATCAAAATTAGTGGGTGATCTAGTATGCTTTGTGACAACCTGCACGGAACTGAAAACTGTTCCCCTAAGTGAAAGCACAGGAATGGGGAAACATACACTCAATACCAGACAGAGAGAACTGGCCGACATTGAAGTGCATAGTGGAAGAAAATGTCAAGGAAAATCAGGCTGGGAGAAAGAGAGAGGTGGAGATGGGGAAATTCACAGGTACCGGGCACAGTGCACACCATCTGGGCCGAGGGCTCACTTATGACTTTGACTCAACATGTACAAAAACAAAGTCGGTAAACAAAACACAGGGATCCCCTACTATTCTGAATTGAAAAGAACAAACCAAAGTTAGTGTGATGCATTGGTGTGAAGTGTGAAATATAAAAGAGTGCTTTTCAAATTTCATCAAAGATTTGTTGTAGAAGAAATTTGGCAGCCAAATTCCCATTCTTTGTATAAGGAAAATATGCTCATGTCACCAGACTTTGAGGAAATCCTAATACCTTTAACGTTTCAAATAGTTCTTAGGACCATTTTTAGCTTCTGTGGTTTCTCCCCAGCCACCTCCACCTCCTCCTCCCTAGCCACCAGCTTCTTGACTGGTTCAGGTAACATCTGAATTAAATAAAGCGTTTTGGTGTTGGCTAATTTGCTGCAGTGAGAGGATTCTCTCCACCTACCTGTTACACCAAGACTAGAAGCAGGGAAGGAGCGTGATGAGTAATCTGCTTCATTTGTTCAAAATGAGCCTGAGTGCATAACAATTCAAGGGGCTGTCCAGCAGAACTTGTAGTTGTTATCATAGCTACAGCAGCTGGAGCTACCACTGAAGACGAGGAGCCCCAGTACTAGCTGCTGGAGGAGTCAGCACGGCCTGACTTTCTCAACGTCTGGAGATTCCCCTTAAAAGGTACTCCACTGATCTGGGGCCTGGGAGTTGTTGAAAACGCCTCTCAGGGATGAAATTTCTTGCTCTTGTTTATGGCCGATCAGCATGATCTCAGTTCCCATATTCTCATAGGACTGGCCTGTCCCAAGTGGGTTGTTACATCTTCAGAAAGGTTTGATAGAGAAGAATCTCCCAGCAGCTGATCCTGGGGCGTAACCACTGGTGTCTCTGCCGGCTTTTCTGCAGTTTCTCTGGTTTACTTCCCCTGGCAAGTGCAGGCTCTGAAGGTGCTATTGTTGATGCTGAGAGATAGATGCCACTGTGGAAGTGAGAGCCAAGGCAGGGCTGCAGGCTGGAGGCCCGCGGTGCAGGGGCTGCCGAGGAGAACTCGCGGCGGTGTTTGACTCTGAGTCTAGCTCATGTTTGTGTTGTCTCTGCTTTGTTTTGTCACCATAAGCAATGGAAAGTTTTTCTCATCAATTTTTATTCTTTGAGAGCAGTATTATCTTTGAAGATTTTCCTGTAAAAATTGATTTTTGACCTGCTTTTTAAAAATCACCCTTTCCCTTTTCAGAATTAAACTTCCCTTTCAGGCTGGGTGCAGTGGCTCACTCCTGTGATTCTAGCACTCCTGGAGACTGAAGTGCGTGGATTACTTGAGCTTAGGAGTTCAAGACCAGCCTGAGCAAAAGCAAGACCCCTGTCTCTACTACACATAGAAAAACTATAGTGGGGGGCACCTATAGTCCCAGCTATTCAGGAGGCTGAGGCAAGAGGATTGCTCAAGCCCAAGAGTTTGAGGTTGCTGTGAGCTATGATGCCACAGCACTGTACCCAGGGTGACAGAGTGAGACTCTGTCTCAAAAATAGGTAAATAAAAATAAATAAACCTCCCTTTCAGTGCTTTCACTGCTTTACCTAGGTCAATGTCAACCTTGAAGGTCTGTTACTGGAGGGTCTTCAGGGTGACCGTCATGGTGCCACTGGGTACCTCTACTGCTTTCCTGGGGCAGGCCACCTGGCATGGGTCCTTGGCCTGGGTGGACCTTAGGTCATCCATGAGCTCGAACTCACAGTTTGTAGAAGGCATAAGGGGCTCTACGACATGAGCAGAGAGTCAGCTAGTCACCACCAGGTGGAAGCCTCCATCAGTGGGACTCAGCCTACTTGATGGACAGATTCTAAAGGTGACTCCAGAGATCCCAGTTCCTAGTGCTCATGCCATTGTGTAATCTTCCTCCTTTGAGTGTCAGTGGGACACTTCTAAGAGACTAGGGCAAAGTGATGAGATGTACATGCCTGTATCTATGTGATGCCCAGTATATATAAGATTGAAATGCTCTTGTTGGGATGTCTCCCTTGTGTACTTTGAGGAAGTTAGAAGCTATGTTGGGGAACCCCATGTAGCAAGAATCTATGGAAGACCTGTAGAATTGAGGGAAGTCTCCAAGTAACATGCTAGAAGACACTGGAGCTCTCAGTCCTCCATCACAAGAAGGTGACTTTACCAGACATGTGAGTAAGCTTAGAACCTGAGATGAGAACTCAGCTCCAGCAGACACTGATTGCAGCTTTACCAAGACCCTAAGCAGAGGACCCAGATAAGCCATGCCAGATTCTGAGTTAATAAATATGCTGTTTTAAGTCACTGGGTTTGTGGAAATGTTGCTCTCCAGTGATAATATGTTCAGAAAACCGTAGTTCATGTGTTCGGTGTTTCTAAGCTTGGGGTAAAAAAAATATATATTGATAATGATTTTTTAAAATACATGTTCAAAGCAAGCTATTGAGGATCAAATGTTTGAGAAATACGTGATGGGTAAAAGTAGGTCTCTCAATGGACAAAGGGAAAGGTTATAGACCATACCATAAGTCTTGATATGATCGTTAGAGGCTATTGACTTCTTAGTTTTGTTTGTTTAAATAATAACTGAAAAATGATCTGTGATTTCTGATGTTGTGGTGAGGCCATTATTCACCTATTTGGTGATGTGATGGGAGTAGTGGGCTGACACTAGCAATTTGAAAAGAAAGTTGAAGAATAGAAAAAAGGGAGTAAAGTGAACTTAAAATTTTCTTTCTTTTTTTTTTTTTTTACCATACCAGGCAAGAGAATGCTGAGGAAATAGGAGGAAGAATAGTTAAAAAAATTTTTTTAAATATGTTTTTTAATATGAAGACTTATTACATTTATGCATTTACTTAAAAAGAGCAGTTGAAAGAAGGAGAGAAGAAATCATTAATAATTTAAAGTTCCTAAAATGTGGAAGGAAAACGAGTCCAACTTACATCTGGAAAGACTGATGGCGGCTGAAGGAGGGATACCACATCTAATTTAATGGACAGAAATTTGTGCAGTTGAGGAAAGGGTATTAAGTTTCTAGCTTTTTCTATGAAATAGACATAGTTTATCTAGTGGGGAAAGATTTTTGGGAGGAGTCGATTACACATTTGAAGAGAAAAGTTTTGGAAGAAAGTACTTAGAAAAGAGGGGCCATGAATTTAACAGCAAAACGCCCTATTTTGCTGGACAATGAAGAGGGCCCACGTGAGCTGGTGTTCACACCTTCGGGAAATATCCATCCTTTCTGCCATGACTTTTTGAGCCAGTGTTAGCTACTGTGCGTCTTGACATAGAGAAAGCAGGTAATTAGGTTTGGGGTATTAGCAATAGCATTATTGAAATAGAAGAATCTTAAAATCCAAACAGAATAAGGAGGAAGTAAAGAGAAGAGAGGCTATTAGATCAGAAGAAAGTAAAAAGGTAAGTAATCTAAAGGGCCTGAGGAGATGTAACAGGGGTTGCCTATACGGCCCTGCATTTGTACAAGCCAGAGCTAAAAAAAGGATTTGACGTTTCTAAATGGTTGACAGAAATCAGACATTTATGGCATGTTAAAATTGTTCAAAGTTCAAGCTTTGTACATAAAGTTTTATATATTCTTTTTTTTCCCCTTTTTTCTTTTTTTGAAACACAGTCTCACTTTGTCACCCTTGGTAGAGTGCTGTGGCATCATAGCTCACAGCCACCTCAAACTCCTGGGCTTAAGTGATTCTCTTGCCTCAACCTCCCAAGTAGCTAGGATTACCAGTGCATGCCACACACCTGGCTATTTTTAGAGACAAGGTCTCACTCTGGCTCAGTCTGGTCTCAAACTAGTGAGCTCTGGTAATCCAACTGTCTCAGCCTTCCAAGTACTGGGATTACAGCGTGAGCCACTGCACCCAGCATGTTTTGTGTATTCTTAACAAAGCCATGCCAAGTTGCTTGCATATTGTCTTTGGCTGGTTGTACACTATAATGGCAGATTTGATTAGTGGCAATGGAGATTTCATGAGGTGTAAAACTTATATTTATCTAGCCCCTGGGTTTTTGTTCTGAAAATGGTTATAGAATTAATACTGTTGAAAACAGTAAAAGTTAAAAATTTATACCTAATATAATTCTAACTGCTATATTGAGGTATGATTGACATAAAATAAAATATGCATATTTAAAGTGTAATTTCACATATATTGAAATCATCACTATAATCAAGATTGTGAAAATAACCAGTATCTCCAAATTTTGTGTTCATTAATTTCTAACAACAAAACTTAACCTAATTTTGACTTTCAGTACTTGATAGCTTTTATTCATTTTCTTCTCTTCTGCAAATACTTATTGCATGTTGTGGTGGGTAAGTGCCTAGGCTTTTCACGGTAATGTTACCTATCAAAGAGTGTAAACTTAGCCAGAATTAATATCATTTTCCCAACATGTAAGCAATGGATATATTTTTTTTAAAAAAAACCCTCTTATAAATAAATGGTTAAACTTTTAAAAAGATAATGGATCTTATAAAAATATTCTCTAGAAATTTAATTCTTTAGCAGTTTTCAAAAGCATTTTACACTCCTTTATATTCTAACCATGTTTGGAATGGGTTAAGACTATTCTTATATTGATTGTGAGATGTTAGCTCTCTTTTATTCTGAGAGGGTATATTGTCTTTCTGAAAAGGTCATTCGTTTCATTAATGAGAAATGGAATGGTGTTGGATTGCTTAGTACCTACAGCTCTTCAACAGTACACAGGAGATATTCCGTATCTATAGCAATGCTTCTGAAAATATGAAACATTAGAAACAATAGTAGAGCTAATCTATTTAAGTCCTGAAAAGTCAATTGTGCTTCTTATAATCTTATTTTCAAAAGTACTAGATGTTAGTTTTTAAGAGAAAAAAATTAATCCATTATTCAAATGATAGAAATTAAAAAAGAAAAACTAAAATATGTACAGACCTTTATATACCCCAAAAATTCAAATGGGAAAACTTATTTAGACATTTTGATATGCTAATGTTGACATGAAAATAAGGTAGAAAAATTTTAAAATATTTGTATATGAAAGATTTGAATATAATTACAAATTTCAGAATAGTTATTCCACTTAAGTTTACTTATTATAAGCATCTTATAGATGCTAAAAAGTAGTGCTGAGAAAAATTAACTATTGTGATCAAGGCCACCACCCAACTACATGGTATATCAAGGCAGGATTCAAAACATGCCCTTTTGAATCCTGTGGTTCAGCGAGTAGGGTACCAGCCCCATATACTGGGGTGGTGGGTTAAAACCCCACCCCAGCCGAACTGCAACAAAAAAAAAAATCTGGGCATTGTGGCAGTGGCCTGTAGTCCCCGCTACTCGGGAGGCTGAGGCAAGAGAATCGCCTAAGCCCAGGAGTTGGAGGTTGCTGTGAGCTGTGTGATGCCACGGCACTCTATTGAGGGTGATAAAGTGAAACTCTATCTAAAAAACCAAAACAAACAAACAAACATAAAACATGCCCTTTGTTCTAAATATTGGTTTGAGAAATTTTGTAGGTGAAAAGATTCCCTTAGATATTTATAGAGAGTTGAAATATAAAACTTAGCATTTAACATTATAAATTATAATTAAATATACTTAGCCTTTTTTATTAATTATATCTTCTTAACTTTTTGACTTCTCAGAAAAATTTAGAGTTATTATAATGGAAAACATGGATTTTGGAGGGAAGCGCTTTCTAAGCAGAGGAAAAGGCAAGTCCAGAGAAGTCTGAAGTAGGAGTATGCTTAGGCGGATTGGAGACTGAAAGGAAGTCACTGTGGCTTACGTGGGGAGGGAGAAGGAAATGGTCGATAAAGTGGAAGGTACAGCAGAGGTCTGGGTCACGAAAAACCTCATAGACCACAATAAAGATTTCACTTTTATTCTAATTGATATTGAGCAGGAGAGCATTTGTGAAAAGGAACTTAGACATTTCTACTTACTGAGATAGGGAAGTAGGTTTACAGATGGAGGTCTGCGCTGAACACGGTAAGGCACCGCTGATTATTAAACATCCCAGTGGGAGGTGTCATGAGGGCAGCTGGATGTACCAGATTCTGCTGGTATAATGTACACCTTTTGTCCAAAGTTTTGAGGGGAAAATACTAGATTTCATTAGGGTTCAATGGAAGAGGCAGTGTCACTAGAAGATAAAAATAGGTATTTTACATGAATTTCACCTTATACGTTTGTGAAAACTGGTTAATATGTCTCTGCAAAGCTGTTGTTTTCATACCCCAGAAAGGGAATTTGAAGTGCAATGTGTGGGTAATAAAGAGAAGAAGGATGTGAAATCAAAGCAGGAAAGAACAAGCTGAAAACCATAAGCATGGACAATGAACAAGAACCCGACAAAGGAAGCCTGAAACCCATGTTGGCTCTGGCTGCCTCTGCCCTCGGAGAGATGAGTGTCCTACAGACACTGGAGCCCGTGGTGATGGAGGTAAAGACACACGCCTTACCCAGGAGACAGAGAAGCTGAAAGAGGTTCCTTCAAAAGTGGAACAGTTGCAGGCCTGGCAGTCGCCACTGAAACAAAGAAATAAGCAGCCTTACGTGTCTGTCTGACAGAATGCCTGCTATTTCCTTTCCGCACTCCAGATGTCCCAAGAATCTCCCTTTTGATTCGGCCTAAGAGAAAACAGAAAAGAAATGGCATTCTGGGGAAGACAGGTCAGTTTAGCCAAGTCAATACATTGCAAATCCACTATACTGGGTGGGACTAGGCGGAGAACAGATGTGAGGTTAGGTTTAAATCCTGTGGCGCTCAAAAATTTAGGGGTTGGGAACATGAGGGCTTCTAAGAAATATCCTTAAAAGCAGAGGGCACACTAGCCTTAATCTGTTTTCTGCTGCTGTAACAGAATACCACAGTCTGGCACTTTATTAATAATAGCTTCTTTGGCTCATGACTCTAGAGGGAGGGAAATCCAAGGTTGAGAAGACACATCTGAATAGGAACTTCTTGCTGCCCTCTAACCTGGGGGAGGCATTGCATGGTGAGACAGTGTGTGTGAGGCAGAGAGAGGATATCAGGCTGAACTTACCCTTCCATCAGGAGCCCACTCCCAAGATAACTGCACCATTCCTGAGGGCAGAACCGCATGCCCTAACTGTCTCTAAGAGATCTCACTTCTTAATAATTTTGTAATGGCGGTTAAATTTCAGTAAGAGTTTTGGAGGGACATGCAAGCCATAGCAATTACTACTGCCTGCAGAGAGGATGTGGTAGCTGGAGTTTGGGACGGGCAGCTGAAGATCGCCTATTGAGGACGGGAGCGCTTCAAGATAGAAAGTGCTCCAGTCAGTAATGGTCACTACCGTGCCATACCAGCCCTGGACTTATGCCTGAACTATGTTTGTAAGAAGGGAAAGTTAAAATTGTCATATTTAAATTACTGTTGTTTGGGGTTTTCTACTGTCTGCAACCAAACAAAATTCTAACTGATAGAGTGGATTCAGGAGTAAATGAAAGGTGAACAAATGAAGACAGATTATATAGAGACAATATTTTAAAAATATTTCACTGTAAATTGGGACCTAGATATGAGTTAATAGCTACAAGCTAAGTGAGATTAGGGGAAGATTTATTTTTATGATGGGAAATGTTACATTTTTCTGTGTGGTTGGGTAAGTATATGATAAAGTGGAATTTGTTTACTCTTATAGAAAATGAATTAAGAAATTGTGCACTGAATAGTGGGAAGTAAGAAAACTTCGAGGAGAAATATTTAACGAACTTCACTATGGAGAACTTACAATGGAGAAAATTTATATTTGAGTTATTCTTATTCATGTCAATGGTAATATTTTATAGTTTAAAAACTATACAAGACAACATTCTGGGAATTTAAATAATTTGTCAAGTAATAAAGAAGGAGTAGATAGTATGCCATGTTTTTAATGTAAATAATACTTCATTTAAAATAATTGGTAGAGTCTGCTAAAACTTATATCACTCAGGAAATCTTTAATTTTTATCTTTATTTTGGGAAACATGTTTCTTACATTTCATTTCTGCATAACTCTTTTCAACTTTATTGTACAAACATTAAACACTAATTAGCTTTTCTTGCTCAGCTATTAAAATTTCATTTAGTGAAGTTTTTATTGAAATTCCATTTTTATACCTTTTCTTAACAATGATAAGTGATCCACCTTCAGATCATTAACCAGTGCTTTGAAATTCTCCTGCAATTAAGTTCAGGCATAGCTCTATGCACATACACTAATTCATCCTTGGAAACCTGCTAATTTTTTAGCTCTAGATAATACAAACTAAAATCCTAGGTTTAAAATAATTCTTTCTGCTTAGTGCTCTGGAAAAAGACACTGTTTTATTTTGTTTTTATCTTCTGGCAAGCAAGTGGAATAAAGTTGGGATTTAGGGAAGATGATAATTTTTTGTTCATATTTTTGTATTATTTATTTCCTATTAAAATGTGATTATATAAAGCATATATGTATCAATTACATCATTATAGCAATGGTAATATTAGAGATGCATAAATAGTCATAAATCAGGGCTGATTCTAGTCTTCTAAATTATCAATTTTCGACTGAGTTTGCTCAATTTTAAGGAACATATTTTCAAAAGACATATTTTTTCATTTATCATCTTTCTGACACATGTATGGTCATCTTTTTGAAATGCTAAGCTATTTGTTAAGAAGTATTTACTGAACAGAAGTCAATGTTTTTAAAAGCTTTAATGTTCTTTATAGAGAACATTTAAATCCTTTCCTCCTTCATTGTCAAGATCCATTCGATGAACTGTGAAAAGTGGCTGTGTTCAGAACATAAAGTGTCACAGTACTACTTGATAAAGCACGTTCTTTATTTTGTAAGGGGAAACAAATTGTTAGCACAAATAGTCTTTTAACTATAGTTTCCTTGACAACTGAAAACATGTAGTACCAGTGCTGGCCTCCGCATGGTGCTAGTGTTATGTATTGGGACGTAACAAGCCAGAACTACTTGGTCAGGCGAAATAACCACTCATATTGCCCATCACATATAACAACCCCAATAATAAAACAACAGGTTCGCACAAAAAGGCATTATACTTGAAATCCTGCTTGAAATACTGTAAAATCTGGCTCATGTACAAAAGTAATTTTCAAAAGCAGATGTTAAAATTACAGTAAAGCGGAATAAAAGGTGACATGAAATACTAAGTCAAGATTCTTTCTATCTTTAGGAGCTCACCCATAGGTTCAATAGCGCATTCTCTTTTTTGCGACTGTTTTCTCTCTTTTGTGGATGGTTATTTGGAATAGTGTTAAGAGAGGAAATCCTGGCTGGGAAGGAGCCTTTGCAGGAGTTTTGCCAGGTTTTTTTTTCCCTTTGGTTTTTGTGAGTACTTTGAACTCTTAAATTCACTTTCAAAGCCAAAATATAATTTATTTTGAACATAATGATTTACTGTCGTAGTCTTCACAGCTTTAAAATTAGTGTTTGTTTCTATTTATTTTAATATGAAACAGGTTATATTCATTGAGTTGCTGTTAGCTTTATGTGATGTGTAAAATTTTATATCCCCCTGCCAATGGCAGAACAATTGAAAACACTATCAGACGTTGTAAACTAGTTGGCTATTTTGCTTAGTTTCTTGCCAGTTCACTAATGGATAATTGCACTGGGTTCATCCTTCCTTCTGTGGTAACGGTGCACTTTCCACTTTATGCTGACACACTGGCCCTTCAATTCTCTATCCAGACCACATGGACAATGAAGTCCTTCAAATAATTGACATGAAGAAACTAATTTTGAGTCATTAAATCTTTTGAGCCTTGATAGACAATACACACTCAATAAATATTTAACAAACAAATCTCTCCACGCCAACTAGTTTGGGTCTGGCAGTGGTAGTTACAAAATGATGGCGATTATAGAGAAAATGAAAGAGAACTCAAGACTTGCCATGAAGAAGAAAAAAATTAAAAATAATTACCTTGAACTATCACTTTCCTCACTGCTTTCATTCCTTTTTTTTTTAAAGTCAACAATTCAGAAACTGACCTTGAAAAAATTAGATCTTTTCTTGCCAGGATGAAAGAAAGCCTGGGCAGCCTTAAACTCTAGAATACGGTGAAAGAAACCAGTGGATGGCTCAGTTCTTTACTGCAGTTTGTGACATTATCATTGTTCTCATACTGAGTCCATTTCTTAAGAGAACAGAGTGTAAAATGTCATCTTTAGGTAAATTAGTGGGAACATTGTTTGAAAATGTTGGAATCTTTTGGACAAAATAATATAAATACTAACTATTTGTAAGTGATTTATTACCCTTAATTCCTTTCTTAGAAACTTCTTTCTTCTTTTGTAACCATAATTAGAAATAGACATATCTGGATATACGCATGTGTTTGTATGTATTTACATATGTAAAATAAGAATAACTATTATTACTTGAAAATTTTGCTTGAAAATTTAGCTTCTGAGTTCCTTTCAAAATTTGCTCTTTAAGAGTTTTGCCTTCTATATTTAGCTCCGATGTTGTGCCCGATTGCCAAGTTAAGAACACTCAAGTCAAAATCTAACAGGCTACAAAGCCAGTATTTAATCCTCTAAGCAAAACACTAAATTTGTGCAGCTGGTCACTCTATGAACCTGAAATTGCATAGAGCGTGCTCTGCTATCTGTCACTATCTGGGAGGTGGCGCTTTATCTGGCAAGTTCGATCACAGAAGCTGACTGTTGACTAGATCACCAAGTGCCTTAAAAGGGTTTTATTTTAAATGATATAGTTAATTATCAACACTTACTAAAGGCAGTTTCCTGCTAGTACAGTATTTGGAAGAACCATTACGAAGTCTTACCTCAATAATATTCCCTGAAAAGATAAAGGTAAGGACTAGAACACAGACCCTGGCTTTGGGTTTAACATGGTGGTTGTGCCACTTGTGTTATTTCATCTCAGGCAACTTACTTAGCGTCTGTGTCCTAAAGTCTCCTTATGAGTAAGAAGCCATAACAATGGTACCCACTGAATGGCCATTTTCTAGGTTTAATTGGATCATATGTGAATATGTCTTGCATGGTGTCTAGCATATAGAAAATGCCATATTAACAGAAGTCATTATTGTTATTCCTTTCAAAATGCACTCAGTTTGAAGTACAGTGCTAGGTATTGAAAGTACTAGTAACATATTACAACAAATTCACCGCTGGCACCATGAATAATTTACAAATATATACTACAAAAGACATAGAAACCAGTAAGTTATATTATAGAAGCTTCTGTTACATTTTCTAAAGCAACTGATTAGAGCTCTACCTTTGTTTAGGAACTCTGTAAAACTCATTAGGAATTGTATAGGGAAACCTCCCAGGACCTACACATGAAAAGATTTTCAAAATTAATAACACCCCTAATAACGCTATCTTGCCATAAAAAGGACATGAGAATTATTTCTTGTCTTTGATTAAAAGCCATTAAAGCTATAACTCTCCCCAAATGCTGCTCCTGTTTTTCTTCATGAAAATTTACCATTCTTTACCAACGACCTGAAAGAAAATGAGGATAAACGTAGTGTAAGTCGGAAACAAAGAACTGGAAAATTTTACAGAAGAGCGATTTGCTCAAATTGTATGAGTTGATTTTGGATTTTACAATAGCTGATAAAAAGAGAAAAATACAAAGCTGATTTATTGATTTGTTAGTCATCTAAATGATGACAGCGGAACGGCATCTGTCAAACCTTTTTCAGGCAGGTGAGTGGATTGATCCTGCCTGGTAACAATTGAGGGGACGCCGTTCTCTGGACCATTCTCAGTACAATCAGGAATAATTTAGTTATCTATTTGTTCTCATCTTCTGGAATCACTGAATGTGGGAAACAGTTAAGCCAGACTCTGGATCCCTTAAAAATTTTGTGATATAAGGTATTTGAACTACGTGACCAATAGAAGCATCATCAGTCTTGGCCTGTATAACACAGCAGCAGTGGTGGTGGCAGCAGTAGGCCATACCAGTGGGACATTTGAGGTGCTCCAGATTGGAGACCATTGAGCTAGTAGGATAGCAGGAGTAGAAGAGAGATTAGTGAAGCTGCAATGCCATAACTATCACATGGAAATTCTGTCTTCAGCTCATAAAAGGATCATTATCATTGCCATTGTGGTACTTTGGTTTATTAATAGTCTTTATATACATATATAAAGACTAATGTCATATATATATGACGTTCTTGAGGTGGAATACCATGTTGTTCACCTCTAAATAATGTATTTGACATCACTTTGCATAAATGTAAATGTTCAGTTGGAAAAGCAGAGGGCATATTCCACCCCTTTCTAAAAGGGACACAAGGAATCACTTTACCTCTATATTGGTTCCCAAGTGTGCACATCTTTCCCCACCTGTATTTATAATTTCTTCTTAAGCAAGTTTAAGCTATGGATAGAAATCCAGTATGGGGTGGTGCCTGTGGCTCAAAGGAATAGGGTGCTGGCCCCATATGCTGGAGGTAGTGGGTTCAAACCCAGCCCTGGCCAAAAACTACAAAAAAAAAAAAGAAAGAAAATAGGAAGAAAAGAAAGAAAAGAAAGAAAGAAAGAAAGAAAGACAGACAGACAGACAGACAGTATGAAAGATAATTTTAAGTGGTAGAGACATAAACTTTTATATTTTTGGTTTGGTTTCATATATATTTGAAAAATATAAGTAGCACATCAAACTTGTGGTATAATGGTTTCATTTTATGCAACTTTGAGTTAAATTTTAATTGCAAATCCCATGCATTATAATAAAAATGGTAAATGTGGCAAACAGCTGTCTAATAGTTGGGTAACACTGTCCTACAGGAACATCTGTAAAACTCTAATTTTAGTGTGTAAAAATTCATGCAAACTAGGAGCATGGTGTGAGACATAGGATTCTGCCCTTTTAACAAGTACCCCTGGTAAATCGGTAGCAGATAGTCTGGGACCACATACGAGGAAGAATTGTTCTGAATCCAGTTGCTCTTTTGTTGTTAACATTGGACAACCAGTTGCACAATGCACCGTGGGGGAACCTGGAACTTCTGACGAGTACCAAATTTGTCTTTTTGTTACTCCTCACTACTAGATTAAGATTTTTCTTCATACAATGATGTAAGACTAGCAATGAGGAGAGATTTTGGAATAAGACCCTGGATGTGGCAAGTAACACCTTCAGAGAGGGCGTTACTGGTTTTCCATGTTGTCTGATATTGTTCGCACTAGTACAGATCAATACAATAATATTGTCTAGTAATATTGTTGCTAATCTCAAAGCTCTTCAGTTTGCTAAAGCTTTTGTTTCACTTTCTATTGATGGTGTCAGTTTTCTGTTTGTTTGAATGTTTTCATTTCCGTGTTTTCCTAGAAGTATCCAAAAATCTCACCCAAGTAGTGTGATACTGATATTCTCATTTGTCTGTAGTATTCTTAGTTTGTATGTAATAATTACTATTATTATTATTATTTATATTTTGAGACAGAGTCTCACTCTATTGGCCAGGCTAGACTGCTGTGACATCAGCAAACTCAAATTCCTCAAGTGATCAAGTAATCACTTGATGGAATGATCGTCTTGCCTCAGCCATCTCCCAGGTAGCTAGGACTAGATGCATGTGCCACAACACTGACTATTTCTATTTTTTTTTTTCCATTTTTAGTAGAGATGGTGACTGGCTCTTGTTTAGGCTGGTCTCAAGCTCCTGAGTTCAAGGGATCCACCCAGTTTGGCCTCCCAGAGTGCTGGGATTACAGATCTGAGCCTGGTGCCTACCCTGTGTGGAAGTACTAATAGAAGCCTCTTTTATTCTTAAAATCTTCTTGTTTGGTTGATAAATTTACAGTGACCCTGCTCCTGTAAGTTATTCTTGTTTTATTTTATAATGTGAATGACTAATTGGAAGACTCTTTGTTCCAAAGCTCATGGCTAAAGCTACGTGGAGAAACTGAGGCTACGGATAGTTCTCGATGTTTAACTTTCTTTTTTTTAGAGACAGAGTCTCACTTCATTGCCCTCAGTAGAGTGCCATGGCTTTACAGATCACAGAAACCTCCAGTTTGGGGGCTTAGCCTCCCAAGTAACTGGAACTACAGGTGCCCGCCACAACCTTTGTTGCAGTTTGACCGGGGCTGGGTTTGAACCCACCACTCTCGCTGTATGGGGTCAGTGCCCTACTCACTGAGCCATAGGTGCTGCCCTGTTTAACTTTCTTATTAGCCATTTTTTACATCATCTATATGTTTTATACAGGATAAAGAGAAAGATGGAAGGGCGTAAAGAGGAGTTAAAGGAGCTAAGTAATGACATTAATGACTGACAAATAAACCAAAGCACATTTGAGAAACCCAAAGAATCTATTATTCTGGCACGTCCTTCAAAATTGCTCTAACTTAATTTGAAGGCACATCTTGGCATTCATAACATTTATTTTTCCATCGACATTTAGTGGTATGTATTTTGTGTGCTCATGAAAAGGTTGAAATGTCTTAGATTGCCTCAATTCCCTAATAAGTTAGGACAGGCACTGTGCAATCTTAAGTAGAATTTCAGTTGTATGACAGTAGCCAGGTATGTATCATAAAAGATACAGCCACCCCGTTTCTTTTCTGGAATTTTACTATTAAATAATACATAGAAAAGCTGCTATCTCTTTTGTACTTTGCTTCAATTCTAGAGGAGGATTTCAAAGGTGTCATTTACTACATTCAGAGCAATCTTTAGTTCTGAAGCTCAACAGCCTGGCTTATAAAATATGCAAGCACTCACAGAGACCACCCCAGGTTAAACGTCTCTAAATACTTCACGTTGCTTTACTGTTAAATAATGTTTAGAGTTTGTTATCTTTTGTAGGCTTTGGAAATCTAATTATTTATAATATCCAGTGACATTTACATTTTGCTAAATATACTCTGCTTGTGTCAGAACATATCATGCTTTAAAAAATGGGCAAAGAATGCATGCCTGTCCATTGTTTATAACCTTGTTATCTTCTTATTATCATTCTATGATTTTACAAACATAATTCTCAAAAACATCCTTAGCTAGTATCATTTAAAACACAGAACAAGAAAGTTGTCGTCCCTGAGGTCATTTGTTTACCGTTTAACTCTCCACTATCAAATCAAATATCTTTTCATTTATTGGTATCTTACAATAATATACCGTTCATTTCCATGCCAACAGTTCCAAAGTGTTTGGTTTAGTTTTTGAGATTGATTAAGAGTGGATTGTGAAGTTGACCCATTGTGTTAAGCTTATTTACACAAACATAGTGTCTTGGAAAATAAACTCTGAAAGTGCAGAACCGTTGAAGCCTGAGGTATTTCGCGTCCTGAGTTTTCTAATACCTGCTTTACAGGGATCCCTTGGGTAGTGAGTCTCAGCTTTACCATGGTTACCTTAACAAGGAGGAAATTCTCATTTAATTATTCTTAAATTTGAAGTGAAATTTATGAATTGCTTTAGGAAAAAGGATTTGCTTTTAATTTGATTTGAAGAATTTGCCTAAGCAAATAATTTGTTCGTTCTAACAAGTCTATGAAATAATCACAGATGTCATTTTTTAGGCTCTTGACATACACTTTCTTTAAGAGAGTTAAAAATAACATTTCTGAGGCATAAGCAATACAAAAAGCCTTAATGGTGAGAAAAAAAAAAAGAAACCTATATAGAAACAGTGGGAAAATCAATTTGGGTACTGGATAGTTTACACATAGATTATTTAAAAAATGAAATTGCATTTATTCAAGGATTAATCTCGGTGAGTATTTACAAGCCCTCTCTGACACCATGCCCTTGTCTATGACATATTCTTAAATAGTCAAGCTATTATTATTTATCAGCCCCTCCTGATTCCCTCCTCTCCTCCTTGGAAAGTCGGACTTCTCTGCTGAGTAAGGTAGGGCTGATTACTGGGCGGGAGGTCGGGAGCAGGGCACGTGGACCAGAAATACTTCCTAGAAACAGCAAGTAGCCTGCTCAACCCTGCCTGAACTTTCCAGTAAACACAGCGCACTGACAGACGGCATCCCTGCTGGGTGGATCCTGCAACTCCGGGAGGCAATGGCACTTCTTGTTTTTAATTAGCAAGGTGAAAGGTGAATTAAAACTAGCAGTTTGGCAAGTCAGAGCAAGAGGCTGACTTCTGAGGCTTCACCGAGCCAGAGGAGAAGAGCTCCCGGAGAAGGCAGTGCGTGTGCTCGGGTTTTTCTTTCTTTCTTTCTTTCTTCTTCTTCTTCTTCTTTTTTTTTTTTTTCTGAATGAACCGCTCGCCTAAGTGGCTGAAAAATACAGCTTCTCCTGAATCTACCGGCTTCGCTGCTGAAGAGCGCTCTAGGCAGGGCATGGCTGGGAAGACGCACTCTTTGGAATGTCCTCTTGTTCCCGGCTTATAAACAACTGTCCTGAGGAAAGAGAGGCTCTACATACCCAAATACAGCCTGACAAATGGCACTTTGGAACTGTGCTTTCTGATGACAACGCATTCGATTTCTGACAAAGCCTCCAGCACGCTGTCCCTGGGGGGCAGTCCTAAGTGAGCTCAGACCCTCCTGAAAGTGGGGAGCGCAGAGGGCTCGCCGAGCGCGCAGCATGGCATCCGCGGGGCGCCTGGCCACCTGGCTCCTGTGGGGTTACTTCCTGGAGCTCTGGACGGGAGGTCGCACAGCTGACACCCCCCACCCCCGGCTACGCCTGTCGCATAAAGGTAGGTTACCTTTTCGGATCCTTTTGTTTAGAAAACAAATGAAACAAAAAAGTCCTGTCATTTAATATGGGTGTATGGTCTTGGAACACCTTAAAATGCACCTGAAAATTCTTATTGGAAAGCTGACCTAAGATTCTAAGTCCCTCTAATTAATATGCAATACTTATCTCATCTGAAAATAGTGTAAAATCACATGTAACCCAGAGATATTATTTTAACCTTGTAAACACTAGATGTTATTGATGAGAAGTTTACTCTCTATTGAAGGGAACAGAGGAAGGCAGGAAGCAGGTTGTGAATAGCCATAAAGGACTGAACCCACCAAGTTAGCAGCAGGTATTTAAATAATCCCATTTCATACGTTATGTATGGGAAGCAAGGCTGTCAGGGAAGAGCTCTAGAAATAGGGGTGAAATTTACTTTGTATTTTTTGTTTGTTTCTATAATGAGGAGGAGAGGAGGAGAAAATTCCTAAGATGAAAAATGATGCCCTACCCATGACAACAGAGTCATCACATGATTAACCACTAATCGAAATTGGATTTCTAGTTGAATTAATTATCAGTATTTTTTTATATGTGGCAAAACAGAATAAAGAGTTAATTGACAATTCTTGTAAATTGACTTATGTGGATTATTAGCAGTCATTAATATTGATTCTTTTTAATGTAAATGCATACTACTTTCTTGAAGACCTATCAGAGAACATTGAAGTATGTCATTCTGCAATATGTCAATCTTATAAAGCAACATCAGACTCATAAATAAGTGATCAAAAGATAAGTTTTGCATCAGGACTAGTAAAAGCCAGTCGGGAATAGGTTTGATGATTCCTCTGGTAAACAAATGGAAAAACAACAAACAGAACCCATGCTCTAAGAAAGTGACTTTGGGCATTGAAAAGAAATTTGGAATGCATTATTAGCAAAGAAGCATTTATTATCACCAGCCACTGAGACAGGTAGCCAATGGAATACTGGTGATTACATAAGAGCCATTTTTTCAATTGTGTAAGCTTTTAAATTGTCCCCCACTGTAGAAAGAACTATAGCTTGTATCTTCTGAATATAGTATATTTATCAGAAGAAAGAAAAAGGGAGCCCTCAGTTTTATATATTATATGACATATTTGGCTTTTTGTGTTTTTATTGGCCGTCATCAGTAAATGTTGAATACAGAAATTTCTTATTTTTGGAATAGTGATAATGATTGATGTTTCCTTAGTTTACATAGATTTCCTATAACATTGCTGAGTAGATTATACAAATTGGAGAAATACATTGACACTAAATTTATGAAGGATTTCAAATACAGTATGCAGAATTAGCATAAATCTTTGACTTGGGAAGATGTATCATGGTAGTGTCAAAATCCCTGTTTCTAAGAGGTGACGGCCAAATACATCAAGATGTAAAAATTGGATGCAAAGAATATGGACAAATAAGGATGCCAAAAAAGTTATAAATTGTTTTTCTTTTGCAGATAAGTGTATAAACAGCCAGTTTTGGCAAGCTACAATGCTGTTAATGCCTGGCATCAACCTTTTAAACTTAACTATTGGGGGACTCATTTTCTCCTAGTTTGATATCAGTATGTTTTCTAAATTATCCCTTCTTTCATAACGGAGTTTATAATTTGGTCAGAGAAGATTAAAACTCTCTGATACAAGTCTATGCATAATACTGTTATCAAGCTCAGCTGCACTGTCTCCCCTAATCAAAGAAATACATGGAACTGATTTTATGAGTTGTGTCGTGTGGCGTTGGCGTAGAACTGCTAATATCTGTGTGGACACTAGACTGAAAGCTCCCCCAAGATTTCCCTCTGGCTTTTCTCAACCTTTTCATTTAATGGAACTAGATGACATGAGCAATGTTATGGTTTTATACAAAGGCAGTGTGGGGAGAATTGTCTGAAAATAGAATGTTTTACTTGTCAATTTATTAGCAACATCAGTGAGGAGATCACACCAAAGATGTTACCTAGAGCAGCAAACACTTACTGCGCCACAAGTGCCTCAGTGAAAAGAAAGTGCGTATACTGTCAGAGCAGGAATAGTTAATCCCAATACAACATGCACAATGCTTGGTTACCTCTTTACACTCAGTGGAATTTGGTGGACATCTTAGATTCAAAACTGTGAATAATACATGGCAGATTAATCATTTTCTATCTCAAATGATGTCAGGAATGGTCGATTTCCCATAGTAACTGAATTAAGATAATCAATATAAGAAGTACTGGGTAATATGTCTTAGAGCAGCTCTGCCCTGCTGTCTGGCTATAGGCAGGGAAATCCAGTAGGCTCCCTGGAGGTGGCCTCGTAGGTTAACACAGGGATTCTTTTCATAGAAGTGGTCTACACTGTATGGGAGAAAGGCAAGCATTTTTCTTACATCTTCCACTTTAAAGATGGCATTTGAGAACACAAGCCTAGTGCCTCTTCCAGAAGAGGAGAAGAAAATTTCACTGTCAAATACAAAGATTGAGCTAAATTATATAAAAATACACTCAGAAAAAAATGTCTGGAGAATTGCCCTTTTTCTCTCCCCTCCATTCTCCACTATTTCTAGAGATGACTTGCTCTTGTAAAGCTTGAGAAGAGACTGTTAAGATTAAAGGCAGCAAGGGAGGGAGACCAAGTGGAAAGGCAGAATAAGATGCGGAACATTTTCTAGCTGAGTCCCTGCTGCCTTCCACCCCAATGGGATTAGATTGAATTCTACCCTCTTCAATGTGCCTGCATATTAAGAAAATATGCTAGTTTAGGGCTAGCGTAGTAGATCAAATGAGATGGTTACTCTAGTTGAGTCAATATGAAAAGTTTTCAATGTATTTTCCAGTTAGTTACAGAATAAATTGGGTTAACAAAAATGTGGTAGAGATCAAAATGGCAAGCTGCTGTCTGGTTCTTTAGTACCTTTTAGTTAAGATTTGAGTTGATACTGACTGTGTCAGGCAAGTATTTAAAAGTTCGTGTATAGTTACACATTATAGCTAACTTGATCCCAACTAAATAGGGTAATACTGCTGTGATTAGTACAAAATCGTAATATCCTGCTCCAAGAGTTTCCTTGGAAAATGACTCTGATCCTCATGACAGAAACCAAGGAGAGAGAGAAGGAAGGAAGAAGAATCCTGATCATTCTGTCCCTTCCCTCTGTTGATATTTGTTCTCTCCTTATCTTTCACCATCCTACATTAATCAGGTTGCAGGGAAGGCAAAAATAACTTTCTTGATAATGGAGCTCCAAGAAGAAAAACAAGGGAGCGAAGACCCATATCAAAGAAGAAATACCAGTGCACATGGGAAACCCCAGAAATCAAGGGAGCTTGTCACATGGGGCAGGTGTGTGACGTCCCCGTAAGGAAAGATGCAATTGCAGAAGCCAAAGGGAGGGGCTGTTTAAGCAGAAAATGTTCTCTTGCGATATTTGGTGTAGAGACAGTTAAAGAAAGTCATGGATATGGTGGAAGATCGTTTATAAAATACGCTGACATTACAAATGTAGATTTAAACATTGAATAGATATCTATACTTATCAAATGTGTGATAGAAAGTGTTAATTAGCATATCTGTATTTGAGTATTATACATGTAACCAATTAAATGTAGATTTGTCATAGTTCAGAGAACTCATGATTGAAGTCAGAGGGCTCGGCTCCAGTTCTATTCCTCTTATAATAATGGTCTGTACATTAGTTTCCTCAGTTTGCAAATAGGGATAATAATGGGCCTGTATTTTCCACTGGGTTTTTATGAGGGCCAAGTAGAGTAAAAGTATCTATGACTGTACTTTATAAACTAAATATTATTCATATTATTAATGTTGTCTAAAGAATAATATAAGTTGAGAATATTGGATGAAAACCTGTCATAAAGAGAAAACCACTTGGGAATGGCACAAGTTTAGATTTCAATAATACTAACATAGAAAACAGAAGTTGTTCTTAAATACCATAAAAATACATGTTTTATCCCAATAGATTGCATTCATTCGAAATCTCGTCTTCCATATCTTTGACCTCTACTATAATAACTTATAAGATAGTTACATCATCCTTGCTTTTTTTTTTTTTTTTTTTTGCAATTTTTGGCCAAGGCTGGGTTTGAACCCACCACCTTCAGCATATGGGGCTGGTGCCCTACCCTTTTGAGCTACAGGTGCCACCCATCCTTGCATTTTTTTCCCCAAGATTTATCACCAATATATTTTATTTTGCTACTGAAGTGTAATACATCCATTTATTATACATAGTCATTCAATAACACACATTTTTTCTGTATGAAAAAAATTGACATAGAATTCTAGAATAGCATAATATTAAATAAATGTTTTGAATGATCACACTGTGGGCTGTGGTATTTATTTTTTATCAGGTCAAACAAGGAACAAGGCAGTGCCTGAGCCAGTTTTTCCTGACCCACCTCATAACTTTGGCTCCTCAGCCAGTAACTAGGTATTATCAATAGTGACATTAGTCACACATCTCTGTGCGTTGATAAATAAAAACTGGTCATAAGACATGATTCACAAACATAGTAGTTAAATAGGACCCACGAGTAAACACAAACCTACAAGCCCAGAACTCTATCAGGAAGAGTAAGTGAAGATTACGTGCTGAATTTATTTAGTAATATTTTATATTTTAAAAAATCATTGAGTAAGATAGGAGGAATTACAATATGTTTTATTGAGTTTGGTTCACAAAAAATATGCTTTCTATAAAGGAGGTTGGTATAAGAATTTCAGATAATTCTTTATATTTTTCTATATGCTAGAGACAGAAATTGTCCACACCTCACATCAGTGCGTCTGAAAGTTCTTTAATGGTTCTATGAATTATTTAGTTATCTGGATGTTTCATATTACAGTGTGAAAACAGTTATATTTTAGTATAGAAATAAGGTGGAGCGAGGTCAGGCTTAGCAAAAGCAGTGCATGGGCAAAACTGTTTTTAAAATGTTTTATGAGGATGGTATCCTATACATAATATGTAATCAATAACTGTTCTTGATTAATAAGTATGTTTACTAGTTATGATGTTATGATGGAATATTCTTTCGAACATTTATGTTGCCATCCTGTTATTTTGCTAACCATGTCATGTGTGTCCTTTAGCCTGAAAGTGTTTCATAGAGAAGGCCTCTTTTTCCTTCTAGGATGAGATCACTCGGTGGCCTCACTTTCACATAACGAAGCACCAAACCATCAAATTTGTTGTTACTGGTGAAAATTATTGTTAACAGCCTGCTGAGTCAGTTTTGTTTCACCAGAGATATCTATAAGAGTCATTGTTGGTACTTCTTGGTGGGAGAGCCTCAAAGATTCACCCCTTTCTCTTTGCATGTAAAACTCTTTTAGTGGTTTAGGGAAGGAATTTGGTCTGCAGGAATCCAGAAATATCATTTTGCATGCATGCATGCCCCTTCATACATAATCACCACAGTGTTCAAGTGGTCTTGTAAATTCAGTCTCAGAGAGTTAAAAACTAAACAAGACAGACATGATAGCACTTACCTCACTTGCCAGAAGATGCAGAGTGAAGATTTAGATGATTTTCTTGGTCTCAACAGGCAGAACCATAATATTGTTGGTAGTTTTTAGTAAAACAACTGACACTTGGTAATACTTTATAAATTATGTAAAGGATGATGGTTACTTAAATAATTGTTCTTTTCACAATAAAAATTTAAATAACATTTGAAACATAAGAGAGACTACCAATGTCATCAGTTATTCCTTAGCCTGAAGCAAGCATTATTCCTTGTTCTCATAACAAAGATCATAATGATGGATACTGAATATTTTATAGGCTGGATATTCTAGAATAGGAATGAAAAGGATAGTTCAGTACTACTTTAGACCAAGTGTTATAGTCTCTGGATACCTGGAAAATATTTTTGGTCCAAGAAAAGGATGAAACTCTTTCAAGAACAGACACCTCTGTGGAATTGATAACTCAAGAAGTTTTCAGCCTGTCTTAGTTCTAATGTCTAGTTTAGGATTAACTCTATGACTCCCCACAACTGGTTTGGAAAAATAAGAGAGAAACCTATTGACTTGTGTGATTTCTGGGGATTAGAACTACGCTTGACTTCCATGCCTGGCACCTGAACTCCCAGCCATCACTGCTCTCTACTCAAACTTAGTTCACAGCCTTGGCACAGAAAACATAGAAAGTAGTTTGGGCCCAGGTATTACAAAATACTCTCACGTTCTAATGTCAGTGGTCTGAAACCTTAGACTTCAGATGAGGCATATCTAATTTGATCCTAACTTCTGGCTGTATGCCACGTGCCAGTTGCTTATATTTTCTGACTATGATTTTTCTCTTTTTTGGAAGTGTATAAAGCTTTGAAAGGATTGCATGAGACAATGCCGATTAATGTGGCAGAACCATTAACCCTTAGGAAGCTTTCATAAATTACCCAATGAATCAGAAGAGATTCAGAGAATTAGTCTATGTTAGTTCCCTTTCTCATTCTAAAAGCAATCATGAGTTAATTATTAACTTACAACTTACAATGAAGGGAGATCTTTAATCATCCAAGATTTTACTGAAACACAAAGAGTTTCCTTCATGAGAGCCAGCTCTTACTCTAGTAGATGACAAGGGACACTGGTGTCTCTCACGTTTGTAAATTGTTGTAGAATTATTTTGTTGATAATTCAGGAAAGTTGGAAATTTATCTGATGGCACCTTGGAGACAACAGCCCAAATCCACAAAATAAGCAAGTTCTAACAAAGGTCATTGTGGACGCAGCTCGTAGAGCACAATAGAGGTAATATTACTCAGGCCAGACCAC
The DNA here is from genome assembly GCF_000181295.1 of Otolemur garnettii. NCBI lineage: Eukaryota > Metazoa > Chordata > Mammalia > Primates > Galagidae > Otolemur > Otolemur garnettii. The sequence continues at coordinate 11,847,408 of NW_003852400.1, read as the reverse complement.
ATTGCTAAGTTACACTAAACTGTGCTGTAAGCAGATAGCAGCTCAGCATGGGATGTTTGCTTTGAAAGTGAAAGCAGGCCTTCCCTTGGAGGAACAGGTGGGTGGTTTGGCGCTGTACAGGGCTCCTGACATTTACATGTTCAATAAATGCTCATAGAGTGAGTATGTGGATGAGACTTAACGATTTGGTGCTGTTTTTTCCACAGGAGAATGTGATGGGGGAAGAGTAGGAAGGAATATAAAAGAAACTAAGGAATCCTGGAAAACTATTTACTACTTCTTAAGTAAAACATACATTAGGAGAAGGGCTGGGGCTTCCTCTGTCCATTCATCCTGTCTCCTTAGTGCTGCATGGAGTGAAACAGTTGGGGTCTTCAGATGGCTCCGGGCACCTCAGCCACCTGCCTGATCTCTACTCAGCCCCTCTCCCCCATCCTTCTCTTATCTACTTTTCAATGCAGTTGGCATTGCCGGTTTGTCACTGCACCCCTGCTTTGCTCTGTTACCTCCTTTCTGATGACCCTTTGTGTGGTTGGCATCATTTCTCTTTTCAAAACATGACCTTTGAATTAAAAAAAAAAAAGTGTATACTCATTAGACATTTAAAATATGTTGAAATGCATGATTGAGGAAATAATGCAATATTAAATGAATAGCTCACAAGCCACCTGGACAACATTGCCTCTTTCTCTAGCCTGTTTTTCTGGAGAGAAGCTGATGTTCACCAGTGCCGTGGGTGGTGGCATTTAGAGAGAGGAGTAGGATGAGAGCGCTGCAGAGGAGAGACCAGAGTCCAGCAGGCACCTAACCCATAGCTATGCTTAAGTGTTGGTGAAAGCATCATTGATATAAATCTATTTCTATGCAGTTTTCATTGGTTTTCTCTGAGTTTTGAGCTCTACATTAGGGAAAGCAGAGTAAAAAGGGTTTTCTTTACAGGCCAGAGAAAGTGAACAGTATCCCTAAGGATAATTCTCAGTGGTGATTTGGGGTAACCAGATCAACTCTAGAAGCAGAAAAGAAGAATATGAAGGCAAATGGGAATAAAAGAGTGGAGAAAATCGAGTTCAGGTGGGGACACTGACTCTTTCCCTCTTGACTAATTCCTCCTGAGGAAATGATGGAAACCAAGGAGAGCTTTAAATTTTGAGTTTCAAATACACAGTGGAGCTAAAGTTGAATAGGAAATGTGCTCACAGCGTGGCTCCTACCTGTTCATTCCTCCTGATTGCTTTTTCCTAAGGCTGAGTCAAAGAGCTTGTTCTGAATCACGCGATTTCGCAGGTCCTTTCTAATTCTAGAAATATAGGCCTCTTTCTTCTCCTTATCATACCTCAAAAGTGTTTTGGAGAAACTTTGGAAAATTTTCTTAGGAGACAGCATTTCATACTGGCAAAGGTAGGGACCCACAGTTTTTACTCCCAGGTTTGAACCTATAGTCTATCTTACTTGATGCTGTCTTATTCCTGGTGAATCACTGAGCTTCTGAGGCTTAATTTCCTCATAATCACAAAGAGCACGAAGGAGCACTGTCCGTCTCATACGATGGTTGTAGAAAACAGCTTAAATGTGTCATGTAGCTAGATGATATGGGCTCGTAATGTTTTATCATATTTTCTAACATATACGATTGCCTTTATATTTTAAGTTCCTTGAGGGTCAGGAGTATTATTAGTGAGGTCTTCGTGGACAGAATAAGATTATTTATTAAAGCCTATAATTACAGCTGAGTGTTTGGTATTTACCGAACTTTTCCTTTCACTTGGCCTCCATTTTATAGTCAAAATGACAGAATTACAGAGCCTAACTTTATTTTTGAAAGAGACAACGATACTCCCAAATAATTGACATAGAGGAAGGCTGGGTGGGATTTCATGGCAAAGGAGACGATGTTATTATTGTTTTCGTCTGCTCCCGTCCAAGCCGGGGCTGAGAGGAGATGGAAGCTGGGGTTAAACCCATGCGGCACGGAGTGTGATCCCCAGATTGGCAGCATCAGCAGCTGCTGGGAGCTGCTGAGTCCGATCAGCTGAATCAGTCATTCCAGGGCTCAGAAATCTCCGTTTTAACAGTCTCTCTGGGTGATTCTGAATTCACACTCAAGTATGAGAAACTCTGAGCTCAGTGTGTGGGAAGACACTACCAAGAATCGTCATTTTCACGTCACCTGTTTCATCCTTTCCCCTTTCAGGTTCATCACCTGGATTAAGGTGTCATCTATTCAAATGCCCAAACGACAGTCTCGGTCTTGATAAATACACATAAGTTTACAAACATCTAACTATACTACCGTTATTTACCTATTATGTTTCTGTTATATATGCTATGTGTGTAGTTATTGATTACAACTGAGCGTATAGCTTCAATATATTTTAAAAGATTATGGTTGGTGTAAATTGGGGCATGTCGTGTATGATCGACTTATGATGAGAAAACATGTAATATTGGTTCCTTGTAGAAAAGTATTTTGTAAAATTCCAAAAGTCTTTCATCTCTCAATGAAAAGTTTTCGTGGAGTAAGGAAATTAGGTTGTCACTCACCACTTTGCCCTTTTTATTATACATTCTGATCTCTCCTTTCAGGGATTTAGGAGCTTCTAGATCTTTTTAGGAAAGATGGGTTCATTCATTTATTCATTCACTTATCCCACAAGGAGAAGGATTCGTTTGTTCATTCATTCACTTATTCCACGAGGATGTGTCCAGCGTCTTTGGTGCTTTAGGTCCTGAGCATCATGCTGAGATTTTAAGCATAAAAAGCATAGTTTTGTAATATGGTATCCTGGTTGGAATGCTGGGATGTAGAGGGTTATTAGGTACAAACCAAGAAAATATAAGAATGAAGTATGATTTTAATTAATAATAATGTATAGAAATTATTTTTTTAACACTAATAAATGTAAGTTGCTAATCATAGAGGAAACTAGGTAGAGGTTTATGGGAACTCTCAGTACTAACTTAACTTTTCTGTAATTCTGAAACCAATCTAAAGTAAATTTAACATACACAAACAAAGTCTTTATACAAAAGCTTTTCCCAAGGAGCTTAGGATTTAGTCGTAAGAGGAAACAAGACGTAATGAAGCGAAACAAGACGTAATGAAGCATGTGCCACTGAGGGTTGAGACTGGGCTCTACGCAAGTGGAGTTGAGACTGAAATGAGAACCGGACCTCAGTCTTGAAGTTGTATGAGAGGAGCTGGTCAAGTAGCTGTGAAGAAGTGACCTCTGTGTCATTCTGCCCTGCACTATCCTGGTCCTCACACTCATCCCACTGCGCACAATGCTCTGTGTCCTCCCAGAAATTGACTCAGCTCTCCTGTGTTCGCGACCACGGCCTGCCCTCGTATCATAAGTGTTTGTTCATGCTAAATTAAATTGCCCCCATTTCTACTGTGCTTTGAAGAATGTTTATATTCTTCGTATGAGTAATATAAGGTTACTGCACACTCATAAGTAGATCTTGAAATTTTTGAAAGCAATTGTATTTTATTGTTTGAATTCTTAGAATGTAATGACCTTTAGCTACTTAAGATTCATGTTTATGTTGCATAACGTATGAATTTTAGTTGCTCTATCTATTCACTATAGAATTACCAGTCTTACTTCTTTTGCTGGATGCCACTTACAAATGATTATGCTCCTAACAGAGGCGGCAGAAAAGGAAGTAATGGAGTCGGAGGCAACATTTAGAAGCCAGGAAAGAGCCCGAGAATATTTTTCTTCTGCCCCTTTTCCCCAACGTTAGGCACTAGTTTGGCTTCAGGGCTTCTAGTGCAAAAGTGCTGCAGAAAAATTCGCATCTTAAAATTATTCAGAAAATATCTGTATTTTATTGGAAGATCTAGTTTGAGGTTTTGACAGAGGGTTGTGAGATTTCATCGGGGGCATTCTCTCCTTACTGTCACACCTTACTCACCTTCTGCCTCGCTCCACCGTGGGCTCTCCATGTCCAATGTCCGTGTCGTATATCAGATTAATTTCTACAGTGATGAGCTGTGGAGAAACAGAGCTGAGGTGCTAGGATGAGAAAACCGAGACCACGCAGAAAGCAAGACAGTCGCAAGTGTGAGAGAATCAAAACTTACCGAACAGCTTTGGTTTGGAGAAATGCCATAAATGACCAAAGTAAAAGTTCCTTTGGTTTTGTTTTTATCAGCTGTCTCTACGCAGAGGTTACTTTGGAAATAATTGGACCATGTCGCCTTTATCATTTTAAAAGTACTATGATTAATAATAGTATAGGGAGAAGAAAAAGCAATGTTTATAGTTTTTAAATTATACTTAGCTTAGGAAAGGTATTTTACTGTATTTTTCAACTTAAGTGATTTGAGAAAGAACTTATGACAATGTTATTTTACAACATTTACACAAAATAATGATCTACATACCACACAAAATGTTTTGTTACGTATTCACTTAATTTATCAAAATCAATGGACAATATATTTGAAATACTATATTCTTTTTTTTTTTTTTTTT
>NW_003852400.1:11800953-11842758 GCF_000181295.1 Otolemur garnettii | reverse complement strand
CGGGCTGGATTCGAACCTGCCACCTTAGGTGTATGTGGCTGGCACCTTAGCTGCTTGAGCCACAGGCGCTGAGCCGAGATACTATATTCTTAAGTTATTTTTTCTTTTTGGCACAATAATATACTCAATCAAACACAATGTTATTAGCACAAAACTGTAAACTAATAGATACAAACAGAAATATCAGAATTGAAGTCAATTCAAAACACACAGTTGTCACTGTCCCTCACTGCTGTAAGGACTAAATACAAAAAGAAACGGGAAACACTCGGTTATTTGATTTTTTTTTGTTGTTGTTATTTGATTTTTAGAGACTAAGGTCAAGTTGTCAAAAGAAATGTATAGAAATTCTAATTTCTTCTTTCATATTCTGAGCAAGGCAAAATAATCAAATTTAAAACATGCTGGTGAAAAATGAAAAGTAGAAATGACTTTCTAAAACAGCTCTATTTTTGATGAAGTTGACATTGCTTATTTTTCCTGATACCAAGTAAGATAAAATAAACTAAAATAAAAGACAACCACATCGAAGAACACATACAATCAAGACAGGAAAAAGAAATTTCAAGCTTGACATTATCATAGTGCTTAAGTGTTACACATATTTCTGGTCATATGAATGGTAACTGACATGTAGATTCTAATTGGTTAGAATGAGCACTCGAATATTGAGCTTGCTGTCAGTTTAGGTTCTATAGAAACTTGAGTTAACCATATGGTGTGTTCTTAGAATAGCCCCATTACCCATATTTAAAATGTAAATTAAAAAGAAAAAAAAAAACTTTTTTAAAAGTCAAATGTTGTAGTTTCAGTTGTTGGGATACTCGATTATCCAAATTGTTGTACATTTCCATTAATATGGGAAAGGGAAATGTTTCCTTTGGATTTGGGGCAGCAAGAAGAAAGAGGAAGAAGAAAGGACGATGAAATATGGGAATGGATTCCACAAGCCACCAAAGAATACTGGTTTGATCGCTATATTGTGACAGTGGTGGAAAGTGAAGGTCCAACTTCTACAGCACATTAATAGGCTCTGATTTCTTTATCATTCCCTGAAGCAAAATTCCTTTCTAGTAATATCTGAATAATCATCATAAGCATAGAAATAACTATAATTAAGCCACTGATGCTTATAAGGAAAGGAATAAAATGGCATCTTTGTCATTATATTTTTCAGAAGTAAGACAAAAGTTATGTACTGGGCACTGCTTTTGACAGATTTTTTTGCCAAATGTTTTTTACTTGCTCCAGAGTGTGTATGCCCAAACTTAAGTGATATATTTTAGGATTACAGAAGGATTGTTCATAACTGGAGGAAAAAAAGTTCTTTAAGACTTAAAAATCAATAAAATTGGGCAAGAATAAAAGTGCAAAATAAAATTAGGGAGTCAACAGCAAGAAGAAGGCTGGTGTGCCAATAAGGCAATTGTCACTCAGAAATATGTTAGGTGACTTTTATAGGTTTGGTCTCAAGGGACCAAAAATAACTACAATACTAGGATTTTATTATACCAGCTATGTTTGGGACACCTGATTATGCTTATTAGACAGCTATAATTTCATTTTAGTCAATATGTAATAACAGCAATAATTGTTTTAAGTTAGACGTGCCATTTGTCCTTTTATCCTGCCCATTTTTTCCCACTGGATAGTTAGACCACATGTTGATGTCCTTTCATTTTTGAATGTCCAGGATACTGATCCTTAGATAACACGAATACAAAATTGCCATTGGCTAAGTTTTCTCACAGATGGAAAGAAAAATATTCAGAGGGTGCTCAAACAATGTATCCACATTTTAAGAAAGGGAAAAACTGTATTAAAATTGTGATACTCAGTAACCTATCTACAGTAACAGAAGGTGAATATAAATCACGTTTGAGCACCTCTTATAATCACAGAAGTCAGGTGTGGCTTGCGCCTTGCAGCACTGCAGTTCTGTTGCTCCCAGCACTGATAGAACTGCTGCCTGTCACTTCTGAGGCTCCCTCAGCCAGGCTGCAAGCTTCCATTCACAGAACAAGCTACGGAAATTTCCCTTTGTCTTCACTATTTTTTTTTCCTCTTAACAAATAGGCCCAGCTGCTACTGCAGCCGGTGGCCTACACTCCCCCAGACTGCTCTTGCTGAGGATGGCAGCCAGAGTAAAGAAGAACAGCTGGGATTGGCTTACTTTGGCATCTAAATAATTTGGGGTGGGTCCTTTCCGAACTTTATTATTTCATAATCTTTCCTTCTGCTGAATTTAAAAACATATGTAAATGATGTTTTTAAAAAATATTTTCCTTTTCTGGCTGTGACTCTCTTATACCTGGCCACTCAGAAAAGCACGCTGGTTCATTTTGCACATTGTTGTTGTTGTGTTCCAATGTTAAGTACAGTTTAGGAAACTAAGGCTGTAAAAATTAATTTAGTAGTGTGATCTCGAAGTGTTACCTAACCTTTCCTGGACTGAAAGAGGTGCATAATGGCATTTTGTTATGATCGTAATAAGAATTCAATCAAAAACATTGTTATGTATTTAGGATCGTGCCTGGCACATAGTAATTGCTACCTAAGTGTCCGATGGAAAGAAAGTCAGAGAAAGAAGAAGAGGGAAAGAGAGAAAGTGTGTGTGGAAGGGAGGGGAGGAGAAGGAAAAGGAGGGAGGGGGGAAAGAAGGGAAGGAGGGAGAGAAAAGAATAACTACTGAATGGAAAAACTAATACTTGCACTTAAATTACTAAGACCAGTGTTATTTAACATTTTATGTATGTTGTTCCAACTAAAAAAACAAATCACTATTCAGAAAAAGACAGTAGTTTAGGAAAGCCTGTGTAGTTGTACATGCATAGGGGAATTTTATTCGAAGGTAGGAATTTTAGTGACTGCTGCCCACTCCGTGCAGGTGGAGTAGTCATGTGTGTGGCCTCCAAACAGGTGGTTCCAGGAAAGGGAAATCACTGCCTGACAAGGAAGTGCATTCCATGTTTTTTAACAGTGTTGTGAAGAGTAAGTACTTACCGACACCATTCCCATCTGACAGACTATAGCTCCACTTTTTAGTTTTAGCTCTTTCCTTTAATGCCACAGGGACGTAAGTCATGATAGACCTCCAAATATTGAGAGATAATTACTATGCCCTTACGTTGCGAGTGAATATTCCACTGTGCTGTCAGTGTTCTGGGCATGCCCCTTTGGCTAATGCATTCTTAAAAGGGAGCGCCACAACTTCTGCGGAGATGCCTGCCTTGTGCACAGAGCAGTGGTGCTGTTAGCTGGTGTCTTTTATTTATCAATGCCACCTGAGTTGACAGGAGCTTATTTGGCAAATATGCCATCCTATTCCTTTATGTTAAGATTGCTGTCAGCCCTTCTAAAGGTTTTCTCATACTCTGTTAAGCCAGCTCTTTCCTTTATTTTGTGTGTGGTTTATTTGTTGAAGTTAAGAAGAATCGTCTTCCCCTTTTTCCAATCTAGAGTGTGGATCATAAGCATAACGACAACATGTGGTGCCCTGGAAAAGACATGAGCTCTAGACTGAGACGTTGGTACATTCAAAGACTGATTCTGCTGGTGTGCGTGCATCCTTGGCTAATTTGCTTAACATCATTTCCCCACATTTATTGTCTTTTTAGGAAACTGGCTAGTTGCATCAGTTGAAGAAATTCTTTTAAAGTATTATCAAAAATTTAAAATGCACATTTTATGTGCTCTTTCTAAAATGTCAATGCACAGTGAAGATAATTTCTTTCATTAAAGTAGATAAAATACATTCTTTCATGGAAGATAAATACCAATAAATGTCATTGCTGGCTTTCTTTATAAATATTATAAAATTATGTACATACTTAGTGTAAATGAAAAGCTAATTTGAAATTCTTTAATATAAAGAAAGAAAATAATTTTTCTTCACAGCTAAAATAAACAGAAGCCTTTTTAAATGTCTTAACAATTTTTTATTTCAAAGAATCTGGAATGGTCACCATAACAGAATGGCAGAATTAAAATACCATCATAGCTGTGATTGCTTAATTTTGTAACTTTAATTTGCTGTCATTTTGTAGATTTGCCAGTCTCTCCGGATATTTGCAGAAAGTCCTATGTTTTAAAAAAGAGGCATATGATTTTTCAGAATAATTTTTCAATTAACTCCTTGTAAGTCAAATGGTAATCTTAGACAAATAATTCCACAGAAGACTTTAGGCTTGGCTCTGTGGCTCATGCCTGTAATCCTCGCTCTCCATGAGGCTGAGACTAGTGGATTGCCTGAGTTCTGATGGTCTCAAAACCATCCTGAACAAGAGTGAGAAGGGTCTCTAAAAAACAGCTGAGTGTCGTGACGGCTGCCTGTAGTCCCAGCTACTTGGGAGGCTGAGGCAAGAGAAGCACTTGAGCCCAAGAGTTTGAGGTTGCTGTGAGCTATGATACCATGGCACTCTACTGAGGGTGATCAAATGAGACACCATCTCATAAAAAAAGAAAAGCAGACTTTTAATGTTGAAAAATATTTATTATTTCCTCTGAACTTAAAAAAGTTTACATTTTTCTGGGTGTGGTAGCTCATAGCTGTAATCCTAGCAATTTGGGAGGCTGAGGTAGGAGGATTCCTTGAGGTCAGGAGTTTGTTTGAGACCAGCCTGAGGGTGAGCAAGACCTCATTTCTAACTTGGTTGTACTCTCAGCTACTCTAACATGGTTGTACTCTGAACTACTCTAACATGGTTGTACTCTCAGCTACTGTGAGGAGGGGAATCACCCAAATCTAGGAGTTTGAGGCTGCACTGAGTTTGAGCTGTGGTGACACAACTGCATGCTAGCTTAGGTGACAGAGGGAGACCCAGTGTCAAAAAAGAAAAACAAAATCCTATATTTTAACCGAACTTATTCATAGTCTCTATTCTGTTTTTGTTATGGGATTAACATCACCAAATATTCTTACTCTGTATCACTAGTTTATGAGGGATTATCCTTTAAAAAAATTTAAATATAGAGGAAGGACTATTCTAAAACTAGTAAAATATTACCATTATAAGGAATGTCACTAATTACCATATGGACCTCTCCATGTTGTAGTCCATATAGCAATAACTAATTGATGATTCAAAATCCTACAGTGTGATAAAAAAGGATTGAGCCATTAAATAAGAATGTATGTGTCTGTGTATTTCTGTATGTGTGTATACAATACATACACATATATACACGTGAAGACATACATACATACATGTGTATACAATACATACACATATATACACGTGAAGACATTGCAGTAGAAAGACATAAAGCACGTACAACAAACTCATGTTTGAAAGTATATATACATGTATGTATATGAAGGATTTTTTAAAAAGTTTACAATTTATTGCATTTGTCTTTGGGTAGCAATTTATGAGTTGTGCTCACTTTCTCTTTAATCCCTTGCTGAACTGTCTTTCATATTGACATTTATAATTAGAATGTACATAAAACTATTTTACATAGTGTTTTAACAATAGCAAAATATTGGTCATCCATCAAAAAATAGAAAAAAAGAAAGTAACAGAGATAAATTTTACCAATACTAACACACTGTCCAAATGAGAATGAACGTAAGTTAACAGACCTTATACAACTCTTCCACTGGTAAAGTCATTCTAAATGTAATACGCATACTTGAGGACATGCTGGCTGACACTATCAGCTATAAGTTTCTGTAAACTTATTACCAGAATAAGGTGGTGTCTGTATCCTGAAGAACTGAAATCAATATATTTGCCACTAAGACTAAAATAACCAGCTGTATAATGAGGTAGATAAAGATCTCACTGTGTCTCAGAATTCTAGGCTTAACCTTCAACTTTTCTAATTTCTGATGGTTGGGTTAATTACTTAACTTCCCTCAACATCAATTTTCTCAATTCATGTAAAACAGTACGCATGTCGTAGTTAAAGTCTTGGTTCATAGTAGATACTCTCATTCTGCCAATTTTCTATTATCTTTCTTGCTCTGATTTCTTTCTTTCTTTCTTTTTTTCAGTTTTGGCCAGGTGGCTTGAGCCCACCACCCCTGGTTATAAGGGGCCAGCACCCTACTCCTTGAGCCATGGGTGCCACCCTCTTGCTCTGATTTCATGCTGTTCCCATGCTGGTGCCCTCTGTTCTGCAATCTGCCATTTCACTTTGACTGTAAGAGTGTGGAGCGCTACCACCCCTTCCAAATTCCTCTCCAAACTCTAGACATTAGTCAAAGAATGAAAGAGGGAAAAGAAAATGAAATGGCAAAATCTAAAAAATAAATCTTTCCTTTTTAAAAAATTTCAGACTTATACATCCACTTATTTAATAAGAACCTGATCTAATGATCCTTCTTCAAGGCTCTTCAAACTCAAAATATCCAAAATTCCATTAATTGTGTCCCATGCTATTAATACTCTTCTTTCTGTGTTTCTCATCACAGTGTACAGGCGTTAGCCCACCTGTCTCAGTCTGAAATGACTACATGAACATTTATCTTCATTTTTCTCTTACCAGCCTCCTACCAACCCAACTACCTTGAGTCAAGTGGTCATAAAGTCCAATGAAATCTATCTCCATATTGGTTCTCCAACTCATTTATATTCTCTCACCTCAATGATGTTTTCTCTTCTTTTTGACCCAATTGCTTTATTGCAAAAGCTTTTTGATTGATAACTGACCAGCAATTCAATCTACTATATGTATACTATAAGTAAAGTGATAATTAAAAATCCAACTCTTACATATTTCTTTCCCTAAAATAATTATTTAATAGAAGAATACACAGTGCTTTTAAAATAAAATGTGTACTTTGCACACTTTATGGCAGAGAACAACAGATTTTTCATGATCTAAGCCCTTTTTAGTTTCTATCTTCTTTCTTTTCTTTCTTTCTTTTTTTTTTTTTTTTGCAGTTTTTGGCTGTGGCTGAGTTTGAACCCACCACCTCTGGCATATGGGAGTGCCACCCTACTCCTCTGAGCCACAGGCACCACCGCTCTCTTCTTTCATTTTACACATTTTTTTTTGAGCTTCAGTCTCCAATGATATTAAACTCCAAGGCATTCTGGAGATCTGCCAAGCTTTCTTTGCCCTGAGGATTTTGTACATGCCTCTACTTCCTAGTGTTTTTCTTTCTTTCCTCTCCAACATTCTGGCCTATTCTGCTTGCTGTGATACTGTCTGCTCATCTTTAGGACTCTATTTCGAAATGATATGCCTTTGTATTAAACCTCTGTAGCAGAGGTTTTTATACTTTATAAAAATTATTAGACTCCATTGCAATTGTCTAGAGTAAACATGTTGGAAGAAGGGATAATATTTTATTCATCAGTTCATCACAAGCACTTATCACAATACCTAGCAGAGAGCAAAAACTCAATAAATATATGTATGAATGGTTTGTGCTATTGCCAACTAATCCCTTCTGGTTGTTCATCCTATACAAGGGACATGGAAAAGCTATGTCTATGACATGGAAAAGCTAAGTTATTTTTTTTTCACTTTTAAGGAGTATAATTTTATTCACATTAAATTTGTATTACCATAATATGCAGCACTTTCTTTTACAAAAAGCATGTACACCTGAGGAGATAAACCCCCTACTCACAGATAACTTTAAAATATGTTTCTCTATAGTCAGTCATTTTTTAGGTTGATTTTACATTTGTTCTTCTTGGGAATGAATATTTTTTAAAAATTATTTTCCTTTGTATGAGTTCCAGATTGCCATCTTGGTTGGTAAAATCTATTGCATGAATCAATGTTTAAAGTCCATCACACGGAGATTTACAATTTCCTCCTTCATAAAATTCCTTAGTTACCAGTGTATTCAAATTATAAGTTCTAGTAAATGAAATGGAAGCCATTGATACTGTATGGCGTGGTTATGGAAAATTATTTAGTAGGGGTAATTTCATCCCCTTATAGTTATTAACCCTCATATGTTGGACATTGAGGGCTAATTTGCAATGCTGTTGCAGAAAAATATAAAAAGAATTTAAAAAAGAAATTTGTGGGGCACCAATACATTGCCAATTATTTTGAACATATAGTTTTCACTTTGTATTTTCTATTTAAAATAATAATTCTTACACCTATCTTGTAATTTTAACCAATTAATTTTTAATAATGAAGAAAATAGTGTGGATTTTAATATCTTAAAAATGTATTCCTGGAAGAGGTGGGATCTCATCTGAGCCGTAACAAATAGGAAGAACTTGAAGAGAGAGTGAAGAGGGTATTGAAGGCTCACACAAAAGAGCAGGAATGTATTGAAAGTTGTGAATTTTTAGGGGAAAGCCATATTTTTTTTGTCATGTTTATTATTTGTTTCCTTAAATTTCAAAAGGAAATAAACATTTATTAATTATAATACACCAGGCACTGTGCATTGAACACACATTTTATATTAGACCTTTCCAAAAGCCATTTGAAGTAGTTTGGGGTTTTTACATATACATGTGTTTATTAAGTTTCCACTTTTTGCCTTTGCAAAATTAAAAAGCCTTAAAATTTAATAACAATACCAATGTTTAAAATAAGGACTAGAAACAAAAACCTCATAAAGAACAAACGAAGATAAATACATTGAGAAAAGAAATCAGGTGATTGCTGCATTGAAATATTAAGCAATAATAATGCAAAGAATTGACATTGTCAAATAAGAGTATGTCTATTATAGAATGCTTTGACTCTGAGATTCAGTATAGAGTTATCAGTTAACTTCTTCTTCTTCTTCTTTTTTTTTTTTGGAAAGCCATATTTTTTAAGAAGAGCAGGAGACCATTGAATAGGTAAGCTGAAGCCAGTTTGCCAGAGAATTTCATTATAATCCTATTAAAAGGTATTGAAGTGTGACAAATTGTGGGTTTTATACAAATACAAATTCAAATTAAATTCCTTTTCTTATTCTTGTAAGACATTTTATCTCAGAGCTAGTTGTTTCTAAAAGTTTGGTATTTGTATTTTATCTAGAATTCACCTGTGTGAAAGTAGGAAATGCAACAATGATTTACTTTCTCTTCTCTAAAGGAGGATACAACCTGCATTCCAATTGCCCCAGCTACATCAAGTTTTGCAGCGTCCTAATATTTTGCTATATTGTGCATCATAATTATCACTGTCCTTTGAAATGTTTTTGTCAAATGGTTAAGAAAATAGAATCACACATAATTATCAGGAGCTATTTACCCCCAACTGAACATAATTATTGAAATCACAAAAACCAATCTGAAAGGGACTCCAACAGATTGTCTAATTCATGGTCTAATTTCTTCAAGGGCATATATTTAGCCCACTACTACTCACTAAAGATTTTTTTTCCTTTCTTCATCAAGTTAATCCATTTTGCTCCCTTTAAGTAGGATTGTTTAAAACCTCTATGATGAAAAAAAAATCTATTAAATAACACTGTTGAGGTGGGGGGAGAGAGAGAGAGGGAGAGAGAGAGATTGATTCCTCAACAGCTTTTAGTATTCAACTTTGGCTTGTGTTTAGCAAAGTTTATGGGGGAAAAAATCTTTATGTCTAAGGTAACAAACACCCTTCTGCAGCTTCCATTGAAGCCCATTCTCTCTAGTGCTGACAACAATAGGAAAATCACTTTAGAGTTGCTGTAATCTGCATTCAGGTGGGAAAGTGCACGGTATGTGCAATTCTCTTTTCTCCATGGACAATCTTGGACAATGTGCAGAGAATGACATAGTTAATGCCATTCTTTTTACAATGTAAAAAAAAATTCATGTAAGTTTTCACCTATAAATCTCCTTTCCCCAAAATAGAAACATCCTCCTTCCAACTCCGCCAGCTTTTACAGGACCCATGTTCACCCATGGTTACATTACAGTAGAGCCCATCTGAGCCAGTTTTCTCTGGGCCATGATCCAAACTCTTAGATTTTGCTTACATTTTTTCTAATCATCATTATTCTATTCTGTTTCCAAATGTCTCAGTGCCATGCTTTGTGCTAAAGAAGGGGTCTAAAAAATAACCTCATGTGGCTTGAATATGATCTATCATGTAAACTGTATGCTTAGTATATTTACATTGTGGAAAGGTTTGGAGGGATTGTATCTCAAGGACAACAGTGGTAGTATTTATAGGTTAACTGTAGAGATATAAGACCCACAGGTACAATAGCAACCCTTTGAACAGGGCTGAGCACAGAGAAAAAGCTCTATTCATATTAGTTATTGTTCTGATGAAGACTATGGTGGTGGTGTTTAAATATGCTAGGGCAGGAGATGTATTTTATTTTTATCTTTGTCATGGAATATGCTGTTTTGTTCTATTGATAATGGATGATCAGTAAGTATATATTGATTCAACAAAACATGATCTTTTATTTAAAATCAATAAATGGGAAATTACTTAAATTTTAAATTGTTGAAGTTATTATTTTAACGGGTTATTAATCTTTTAATTCTTCATTAGGCATTCTTCATTGCACACCCCTCCTCCCTCCCTTTGCAAGTTAGCATGGCTTTGAAACTTGCTTTGGACTATTATATGAAGTCAGAATTGAAGCATGACACTTTTGTACAGAAACTGTGAGCTTTGAGAATAAGAGTGTAATTTTTCACATCTCCTTCCCTGCTCAGCAGTCACAAATGTACTTACTAAGATGGAGCCTTTGTCACCTTGGGTCCCAAAGTTACTTGCTAAGCAAAGTTCCACATGAAGACCTGCCTTGGATATGTGAACTGAGTTAGATCAGAGTCTGTTGTTTTAAACTACAGAGATGGGTGTCTGTGTGTGTGTGTGTGTGTGTGTGTTTTGTTACAGCAAAACCTGTCCCCTCTTGACTGACAATTGGCAACACATTTATTTGTGAAGAAAACATTTTTTTGCTACTAGACATGACTAAGCAAACTATTTCCTCTGCACACAAATTATGTTCAGGTGTCACTCCACATAACTGATTGTGTCATGCCAACTTTCTCTACTCTAAATGTGGTGAAATCTTTCCCTTACAAGGAAGAAACACGGCATCTGTTATATTTGAACAGGAAAACTGCTCCTGGCTGGCTGTCCTCAGTGCTGAGTGGGGAATAAAATCTGGCTGGCTGTTTATCTCCTAAATTTCAGCACTGAGGAGGAATGTGAGGAGCTAGAGTTACCTATGTGATTCTGTCTCAAACTCCATTTTCTCCATTCTTGGACATTAGCAAGTACACAGTTCCGTGGCTGAACTTACACCGGGTATAGCTAAATAGTCGCTTAGGACTTTCATGAAACAGCAAATCTACTCTCTCTTAGTAACAAGACTGAGGGGTACAGAAAATGGTCCTTGCTTCCATTCCTCTACCTTATACACTGGGTACTTCATTCACCGATTCAAAGATATGTCTGGAATTCTTTTCTGCATTTATGTAGGAATATTATTTTGTATCTTTCATGCTTTAAAAGATGACACATTCTTAGAAGGTATTTTTATTGCTTTTTGTTCTCTTTCTTTCTTTTTATTTGAGACAGTCTTACTTTGTTGCCCTCCGTGCAGTGCCGTGGTGTCCTAGCTCACGGCAACCTCGAACTCTTGGGCTCAAGCAATTCTCTTGCCTCAGCCTCCCAAGTAGCTGGGAGTACAGGTACCTGCCACAGTGCATGGCTATTTTTAGAGGGGAGGTCTCAATCTGGCTCAGGTCTGGCTCAGGCTGGTCTGAAACATGTGAACTCAGGCAATCCACCCATCTTGGCCTCCAAGAGTGCTAGGATTACAGGTGTGAGCTGCAATAGGCCTTGCATTTTTTTTCCTTTTTCTTTTTCTTTTTTTTTTGTGAGTGACTACAAAGAAATTCACATTTTTTTCTCTTTAATGGAGGTTCGTGGGAAACTAAGGAGAAATATGTCATTCCAGTGGCAACTTAGAGAGATATGTGAAAGTATATTTTAAAGAACGTCCGTTTATATCATTCTTAAAAGTACTGTTATTATGTTAATTATCAATTTGGTTTTGGTAGAGTACAATAGTATTATAACTCACGGCAACCTCAAACTCATGGGCTCAAATGATCCTCTTGCCTCAGCCTCCCAAGTAGCTGGGACTACAGGCACCCATCACCACACCTGGCTAGTTTTTCTCTTTTTAGTAGAGACCTCTTGCTCAGGCTGGTCGCAAACTCCTGAGCTCACGCAATCCACCTCAGAATGCTAGGATTATAGCATGAGCCACCACACCCTGCCCAAATTTACTGTCAATTTTTACTTTTAGTTTACTCTCCTGATGTTAAGAATAAAATATTATGATCAAAACAAATGAACTACGGATGGTAGAATACAAAAGACTATCAAGTGCGGAAAAAATACTGATGATCTTAATTTGAAAGCTCTGTTAACCAGATTAATATGGAGTATTTTTAGGTCTGAATTCTTATTTTCACATTATATTAGAGTAAGCTTGTTTCTTTATGCAGATGGCAAATTGGGCTCCTTGTTAGTTCAATTTTAGATGTAATGAGTAAAGAAAGAGTATTTTCTGAAAACAGTGATCATTTCATATTGTTTTGTGGTTTACAGTGTTCCACCAGAAACAACATGATATTGTTAGCCCTATTTTAAGCAGTCATACAGTCTAGTTCACAAAGAAGAATTGATAATTCTGTTCCATGTTGTATTTATGTGTATTTTTAGATTATTTTTCTGTATGTCATTTTCTTATTGATGGGGGATAAGGAGAAAAGATGTGTTAAATAGATTCATTGGAATACACAAAAAGGCAAACAGAGACTTCATTGAGCAAGTCATAACATTACAATTTATTTTCCACAGTGATTGAAAATTACTATTATTAAATATCTACTATATGTTCAATGCTTTAGATGCACCATTTCTAATTTCCCAAACATCTTCCTTGTATTATTTCTATTTCACATATGAGCTAAAAGAAGTCTAATTATTCATATGCCTTGCCCAAGTAAAGGCAGATAGCTAGCAAATGACAAAAGTGAATTCAAGTTCAGTATTTGTCCATTCTGACAGACTCTGGATATGAGTTTTGAAAGAGTATTCTCACTTACTCCATCAATCTGTCTTTTTCTGTGATGTAGAATTAAGTCTGCATTAATTTTTTTCTGCATGAAACATGAACTATTATCAAATTCATGTTTTAAGGAGAGATCATATTGGGAGTTATTGTATAAACTCAAATACACAGTTTCCCAAAGCCTTGCTCCCCGGGATACATGTGCATTTGTCTTAGAAATAGACATTTGTGTGTTTTACTCATTCGTAGTCACCCTGGAACCCTCTGTTCTTTAAAATCTAGGGTGAAAATTCAGCAAGGATGGTTTAACCTGGACAAACATACAATTATCAAAATCTCTTAGCACTGGGAAAGTAGTGAGGTCAGGACAAGTATTTTTATTTGCTTACATATTTCTCTCATCAAGTAAAAACACAAATTCTGTCTGTATGTTTTGGGGTATTTGCTATGTAAAATATCCTGAAATTTACAGATATTTTTCATCTGCAAGATAGACCCATCTCCTGCATAGGATGTTTTTTGGATTTATTTAAATAGTATATTTGAAGTTTATGTCACAGTTCCTGGAATAATATGACATTAAAATGGTGTTTACTGAGAATATGAAAGCATACATAAGAAAGGAATTATATTATAGGTAATAGTCTATATTTTCTCTGAGGATGTACTACAGAATACAACCAAAGTTGTTGCCCTTGCTAAGCTCATAGTCTCGTGTGGGAGGGGACTATATATATTTATTCAAGTTGTTGAGTAGTATGTGAATAAGAATAAATAAGAAGCAAAGCATGTGAAGGAGGATAGAGCATTTCAGGGACTCTGTTTTATGTGGAGTGATCAGGGAGAACATCTCTAATAAGGTGATAGTTGAAGAGAGCTAAAGGAAATGTGAGAATCTGAAAGGAGAACATTATGGACCAATGGAGTGGCAAGTGTAAAGGCTTTGAAGCTGGAACATCTTTTTGCTTTCTAACAATGGAGCGAGCAGGGAGTAGTAATGAAAAATAATCAGCCAGGTGGTTAGGGAACTGATCATGTGGGCTTTGGCTGCCATGCTGAAGAGAGGATGTGGGCTGGGGAATGGCCTCTAATCCCATGTTAGAGAGCTTTGAGATAAGGAATGAATGGTCTGATTCTCAGATTGAAAGGTCACTGACTCTCACTGGTGAACTGATAGATTTGAAGAGCAAGGTTTGAAACAGGGAAACCAGTTTGAAGGCTATTTTAATAGTTCAAGTAGGAGAGAATGTTTGCTTGAACAGGTGGGGTGTTAATGGAGGTGGAAAGGAAAGATATTATGAATATTAAAGACAGAGCTGACAGAATTTGCCAACAAATTCTTTTAGGATGTGAGAGGGAGAAAAAGGCCAAAAAATGATTCCAAGTATTTTGTCCTAACATCTGGAAGAGTGGAGTTGCCACTTCCTGATAAGTGTGAATATGAGGAGGAAGGGTGGTAGCTAAGGGGCACCTGAGCTCCAGGGGTGGGATGGTTAGAGACGGGTGAAATATGGTGTGCTTGCCCAATGGGGGGGTGGTCTGGTATGAGGAAAATAATTGATAATGCAAAAGAAGGACTGGCATTTTTGAGGTGCAGAAAGATGGGATTTCTTGAAGCCGAGCAGAGGCCGTGTTTCCATAGCAATGGAGAAGGACAGCAGGTATTAGGGTGTTGTGGGAAGCGGTCAGGTAGAACTGATGTTGGTAGGAGAGAACTTGAGACTTCTCTCCTGTTTACTTCAAGTTTCTCAATTAAATATAAAGCACAGTTCTCCACCATAGGTGTAGAGGGAAGGGGGAGGTGTGTCTTGCTTTCCAGGATTGCCAATAACAAAGTACCTTAGACTGGGTGGTTCACGAGTGAAGTTTATTTTCTCACAATTCTGGGTGCTCAAAGTCTGAGATGAAGATGTCAGCAGGTTGGTTTCTCCTGAGGCCTCTCACCTTTGGGTGGAGATGGCGTTTTTCTCCTACGTCTTCACATGGTCTTCCCTCTGTATTTGGCTGTTAGTACCCACCCTTGTGACCATATTTTAACTTATTCATCTACAAATATAGTCATAGTGTAATTAACTGAGCTATAGTATTTCAATATCCATGTTCTAGGAGGACTTATTTAGCACCTAGCAAGGTCTTTGAAGTTTAAAGAAAGTACAATATAATTCTTTAGAATGGGCTAGTTGAGACTGCAAAACAGCCTTTAGATTAATGTAGTAAAATCCCCTCGTTCATAGTCGATAACTTCAAGGGATAACTTAAATTTAAATTTTAGTGACTTTATTCACGTCAACTAAATTCAATAAATATACTCTATATTCTAAGTATTTGAGACAATAAAATAGAAAATATTAGTAACACTAGATTTATTCACTGCATACGCATTCCAAGTATTTTTGCCAAGTGTTATACATTCCTTATATCATAAATTATGCCTACAAAAGTGAAAATTAGAAACAAGGCAGAATGAGTTCTCTCTATCTTTCATCCTATGACCTTCAGAACAAAATCCAATTTCTGTTACTCTCTAACTTGTATTCTGTAATAAAGTGGATGCTTTTTTTTTGGTCTCAGGTATTTAATTCATACTTTCCCACCATTTCTTTGTAGTTAATCTTTAAGTTAAGATTTAATATTTTTCAGAAATATTTTGGTTTTGTTTTATAGCTGATTGTGCTATATTTTGTTTAATTTTCTTTCCAAAATGATGGGCGTCTCTTTGGCTTTAAAAAAAAATTTTATTGCCCATAATCATTGAATATACACTATTTTATTTTATTATGGTAATGTTAAAAATACATTAGGAAATAAAGAAAACATGAATCACATTATTAAACCATGATTTTGAAGAAAAATTGTTTGGTCAATGAGAGATGTTTATCTTATTTTAGTTAAGAAACTAATAAACAATCAAGTATTATGCAAGATTTTTATAAATGTGTTTTAAGAAACCAACCTTTAATTTATTTGAGTCAAAGTTGATTCGGTAAAATAGAAACCTATAATTTTGTTGCTAAATTTATTACCAGTGACCACAATATACAAGATATGGCTATTTGAAAGTGAAAGACTAACAGGCCAGCATAATTTTGTTAGCTACACAAAGTACAATATTGATAATATCCTAAAGGATAAAATACTTCTATTGGAAGAGCTTATTTTAATTAAACATTAAATTAAAGCAGAAGTCTTAATTGTCTGAAAATCTTCATGAAAGTCAGGTGTTATACAACTCAATCACTAGGCTCTGTGTACATGAAATCCAAATCAAGTTTGAGAAAAAATAGATACATACTTTTAGATATGTATTTAAAGCATGCAGCGTGTCCAGGCGCAGTGGCTCATGCCTGTAATCCAGCACTCTGGGAGGCTGAGGCAGGTGGATTGCCTGAGTTCAGGAGTTTGAGACCAGCCTGAGCAAAGTGAGACCCCATGTCTACTAAAAATAGAAAAACTAGCCGGGTGTTGTGGCAGGTGCCGGTAATACCACCTACTTGGGAGGCAGAGAAAACAGGATCGCTTGAACCCAAGAGTTTGAGGTTGCTGTGAGCTATGATGCCACAGGGCATTCAACTCCAGGGCAGCTGAGTGAGACTCTATCTCAAATAAATAAATAGACAAACACAAGTATGCAATGTGCTCGAGCTTTATCATTTTTTTCCGTAAATACAAACTTTTGCTTCCATACATTTTCTCCATTTAAACATCATCATTATAGATCTCATTTTGTAAAGTAGGGGACTGATATACAAAGTTTTCAATAACTAATTTTCTAACATGTTTTGAGCTTCATGGTTATGCTATATGATAAAATATATAGTAGTGGCTAAAATATTATTCAAAATGTGTTTTAAAAGAGAGGTAAAATGTATATGAAGGAATTATATATCATATTGTTTACATTAACTTTCTCCATAGTAATTTAACAGAAGTTTGCTATTCTTTTGCAATACTTGAAATTTGTAAGATGGCTTTACTTTTATTTCTTGGCAGGCCTCCCTTGAATCCTTCAAGTGAATGAAATTTTATGCTGTGAGTCCCACAGTCTACTTTTCTCTCACTGAGATCTCTCAAACAATAGTCTTGGGATTTTACCAACTTTCAATGTTTTAATGTGCCCATAACCATTCTGGGTTGCATATCATCTGAAAATCTAATGAATACTATGGATTCCCCATAAAGTTTCAAAACCTTGCATCTACTCTTAAAATGTTGCATTCAAATTCAAGCAATTCATGGATCCTCATAAGACAGGCCATGAATATTCGTGGACTTCAAATTATACTGCGTCTAGACCCACAAAGAAGCCCAGTTATACCAGCTTTGACTTTTCATCTTAAAGGAACATAATACCTGTCACATAAAGGAATAGCGGGAACAGGACAGGAGCTGTGTATGATGAACAAGATGTTCAGCATACTAAAAGTTTGAATAAAGCAAAGAGCAAAATTATACATATACTATGATTTCAATTATATAAAATATGAGTACTCTGAACAAAAATTTTTAAAAGTCATAGAAAAGTAGCTTTTTTAAGGTCAGTAGTATTATGAATTAAGTTTACCCTTTCTAAATGCTATATTGCTTTGTATTTACAAGTAATATAACCATAAAACTAGAAAAGAGATATCTTAGAGCCTGGACAAAAGTGATCATCCCTTCTTAATTGTTTTCTGAGTGTTTATTCTTTGTTTTGATCCTCTTGAATGAAACTAAAATAATATTTAAAAACAATTCTGATGTGGTTAGAACACCTCTAATTAAAACCCCTCATGGCTTGTAAGTTCTCTCAGGATAAAAGTCCTGAACGTGGTCTCCAAGGCTCCTTCTCATGAGATGGGCTGTGCCCATCTCCCCATTTCCTCCAGTTCACCAGCCACTCCCAGAAAAAGCTTCTCTGCCCATCCACGTCATTTTATGCATTCCTTTCTCTATCCTCTTTTTCTCTTTTCCTCTTATCCTTTAGATTTCAGCTCCACATTTGTTTCCTCAGGAAAGTTCCTATTGCTCTTCCAACTGGATCCCACGTGATGCATTTCGTGTTTTTATTTCCTAGCTTTTTTTTTTTTGAGGTAATGAATAAAAGTAAATGAATGAGTAATACATCCACAAACCAGTTCATATTTTTAGAAATATTAAGATATTAACAACATGGTTTCGTTTGCATAGATAAAAAATGAGAGCAAAGCACTGCAACTGTCAGATTGAATCAATAGAAGCATTTCCCTTCCCTTGAAGAGTGACATATGTAGGGCAAATCCGCTTCAAGATAATGCAGGAATGAAATTGCAAGAGTAAAGAATTTGCTCAGAGAGCAGAGATGATCTTTACAACATTTGTAGTTTATTTCTGAAGATTTAGGCTGATAAGATGATGTCAAAACTTCCAGGGATTTTTATAGATTCAGAGAAAGAGAAAGTCAAGCTAAAAAAAGAATGTGTTAAGCACATTATTTGTTGTTAGATGAACACAATAGCTTACTGAACTGAATTGGTCCTTTTTAGAAGTTATGGAAGTATAGCCAGCCCTAGGTCACTTCACACTGGGGGGTTCGAATGGAAGGACAGATTAGCTCAATGGGAGGTCTTCAGCATCAACCCAGTAGTTAGAACAGCATTTCCTAAAGTGCTCATTTAGAAGTTCAGTCTTCCTGAATTTTTTCCAGTTGCACCAACTGGAACATGTTGGTACACTTGGTTATAGCACCATTGGTGAGGATTTAGCAGTTAAGAAATAGGAGTATCATATCTTCCATCGAATAGCCTAAATACAACACAACGATTGTGAAATTATAACATTTTTAACTTCAAGTATTTCTTGGAAATGTCATGCTGGAAAATCCTATTCTGTAATGTGATATTGCCCACAAAATAATATACAAAGAGAAAGTACATAGATTATTCAAGGCAATTCCTAATAAAATTTTTAAAAATCTCACTAAATTACCCCCCCAAATGAATGAGTTGCTGAAATATTAAAGTTAATGTATCATCACCTCCAGGAACCATGAAGCACTCTTTTCTCTTCTTTCTGTACATCCAGCTTTCCAAACGCTTTGCAGCTTGAGATGCCTGCTAGAGAGGAGTCAGATTTCAGTTCTCTCATTAATACAGGTACCTGCATGAAGCTGAGTCCTGACAACCCGTGTACTGATTGCCTTTCCCCACAGGGTCATTGGGATTCTGGATTTCAAAATGGTATAGAATATTTGGGATGTCCAACAATTTATTATTTCTTGAAAATCTTTACTTTAAAATATCAGAAGGAAGAAGTTTCCAGGCTTCCTGTATGCTTATCTTTCATTAAACTAATTTAGCTCTGCTTTAAGGAGAGGGATTGAAATGGTTCTGTTCTTTATTTGCTTTGCAAATGTACTTCATTCTAACTTTTAAACAAAGAAGAGCTCCTCATCAGTTGTTAGAACAGTTTTAGCTTTTGTGAAAGGTGGTTACAGTCAGCTTCATTAACAGCATCGGGCAATTAGGGCTATGAATATTCTCATTCTCTGTACCTGAAGAAATTTTTGGCAGAAGATGATTTAGCAGGATAATTTCTACCCAAATTTAAATTCCGAGCCAGTGATTCAGTTCCTTAGCACCTAATTTTTTCCTCACAGGCTTTAAAAACACACACGCAAGAGGAGTAGCCAAGTCCAAAGAAAAGCATGCAAGTGTTTGTGTAAGGACTTGTTACAAGAACGGTTGTGCTGCAAGAGACAGCTCCAAAGATAAAGGAGCTAGGTTTTTAAACAGTATTTTAGAATGCGAAGGTCTCCAGCAGACAAAAAGAATGTGCCTTAAAGGATTAGAAAACATTTCCTCCTGGGAGAAATTGTTAAGCATTTGGATTTTTTCTTTATACCTTCAATAAAACTGTATCCATCTCACTGCTGCTATTAGATTCAATTTTCTAAAAAAGTAAACTAAACTAGTATTAGGAACAGAGGACTTTCTCATCTTCTAAAAAAAAAGCTTATGGTACTATCTAATTTTATTCCAACAATATTTGCCTTTTTTTTTTGGCACTTTTTGGCCGGTGCCGGGTTTGAACCCACCACGTCCAATATATGGGGCCGGCACCCTACTCCTTGAGCCACAGAAGCCACCCAATATTTGCCATTTTAAAAATACTTGTAGTTCTGAGTTATTTATGTAGTATTAACTCTTATGTCATATGAACACAAAGCTTCCTTCTCTATCCCTTTTTCTGGGTAGTAACTTGCAGATAGTTCTATTCACGATATACAACAAAGAAAGGTCTGCAAAGGTTTCAGGCTTTTTTACTCTCTTTTGTCTCTGTGTTTCACCTCCCTAAAATAGCCAGGAAGAACCGAAAATAACCAAACACTAGTATTGACACATGAGCTTCCAGGTTGAGAGCTAATGTCATACACATTCATACCACGTTTCTAAATGTTTTGTTACTCCTAGAAGTAGGAGACTTGGCTAACGGGTTAATGATACATCATGGGGAAACACAACACTGAGTTTCAGGCTTATTGAAGAAATAACACACAATATCTACTTTTTCTTGGATTTTGATTTAAAGCAATAAAATATTACACATTTTGTAGGCTACATGTTAAACTCAATTTAACCAATATTTATTGAGCACCTACTCCATGCCATCTGGGATACTCAAATGAGTCACGTGTACTTTTAGCTATTTAAGGGAATTACAATATAAAGAGAATAATAATACATAGTAACAAGGTAAAGTATAGTACTACAGGGACATTACAAACAAAAGGTGAAGAGAGCCGTAAAAGGAAATGAGAGTAATGCTTCAGAGTGCGTCTAAGGGTCAGGTACTTTAGACCCCTCAAAGTAAGATGAGGGCACATCTTTTGGGGGTGAAATAGGGGCAGTGGAGATGGGCATGCACATTTGAAGTTTATTGGGTGCTTACTACATTAAAAACATTTTAGATAGTATCAAGAAAAGTTTTGTGAAGACAATTGTAATTCATATGGTGATGAATATGACTTGTAATCTTATCCTTTCAAAACTGGAGAGAATATGCTTTGTTTTTCTCCCATTTTCTATTAATACTTTATCATACTGGTCCTATTTACTTTACTGTATCTCCCTATCTTTTGGCAGGGATGGAGCAAAAATTACATCCCTCCTATTCTGAAACAAATTTAGAGAGGAAAATTCCCCACCCACCCCTTTCCCAGTGTAACCCAGAGCACACTGGTGTCTTCTCCACTCTTTAGAGTGAATAATAATAGTTGTGTAATATCGGTTTGGTGTTAGTGTGCAAAGACGCACACCTGCCATTTGTTGAATTCTTACTATTAATACATGTCCAGGAACTTGCCAACATTGATTACATTATCACATGTGCTTGCGTTTCTTCAAAGTATATTTTATATTAAATAGTTTTGAAGTGAAAGAAAATAACTTGTGCTAGGTTAAACACACAGGAAATACTATTTAGATAGGGGGACAGCTTGTGAATGAGAGCACTACAATGTAACCAGGCTTCAAGAAGGGAGAAGAATCAGGACATGACAGCAAGTCAGGAATTCAGGAAGAAGGCTTCTTAGTCTCTGACCTTGCTTGTCTCCCTAGATGTGCCACTTGGCTTTCTCTATTTCTAAGTACACATGACCAGAGAAAGGTGGTCATTTTTCTCCTTTGACATAAGAACCAACATTAATGGCTATTTTTCAAGCCCAATTCCAAATCTTCAGGAAAGGAAATTTGACTATGTGAGCTTAGGTCAGGTACACAAGACAGAGCCAAAATATTTTAGCTGGAGTATTAGGTTCACTTCCAACACATAAAGGAGATGTGTTCTCAGAGCAATCTGCATTCCCCATGGGAGAAGGGCCCAAAAAGGATACGGACAGGGTGTCCCAAAATTTGCCCTTAAATTAGCCGTATGTAGGCAAAATTGGAAATTGTAGCTAATTGTACCTTTATTTTCAAAATATTCATTACAAAATTTCAAAAAGTGGTGGCCAAAAATAGAAAATATTTTGTAAATATTTTACAAAATTTTATAATGAATATTTTATAAATAAAGGTACATTTAGCTATAATTTTCCATTTTACCTTTCTATGGTGACTTTAGGGGTGACTTTTGGGACATCCTATAATTTGTCCAAGTTCATCCACATGAAAAATAAATGGCAAAATGGTATTTCACGCATAGATTTTGCCTGAGTAGCTTTCATTGAATTCTGTAGACTCATATTAGTTTCATACTACTAGTAAGAAATGATCAAGTAACAAATTATTGTCTTTTAAAAAATATTTTGTAAGATAGTGCCGGTGGCTCAGAAGAGTAGGGTGCTGGCCCTATATGTAGTAGGTCGCAGGTTCAAACCCAGCCTTGGCCAAAAACTTCAAAAAAATATATATACCTATTAATATATATATATTACTTATATATATTAAATTACTGTTTTGGGTTAATTTGAGGGTACAAAGAATTAGATTATGGGTGGCACTGTGGCTCAATGGAGTAGGGTGCCAGCCCCATATACTGGAGGTGGCGGGTTCGAACCTGGCCCTGGCCAAAAACTGCAAAAAATAAAAAAAAAAAGAATTAGGTTACAATATTTGCATTTGTTAGGTAGAGTCCCTATAAATGTGTCCTGCCCCCCAAATGTGTGCCATACACCCTAACATTGTATCTACTAACTGGGAGCATACCCATTTCCCTCCCTACTCTGCTCTCCCCCCTCCCTCATTACCTTGCTCCCCACCTTGAATTGATTAGTTTTTCTCTTATGTGGGCATGTATTAGTTGGTCTACTGGCTTCATATTAGTATTGAGTACACTGGATTCTTGCTTCTCCATTCTTGTGATACTTTACTAAGAAGACTATGTTTTAGCTCTATACAGGTTAATGTAAAGTCTCTCATCTTTTTTAATGCCTGAATAGTATTCCATGGTATATATGTACAACAGCTTGTTAATCTTTTCCTGGGTTGGTGGGTGTTTAGGGTGTTTCCACGTTATGGTGATTGTAAACTGAGCCATGATAAACAACCTAGTGCAAATGTGCTTGTGATAAAATGATTTTCTTTCTTCTGGGTAGATGCCTAGTAATGGGATTGCAGGATCAAATGGGAGGTCTAATTTGAGTTTTTTGAGGATTCTCCATACTTCCTTCCAAAAAGGTTGTATTAGTTTCCAGTCCCATCAGCAGTGTTTAAGTGTTCCCCTCTCTCCATATCCATGCAAGCATCTGAAGGTTTGAGAATTTGTGATGTGGGCTATTCTCACTGTGATTAGGTGATATCTCAGGATGGTTTTGATTTATATTTCTCTGACAATCAGGGATGATGAGAATTTTTTTGAATGTTTATTTGTCATTCATATGGTTTTTTCAGAGAAGGTTGTGTTCATACCTCTTGCCCAAGGGTGGACTGGATGTTTTACTCTGATTTTTTAAATTATTAATTCAAGTT
Organism: Otolemur garnettii; assembly: GCF_000181295.1. Taxonomy (NCBI): domain Eukaryota; kingdom Metazoa; phylum Chordata; class Mammalia; order Primates; family Galagidae; genus Otolemur; species Otolemur garnettii. The sequence continues at coordinate 11,819,376 of NW_003852400.1, read as the reverse complement.
CTCCATAGATTCTAGTTGCCAACCCTTTATCAGATTCATACCATGCAATTTTATTTTCCCACTCTAAAGGTTCTGTTTTTGCTTTACTTCTGTCCTTAGCTGTGAGGAAGCTTTTCAGCTTAATTAAGTCCCATTTGTTTATTTTAGTTACTGCTACTGCCACTAAAGTCTTTCTCATAAAATCATTTCCCAGTCTGACATCAAGAGATGTCACTTCCCCACACTTTCTTCTATAACTTTTATCATTTCATGTCTCAGATTTAAATATTTTATCCATCTTGAATCAAGAGATGTCATTTCCCCACACTTTCTTTTAAGACTTTTATTATGTCATGTCTCAGATTTAAATCTTTTATCCATCTTGAATCAATTTTTGTAACAGGTGAAAAGTGTGGGTCCAGTTTCAGTCTTTTATATTTATTTATGTATTTATTTTTGAGACAGAGTCTCATGCTGTTACCCTGGGTAGAGTGCCATAGCATCACAACTCACAGCAACCTCTAACTGTTGGGCTTAAGTGATTCTCTTGCCTCAGCCTCCCAAGTAGCTGGGACTACAGGTGCCTCCCACAACACCTGGCTATTTGTTGTTGTCGTTGTTGTAGTTGTCATTGTTGTATTAGGTGGCCTGGGCTGGATTTGAACCTACCAATCTCAGTGTATGTGGCTGGCACCTTACTCACTGAGCTACAGGCACTGCCCAGTTTCAATCTTTTACATGTGGTTATCCAGTTCTCCAGCACCATTCATTGAATAGGGATTCTTTTCCCCATGGTATGCTTTTGTTTGGTTTTTCAAAGATCAGATAGGAATAAAAGACTGGTTCTATCTCTTGGTTCTCTATTCTGTTCCATATGTAACTATTTTTGTGCCAATACAATGCTGTTTTGATCACTCTGGACTTTTAATATAATCTGAAGTCTGGTAGAGTGATGCCTTTGGCTTTGTTTTTATTACTAAAAATTGCCTTAGCTATATGTTATTTTTTTCTGGTTCCATACAAAATGAAGTACTATTTTTTTGCAGTTCTTCAAAATATGATGTTGGTATTTTAATGGGGACTGCATTGAATTTGTAGATTGCTTTGGGTAGAACAGACCTTTTGATAATGTTAATTCTTCCCAGCCAAGAGCATGGTACGTTCTTTCATTTGTTAGTGTTTCTTCTATTTCTTTTCTTAGGGTTTCATAATTCTCTTTGTAAAGGAACTTCACCTCTTTTGTTAGGTATATTCTTAAATATTTAATTTTCTTTGAAGTTTCTGTGAAAAGAATTGTGTCCTTGAGTTGCTTCTCAAGTTGGCTGTTATTAGTGTATTCAAAGGCTACTGATTTATGGACACTGATTTTATACCCTGAGTTGTTACTATATTTCTTTATCACTTTCAGCAGCTTTGTGGTTGAGTCTCTGGAGTTTTCTAAGTATAAAATCATATCATCAGCAAACAATGAGAGTTTGACTACCTCTGCCCCTATTTGGATGCCCTTTATATCCATCTCTTGCCTGATTGCATTGGCCAAAACTTCTAGAACTATGTTGAATAGTAGTGGTGATAGTGAACATCCTTGGCTGATTCCAGTTCTAAATGGAAAAGCTTTCAGTTATACTCCATTCCATATGATGATAGCTATGGGTTTGTCATAGATGGCTTGAATCAGTTTAAGAAATGTGCCACCTATGCCTATTTCCTTAAGTGTTCTTTTTAGAAAAGGATGCTGAATTTTATCAAATGCTTTTTCTGCATCTATTGAGAGGATCATAATCTTTGTTTTTGCTTCTATGGCTATGGTGAATGACATTTATGGATTTGTTTATGTTAAACTAGCTTTGCATCCCTGGGATGAAGCCTACTTGATCATGATGTATAATTATTTTAATGTGTAGCTACAATCTATAAGCTAACATTTTATTGAGTATTGTTGCATCTATATTCACTAGTGAAATTGGTCTGTAGTTCTCCTTTGTAGTTGGGTCCTTTCCTGGTTTTGGAATCAGGGTGATGTTTGCTTCATAGAATGTGTTGGGGGAAGTTTCCTTCCTTCTCAATATTTTGGAATAGGTTCTGCAGTATAAGTACAAGCACATCTTTGAAGATCTGATAGAATTCTGGTGTGAAGCCATCTGGTCCACAGTTTTTGTTTTTCTTTTTGCTTTTATTGTTTCTGCCATCTCAGCCCTCGATATTGTTCTGGTCAAGAGATCTATTTCATTCTGGTTAATCTAGGGAGATAATGTGATTCCAAGTATTGGTCTATTTCCTACACATTGTCAAATTTCTGGGTGTAGAGTTTTTTATAGTAGTCAGAAATTATCTTTTGTATCTGGGTGGAATGACTTGTTATTTCCTCCTTTTTCATTTCTGATTCAGGTTATTAAAGACTTTACTTTTCTGTTTCCTAGTTAATCTGGCCAATGGCTTATTGTTTTTATTTATCTTTGCCCTCAATCCCTGAAGGGTTGGGAACCTGAAGCTCTTGTCAGCCTACTCAATAGATATATCATGACCTTTCCAAACAGTGACTCTTAGACCCACAGTGGCTTTCCAGGGAAGGCGTGTTTTTCTCAAGTCTCCCCATGAATGGCTGCCCAGCTCAGCAGGTACATTAGAACTGGCTTTGCACTAGGACCCTGTGGGCCATTCCTCCCAGACAGTTCTCCCACAATGGCTTTCCCTGGCCAGCAGCTGAATTACTAGAGCTCAGCTCTGCCTAGTGGCTCAATTCTGGCTCCTGGGCACTGTTCAACATAACTCACTTACCCAAGCTCCCCTAAGGTAATTGCAGCAAGTTCCCATGCCCCTCCCCCCAAAAAAAAGCCTGAAAGACAGGTCTTGTCTGTCTGATGCCATCACCAAACTGGCTGGCCTCTGCCCACAGGCAAGCACTCACCTTATGTGCTGGTTCTCCCCTGCTGTCAATCTCTTTCCTCTTGTTGGTTCCTGGAGTCTCTTGCTGTCTTCCTATGCTGCTGAAGCAATGTTTCTGGGCAGGTCCCCCTGCCAGAGGTGGCTGGAGTCCTCCCTCCCTGATTTCATCATGAAAGAGTGTAAAAGAGATGTGTGTAGTCTGACATCTTGTCCCAGAGAGCCAAAATATTATCTTTAAACATCTTACAGTTCTAGAGGTCAGAAGTCTTAAATGAGTCAGCAGGCCTATATTCTGTTTACAGGATCTAGGGAAGTGTTTTTCAACTTTTTTTTTTTTATCTCATGGCACACTTGAACCTATAGTTAAACTTCCACTGAACACTTAAATTTTGTTGATTAAAAAAATTATTATGAAAAAAGAATATACTTACTGTGCTTTGAACTGCTTTCAAAAATGATTTAATTAATGATCTTTAAAATTTTTTTGCAGCACACCAGCATAGTGGAACGCACCATTGGAAAATCACTTGTGTGGGGGAATCAATTTCCTTGCCTTTTGTGGCTTCTAGGGGCTACCTGAATTCCTAGGCTGTGTCATTGTAACTTCTGCATTGGTTGTCACAACCAACTAGGTACTCAGATACTCCTGTCTCCCTGTAATAAGGACCCTTATGATTGTATTGGGTCCAGCCAGGTAATTCAAGATAGTTTCTCAGTCTTAAAATACTTAACTCTAAATCATATCTCCAAGGTCTCTTTTGCCATAATATCTGCACAAATTCTCGAGATTTGCACATTCTAGCATTTAGGATGTAGACATCATTGAGGAGACCATTATTGAGTGTACCACAACCATAGAGTCTTGTCTACACCTACCTAATATTACTATTGGAATTTATCTTTTTTTTTTTTTTTTTTTTTTTTTTAGTAGAGATAGAGTCTCACTTTATCTCCCCACAGTAGAGTGCCCTGGCATCACACAGCTCACAGCAACCTCCAACTCCTGGGCTTAGGCAATTCTTTTGCCTCAGGCTCCCGAGTAGCTGGGACTACAGGTGCCTGCCACAGTCCCTGGCTATTTTTTGTTCCAGTTTGGTTGGTGTGGTTTTGAACCTGCCACCCTCAGTATATGGGGCTGGTGCCCTACCCACAGAGCCACAGGTGCCACCCTGGAATTTATCCTTTGATCTCTTTTTTACAACCTCACTTTCTTCTCAGTTTTAGTTATTTGGCTACAATAATGACATTGTTAAACAAAGAGTACTGTTTTTCTTTATTTCATCTTAACGTTGTTTGAAACTCTACTATGTTCATAGTATTTAATAATCCTTCATCTTGGCAATTCTAATGTAATTCATCCATTATTTGAGATGGACTTTAAAGTAAAGGTCTAATTTTTACAGGGAGATGTGGGAGGGCATTTTATTTTGAAAGAGTTTTATAAACAAAGGCTTAGAGGGCAGTATACCTGGAATAAGAATGGAAAATATTCTGTTACCCAGTCTGTAGGGAATATTTGAGGGAAGCATGAGAGGAAAAGTAGATTGAGAATCACATTTTAGAATCATTCAAACTGATCTGTAGTGTACTTAGATGATTGATTAAAAACGAGTATAATCTCAAAATTAAGTTTTCTATAAATCTATTTCTCTTAAAATATGTTTGTAGTATAGAAAATGCCCATTTTAAAGTAAGTTTGCCATTCTTTACACAAGAAATCTCCCTTTAAAATTTCAATAATAATTAAAGAATATTCTTTCCTATTTATTTTGAAACAGACATGCAGTATTTGTGCACACACATTTACACATGGAGCCACCAACCCATTAGCAAGACTTCATTCAATGCAGCTATAAAACATGATTGTAAGGCTAAAGACATATACCTTTAAACAGAGGTTTGTTTATTCTGTTTATCTCATTCTGTAGTTCTAATAATTTTTAACATTATTGACTGATTTTCTGAATGTGGACATTTGCCTATGTGTAAACTGTTAGGTAGTAAGTACCCAAGGGGTGAAATACTCATGTCTGTTGTATTCGTCTTAGTAGAACTATTTATATTTATGTTGACAAAAATAAGTTTAATCACCCTGTCATTAAGAACCAGCTATAAAGTGTTTAATGGTTGTATTTCAAAGTTAGAGTGAGAGTAGGTGACTTGAATTGAGCTCACAGCAGAAATGAACTATTTGGGCATCCATTAGCTCAAAATGATTAGATTACTTTCCCCCTGGTGCCTCATATTCACATAGGAAGTTTTGTACTTTTGCTTAACCACAAAATACTTTACCCTCTAGAAGGGGAAAAAGAAGTAATTCCATGGCTAATGAAAGAGACATTGTCTTAAGTGTAACTTAATGTTTCCTCTAGATTTACTATTTTAGAAAAGGCTAGAAGTGGAAAATATTAAGCCCTAGTGACTTACAATGACATCATTCTGTATTTAATTAAAATGTGTCCTTACTACTTCACTGAGACTTTCAGAACCATAGAACTTCACCTAATTTCTTTTTTATCTTAAAAATTAAAGTTACTAAAATTTTCATATTTGTTATTCATTTTCTGAAACATGATGAAAGATAAAAGTGAATACTTAGGCAAATTTAACTCAGATCTGTTTTACCTATAAAAATGTTCCCAGTTATTGTTCATACGAAGAAAAAATTCCACAATATTTACTGATGATTCATGTGTTTAACTGACATTGTTTGAGTGCCATATACCTTAAGTCTTAGGGACATGAAGACATATAATAGGCTCAGTGCCTGTGGCTCAAGTGGCTAAGGTGCCAGCCACATACACCTAAGGTGGTGGGTTCAAATCCACCCCGGGCCTGCCAAACAACAATGATGGCTGCAACCAAAAAATAGCTGGGTGTTGTGGTGGGCGCCTGTGGTCCCTGCTACTTGGGAGGTGGAGGCAGGAGACTCGCTTGAGCCCAGGAGTTGGAGTTTGCTGTGAGCTTTGATGTGATGGGACTCTACCCAGGGGAATAGCTTGAGGCTCTGTCTCAAAAAAAAAAAAAAAAAAGACATATAGTATACAGATTTTGTTTGAAGAAGAAAATTGTTATACAGTTAAATATATAGCATATAATGAGATAAGTAGTGATAAAGACATATACAAATGCTACAGAAACACCAAGGGGTGTCACAACAGGTTTTCTAGTGGTGAATTATTTTGTACTGAGATGTTAGAAGCTTAGTTGGCTCTGAGCATTTGGCCTCTTTAAGACAAAGTTGGACTTCTCCCAGTTTCTGCTGTCTATGCAAATGCTTGGAGCAGCAAACTGCAAGCATTATTAACACAGCATGTTTCCAACAAGAGGACTTTACCCTGTCTAATAGCATCCACTCACTATTGATATTTAACATATAAATGCTGACTCAGGGATCTATATGGACAAGCAGAAAATGGACGAATAAAACCCAAATCACTTCATAAAAGCTACTACGATTTAATTCTTTATACTATTGAATTATTTCAATGTAAATTGCACATGTGAGGGGTCTCCGTGGTTCACTCCCTGTGAGAATCCAATGCCTGATGGTCTGAGGGGGAGCAGAGACAGGGATGCTAGTGCTGGAAAGGGGGTGCAAATCCAGATTATCACTAGCAGAGAGGGTTAACTGCACAGAGAACATAATAAATCAGTATCAATTGCTTTTAGGCTCATGTCAAAACCATTCTCCACACCCTCCCCCCACTCCTGGTCCGTAGATAAATTATCTTCTATGAAATTGGCCCCTGGTGCCTAAAGGTTGGGGACCCCTGTTTTGAAGGATCTCTCAAACAATTACATTTTGATAGAGTGAAAATTTGAAGATTTTAGAAAGACATTAGAGAAATGCTAGTTCTGGAACTCACTGCATTTAAGTTTCGACACAGTCCTGGTGTCTGTACATCTATCACAAGGCCTGCTACTATAGGCAGATCTAGCCTACTTCTGCTCCAGCAGTCTCAGTTCAACAGAGCTACTACCATAAATGTCCATATTTGTGAGAAAAATATAGTTTATATAAGTTCCTTTTGGAAGCCCACATATGAGGCTTTCTAATAACAGTGCAAAAAAAATGCCTTCCTCTTAATTTCTAAAAACATACCACCAAGCATACTTGATTATTCTTTTAATTAACAAATTTTCAAATCCCTTGCCTTTCGTATACTTTCTTTTGTGTATATATGCATCTATACATGGTGGACACAGGAACTGAGTTGGGAGACAGAGCATTGATCTGATTCAGCCTTCCAGAGAGTCTACTGATACAGAAGATTACAGAGCCAGTAGCACTAAGACAATTATTGGCCATGACACTTTCACTTAACAGAAGTAATTATAATAAGAGAGTATCAACTTTTTTGACATTAGACCTAAGACCTATAATGACCAGACATCTGCTCAACAAAGGCTTAGAGTTAGGCTTAGGCCATGTTTTCAAATGTCTTAATATGATTCTTGTTTATCTATGTCACCTGGTAGCCACAGATTTTTTCACAGTGTTAGTATCAGAAGACACACATATGTGGATTTGTCCATATCCAGGAGTACGGGCATGTGGGTGCCATCCACAAAATAGGTAATTTCACTTACAGTTCTATAAGTTAAGTATTAGTGTTCTTTCTAGTAGTTTTAGACTGAATCTCCTGTTCAGTCCGTGTATTGATCAGTGCACAGAATTGCTGAGAACGGTGTGGTTACAGAGTTGAGTGTTAAAGCGTCATGCTACAATTGGGGTAAGTCAAATGACTATTGGAAGAGGAACTCTTACGTGAGAGCTCTCTAAAGCCTGCCCTTCAGGAAGTTATCATTTTCATTAGATTATTTGACCCTCTGATACTGGTGGAGATTTTGTGAGTGTGTGCCTAGAACAATTGTAAGCAGAAGCCACAAATTCACACAGGTTCAGATAAATATGGGAAGGTCCATCATGAAATCTGAGGTCACAGTGAGGGCCTAGGAAAGAAATGGGAATCTTATAAAAAGTGATCTTTTGTCTTCTAGGCTTAGAAAGGAGAATAGAGAGCTGGGCACCAAGATTCTGGTGGGTACCTTCTTCTTTCTAAGGATTGGAAAAGCAGGTGAGGGATTGGGGTGGAATGTCAAGATTAACAAGGTATTTGTATGAATTTTTTGTATATGCACATATACCCACAGAGCTATAGATGTAATCTATTCTGTATTTAGTCATATATTTATCATATAGTTAAACTATAACTATGTGTATGAATGTGTTAACATACATACACATGTCTCCTATATTTATTCATCAGGAGAGCCTAGAAGCAGTGGCAACAAAGATAACTGAGCACATCCCATAAATACCATTCTTCAGTTTAAAAAGCCAGAGTTCCTTCTTCCTTGGAGAAGTAGTTGGAGTGTTGGACTGGAGAAGGAAAAATATACAATGAAAAGAAATGAGAAAAATGAAGGAAGGGAGGAAGGGAGAAAAGAAGGGAGGAAGGGAAGGAGGAAGAAAGGAAGGGAGAGGGGAAGAAAGAGAGAAAGAAAGAGAAAAGAGGAAAAGAAAGGGAAGGATCAGGAATGATGGGTGGTGTGTCAAAAGAGACCATTGAAAAATTTGACGATGGCTGAAATTAGAACAATTTGGCCAAAAAAGGTTATAATTGTATTGGATCATAATTGAAATAATGATATAAAAGTCTTGAGTCCATACTAATACAATAAATAACTGAATAAATAAGTAAACAGAAGATAGAACAACTCTTTCTTACAAAATAATTCCAATGAAAAATGTAGAAGAAATGAAGGAAATAGAAAATCATCATTGGAAACTTCCAGTACTAATTGCTGTTGGCGAGACACAAGGATGGATGTTAAAATTAGTGGGTAACTAATATGTAATAGTAACATTACAGCATTACAGTGACGAAATCAAGAAGATAACACCTTAAACAAAGGATTCTGGTAACTTATCAAATCACAAACTCCTGACTATGAAACAATGAGACATGATGTGTCTCCTTGGTATCCTTCCTAATAATGCATAACTTCAGTCTAATTATGAGAAAATCACAGACCAACCCAGAAGGAATAACATTGTACAGAATTATTGACTAGTACTTTTTAAAGTTTCAAGGTCATGAAAGGCAAGAAAAGAATGAATAAATGCCACATAATAGAAGAGATTAAAAAGACATAAAACTAACTGCAATCTATTATTCTAGACTGGATCCTAAGACAGTAGAAAAACATTAGTGGAAAAATCAGTAAAATCTGAATAAAGCCTGGCGTTCAGTTAATAGCAATGTGCCAATGTTAATTTCCTAGTTTTGATAATTATATCAATACTATGATTAAATTTTAATGTTAGGGAAAGGCAAATAAAAGATGTGTGAGAAATCTATATTGTTTTTGCAACTCTTTTGTATGTATGAATTCACTTCAAAATAAAGTAAAAGGGGGCAGCGCCTGTGGCTCAGAGGAGTAGGGTGCCGGCCCCATATGCCAGAGGTGGTGGGTTCAAACCCAACCCCGGCCTAAACTGAAAATAAATAAATAAATAAAGTAAAAGGAAATATATGACTTAAAGAGAAATAGAAATAATTTTATATGTCAAAGGATTGTAAAAAACTACTGCTTAAGCATAGTAGTATTAGAATGCTTTTCAACTCCAGTAATAGAGAAATCAATTTAATTGTCTTAATGGCGGCTTAGTGCACATAGCCCAGTGGTTATGGTGCCAGCCACATACACTGGGGGTGGCAGGTTCAAACCCAGCCTGGGCCAGCTAAACAATGACAACTGCAACAAAAAAAGTAGCCAGGCTTTGTGATGGGCGCCTGTAGTCCCAGCTACTTGGGAGGCTGAGGCAAGAGAATCACTTAAGCCCAAGAGTTTGAGGTTGCTGTGAGCTGTGATGCCACTGCACCGAGGGTGACAGTGAGATTCTGTCTCCAAAAAAAAAATTGTCTTAATGGCTTATTGAAGTGAAAAATATCCTAAAAGTAACGAGATGCTGAATCAAGATCTCATTCAATCGAGACTAGCTTCTTTGCATTTAGAGGCTCTTCAGTTTAGCCTTACTTCATAAGCAGCTTTATCCACAATCTGGTAAGGAGATGGCTGCAGAAGTTCTATCATTAGTGTCCAGGGAAAGAGAGGCTTACTCATTGCGGTCGTTAAAAAGCAAGAAATTATCTTTCTCGGAAGTTCCCTGGAAATCTCATCCCTCCCCAAATCTAATTCAAGTAAATTGAGTTGAATGCTCAATTGCAGATACAAAGAAAATAATTTCAACGATTTATTTTAGGCTTGGTTTCTAAAAGAAATCACTGGCTAGGAAAGTCTACTTCGTATGCCTACCCAAGAGGGGAGCTGAGCTTTGTGGAGATGGTTTAAATAGATGGACTAAAATCAGATTCTTAGGGGAAATGGATACTTGAAAGGAATGAACACAGTCCATGTATAGCATTCTTTTCAGAATAAAAATCACACATGTGATGTGACACAACACATAATATTCTAATGTGGAAATAAAGACAGACTCTTAAATTCATACCCTTCCAGAAAAAAAACTGAGAGTTTATACTCATCTGTACAGCACAGTGCTGAGATTATTTCCACAATCTGGTGAGACCCAGTAGGTTATCTTATTAGTCCTTTAAATTCCAGCGCTGATTAGTCTGATCCTTTCCCACTTGTTTCAGTCAGCATCCTTGGAAATGGTCCCTTTGTTTACATACATTTGGCACGTTTCCCATCCCTAATTTGATCACCTGCACCGGGAAAAACTGGTAATTTCATTTGAAGATTCAGGTGCCCTCATTAAGGAACAAGGCATTACATAAGCTTCCTGCTGGCTGAACAAATTTAAATTGTTCTCACATAAGCACCTCACCTTCTCGCACACAAAATGTTATATGAAAAGCAAACAAAAGAGTGTCTTTTAACAGGGAGGGTAAAAATACTCCATGCTCTCTAGAGAGAAACAATCTGTTATTGGAATCTGCTGGCACAGTTCTCCTCATTGGCATAGTTCACCACATGGAACAACCCCAGCACTGAAGAAACTGATGAGTGCATTGTAAATAAAAGAAGGACACAGCTGGTTTGTGTACCTCCAAACACAAAATTTAACAAATATAAAATAAAATTTAACTTACATGACTTATTCAAATACAGTTAAATTATTATCTACAAATAATTATAGCTGGGCAGATGCTGTCATCAGAAGCTAACTTCCATTCACACACTGCATGTTATACTATATAGGTCTACAGTGAATTTGGAATTATACGGATTAGTCGTCCTTGCACTGAGGACTGATTGGGTACATATCTGTAGATCTCAACTCTCCTTTATCTGTAGACCCAGGTATTTTACTACTTGTTGGCTTTCCTCACATGGGTAAACCTCGACTGCCCAAACTCTGTCTGTCTAAATGGAATTCATTATAACACAACCCACACCTGTCTCTCCTGCATCTTTTCTTCCAGTTAAGAGTACATGTTCCTTATAATGACCCCACTTTATAAATCCTGGGGTCATGTCTCATTCTTTCTGGGGGCTTCTCAGCCTATATTCACAAATACTAAGTGTTCTTGACTCTGTATCTAAGGATTACTTTAATCTGTGATTTCCTTTCCAATCTCACAATGACAATTTCTTTTTTTTTTTTAATTAAATCATAGCTGTGTACATTAATGCATTTATGGGGTACAATGTGCTGGTTTTATATACAATTTGAAATACAACAAACTGGTTAACATAGCCTTCACTGTACTTTCTTAGTTATTGTGTTAAGACATTTATACTCTACACTTAATAGATTTGACATGTACCCTCATAAAATGCACCATAGGTGTGGTCCCACCCATTACCCTCTCTCCACCCATCCTCCCCCTCCGCTCCCCTTCCCCTCCTCTTCTCCCTTCATCTTGGGCTGTAGCTGAGTTATAGCTTTCATATGGAAGTGTGAGTGATTAGATATTGGTTTCATGGTAGAGCTGAGTCCATTGGATACTTTTTCTTCCATTCTTGAGATACTTTACTAAGAATAATATGTTCCAGCTCCATCCATGTAAACATAAAAGAGGTAAAGTTTCCATCTTTTTTAAGGCTGCATAATATTCCATGGTGTACATACAGTGACAACTTTGTTACAGTGGATTATGTTTCTAGTTGTTCTCCACGTCAAAATTCTCTCCCTCTCCCCCAACACAGAAACACACTCTTGCACACACTCTTTCTCTCTTGCAGAGCTCTAAGATAATTACTAACACAAAGATTTGATTTTGGGGGCTTGTCTTTCCCAGCTTCAAAGTACCTGATGGGTCACCACTAGCCAATTACTAAAGATTAATAAACAAGGCCCTTCATAATTTGACAACATAAATATCTTAGCATATATTATAATGTGCACGTTTTAGAGATCAACTTAGTTGACTTTATTCATGTCTTCTTTTTGGAAAGTAGTTAACTTCTCTCCACAGCACCAACTTCCCTTCTCTCCTTGATCAGATCTTACTTCAGTTGTATCATCTACTCCTTTTCTTTTAGCCAGCACCTTTAAGGTAATTACTCCCAAATTTGGTATCTTCAGCTAAAACACTTTCCTGAATCCCAAATCTACATAGCAACTGCCTAATATTTCTTCTTGGACAGCAAATTGAACCTATCACTTTCCTCTAAACATGTAATAGGTCTTTTGGTACTTAATCCTCATGTATTAATAACTCTACCTCCTAGATATTAGAAAAAGTTCTTAGTTTATTAGGCTAACTTGGGTAATGGTGTTTGGAGACAGAGATAGAAAAAAAATGCAAATTTGGAACTGTTATTTGAAAATTATATAAATGAGAAAAAATACTAAAAACACAGCACATCTGTTAGCATTATCCTGGGTATATCCTGGGTATACATTTACTCATTGTATCTGTCATCTATCCACATTTTGCATGAAATATGAGTTTGACTTGAATAGTAATTCTCATTTTAAGATGTAAAATAAGAAGTCCCAGTTTCACCCTTTTACATGTAAATATTTTAGAAACAAAATATTTACCACATGCAGTATTTTTAAAATTTACGGAAAAGTTTTTTTTAATCATTTTTTCCATAAACTGTTATAATGTGAACTAATGTGATAATAGCATGCTAAGTTAACATGCAAATATTGCACTTACAAAATAATGTTATTTTTTGCATGCATGTATGTATATACACAAGACAGATTTAATGTTATAATTTAAGAAAAGTGCTTCATTTAGAATTAAATAAAAAAATTGATGTGAGTAAACCAAACAAAGTCCTTACTCAACACCTTTCCCCTTGGCTATATTAGAGCTATTTTATCAAGTAGAGCTCTAGTTTGGTGTCCTAAGGTAAGTGATATGAGCTTTCTGAATTTATTTCATCATTATGCATAAAAACCTTTGCAATACAAAAAGATAGCACATTTTGTAATTTCTGAAGACATTTTAAATGTTTATTTTAGCTTAAACCATGTAAAATTGCCAATATTGGATCATTTTGCCTATAAAAACATCAGTTTCTTATGGTTTATTTATATAATTTTATTCTAGTCCATTAAACTTAAACAATTTTCTTAATTTCTGAGTAAAAACTGTACATTTAATAGAAATGTTCAAAGAACATTTGGACTTAGATTTACAAAATTATAGCTAATTTTTTTTGCTAATAATGTATCATATGTGATAAATGTATTTATTTATAGAGTCCTGTTTATAATGTAATGATGACTATATTTTTATGTGACCTCGTCTTTAAATTTGTAGTATGGTATACTGAACAAACTCATTAAGCAATATGCACACTGAAGTAATTTAACAGGAACAAAATTAAAACATTATAAAAATAAACAGTTATAATTTATTATTGGAAGCAGGTCCCATGATAGCCTATAATCCAATAAAGATCCACGTACACACAGAAGAATTTAAAAATAAACAATTCTGAAGGTGTGTTTACATTTTCCTTATTTAAATGTCAGATTTATCTCTAGTGGCAGTAAAACTAAATATTTACCTATTTTTAAAGCATTTTTCTTTCTTTGTGAATGGCTCTAAGATAACACAACATGTGAATGATATATAGGAAAAAATTAATGGAAAATTCAAACATACTCCTCAATATGGGTGGTTTAAAATTGCATTTCATTATGAAAGCACCTGCTATTTCATTTTCACGAAAGTCTGTGAAACATTTTCCTTCATATTTTGTATCACTTCAGACGCTTTAAATTGTAAGTAACAGAAAACAGCTAGCAGTAGGTTAACAATAAGAAGATGAGCATCTCACATGTCAGGAAGGCACCAATCCTGCAGTGATATTAAGGACCCAGGCCCTGTCCATCATTTTGCCTTCTGATTCTCTACATGTTAACTTGTACTCTTAGGCCAAATCTTTTCAGAGACCCAACAGGGCCATGGGTATCACAAAGAGACAAGGTCTAGAAGAAAAATAAATTTTCTTTCCATGCAACTATTTTTCTTTAAACAAGAAAATGTCTTCTTCTCCCTTGTTTTCATTGGACAGAACTGTATCTCCTATCCCTGGAAAAATGAGTCATTGGTTAGGAAATGGGAATCACCTAATTGGCTTAAAATAACCAATATTCTAGTTTTTAGTGCTTCTCTATACACAAGGTAATGGAGAGAAAAAAGAAAGAGAGTGCAATGCCTTGAGTTAGGTGATCTACTATTTCCTATAGTCATCAAATATACATACGCACTAGAGACTTTGCTAAAGAATCTACTCATTTTCATTTAGGAGAAGAACCTACATAAAATGTTGTAAATGAATCTAGGTATTTAATCCTTTTTTTCTTGAGTATCTCAGAGAAAGAGGTCCAGAATGAAACACAGTGAACGCTGAATAATTCTAGGGAACAGATCAGGAACTGTGAAGGGAAAGTGGATTCTCATTTTAACTTACATGCTTCTAAATATTTGACTTTGTACGGTGAGAATGAGTTACACGTCTTGCAATTTAAAAACAAATTTGCTTCTCCTAATAATGTATTCAATTGTTAAAATGACTGCATTAAAAAGAAATACTTTCTGTAATTAGAAAAAAAAAGCAGGATAAAGCTTATAATATGAGATAGCAGGCTATGACGTAGCGATGTGCGGAAGCCATTTCTTAAGGTTTGGGAAGCTGATCACAGAATGTTGTGTTTAGAAGTTTGATATTTGACGAAAGTATTAAGGATTTTAGACCAAGTTTAGGATATTGAGCCGCTTCGAATTCAGGCATTTCTTGACTTAATACACTGAGTATTTGGAGTGTAGCTAGTAGGATGGAGAGGTAATATGAGTGTAAAATACATGTTCAATTTTTAATAAATATAAAATATATCATTAATTATGGAGTTTTGATATTGGCTGCATACTTAAATAATATTTTGGATATATTGGGTTAATAAATATATATTTTCAATTTTTTTTCTTCTGGTTCTTATTCACTTATAAGCTTAAATATAGCTCCCAAAGATGTAAAGTTACAGTAGCTCTCATTTGTAGGCCATATTATATTTCTATTTCATGGTGCTGGTCTAGATGTCCATAAGTAGGGCCAAAGATGAGAAAGTGATAAAAGCACCTTCTTAAGAAGTTTCAGAGGATGTCACCCCAGAGACTCATGAGCTTATCAGCTTCTGTTGGAGGAGCTCAATGTTATAACTGGGAGATCCTATAGGTAATTCAGGAAATAGCCACAGGGATTTGGAGATGACATTTCCAGAGACTATACTAGTGGGTCTGTGGCTAAGCTTTCATGTTTTGTTGGTTTTTATTGTAATGATTTTCACTTGCTTTACACAATGATATGATTCAAGGTTCACAGAGACTATAGCTTAAAACATTTTGGAACATAGGGTTGGTGCCTGTGGCTCAAAGGGGTAGGGTGCTGGCCCCACATACTGGAGGTGGTGGGTTCAAACCCAGTCCTGGCCAAAAAAATAACCGCCCCAAAAGAACTGCAAAAAAAAAGCAAAAAGAAAACATTTCAGAACAAAATTAAATTATTTCAAGATGATCAAAGTAGAAGGAAAAGGATCTAACACCTTTAATCTATAAGCTATTTTGAAATGCATCTATAATAATGTGTGACTTTTGTGATCTACTTTACTAATTTGTGGTACTAATAGGTGATAGTGACTTAATAGTCATGTTATTCACTGGAAATACTTTACATTACCTGAACAGCTCCCCTTTTTCTGATCACACCTCTTTCTCTGAACATGTCCTCTTTCTCTGAGATCGCTCAATGCCGCTTTGAAATGTAAGTTTCTTAATGCTTACCTATCTCCAGTTATGGGGGTTTTCACAATTATTTTTATGTTTTTAATGAACACATTTTCAGCTTTTTTCAAGATCTGAGATATATGATATGATATCCATCGTAAAACTGAGAGACTTTCAACATTAACAGTAACAGAATGAAAAATTATTAGTATAGTTTTTACATCAATATAGTTAATATACGTACATGAAAATCAAATTAATCTCGTAGCAACTGAAGTATAAAATGTCACAAAAATATAAAGCTTACTTAAGAAAAGTATTTAAACATTCTAATTACATACATAATGCTTGAATACCTGCTTGGGTTAAAAAAATCACATAACATAGTTGAATATCTTGCTACTGAAATTCATCTCCTTTCCTTTCCATAGTCATTACCTTTAAATATTTTATATGTCTATTTCAAAATTTTTAAATCACAATCGTATGTATATACAAATATTCTATTTATATACATGTATAAATATACATGTATTTACATGACTTATAATGGATATCAATGATAAGACATGGACATAGGAAGCCCATATCCATAAGCTTTTGTATATATGAATAGATTTCAGGTGATTTTTACCCCATTTTCTTTCTTTTTTTTCTTTTGCAGTTTTTTTGGCCAGGGCTGGGTTTGAACCTGCTACCTCTGGTATATGGGACCGGTGCCTTACTCCTTTGAGCCACAGACACTGCCCTTACCCTGTTTTCAAAATCAGAAAATTCCATATGATAATATAGTATTTGGGAACTTGATTTTCTATATAAAATGATCTGAGATTCCTCCTGGGTTAGCACATCTTGAATCTATTTTATTCTTTAAAGGGCTGCTTAGGATTTCATAGTATAGATTAAACATAGTAAATAAAACTCAATTTTCAATAAAGTTGAGAAAAACATTTTGCCTTACTATGAGAGAATAAATTTCATTTCTTACTCTAAACTTGGATGTGAATTTCCACGGGTTTCAGATTCATGATGTTAGCCTGTATTATCATGTCCATTTACATATATAGAAACCACATCCAGTGAGCATAAGAAACTTACACCAAATTAAACAGCCAGTGGTGTGAGGATGTCTGACTGTACTTGGAAGTCTTCCATTAGAAGTCAGATGCATTTTGCTTGAGTTAAGGTTGTTAGAAAAAAACAGATTTTGAGCTAAATGTATAGCTGTCATGAAGTCCTATTTGTCGTGAAGGGGAAAAACCCAAGTAAATATCCAAGTGTAATATAGGTCGTTATGAAAATGAAAAGGAATGCTTACTATACTACATAAATTCACTAAGTTAAAAGTAAGCTACATATAACTTGTATAATTCTCTAACAACCTCAAGAGTCATTTTACCGTCAAGAGTCATTTTTACCATCATTTTAGAGAAAAGAAAATTGAGACATACATAAGTCATTTTATGTGTCAACTTGACTGGGCTAAGGGATGGGCCATGTAGCTGGTTAAACAGTCTATCTGGATGTATCTGTAGGCATATTTCCAGAAGAAATTAGCATTTGAATCAGTAGACTGAGTAAAGTAGATCACCATCACCAGTGTGGTTAGGCACAATCCAACCCAGTGAAGTTCTGAAAAGAACAGAGAGGCAGAGGAAGGGAGAATCCTGCTCTGTTCTTCAGTGGGACATCACTACCTTCTCCTGCCCTTAGACATCTGAGCTCCTAGTCCTTGGGCTAGGACTGTAGGCCTTAACTTTAGCAACAGGGCCCCTTCCCTGATCCTTGACCTCCAACTTTAGGCTTTGGAGGGAGAGTTACACTACCAGCTCCCAGGGGTCTAAGGCCTTCAGATTCAGGTTGAACTACACCATTGGCTTACCTGATTTTCTTTTTTTTTTTTCCTTTTTTTTTTTTTAATGATGGCTGTATACATTAGTGCAAACATGGGGTACAGTGTAGCGTTTTCATATACATTTTGAAATACTTTCATCAAGATGGTTCACATAAATTTCATGTCATTTGCATAGTCATTGTGTCAAAACATTTACATTCTAGTTCTAGAAAAGTTCACTTGTACCCTTGTTAGACAGAAATATAGGTGATCTTTCCGGTCACCCTCCCACCACCCAGCCACCCTTGTCCCCTCCCCTTTCCTACCCCCTCCTCATATTCTTGGGCTAGAATTAAGTTGTTTCTTTCATTTGAGAAGTATATATTAGTTTCATAGAAGGGCTGTGTACATTGGATATTTTTTCTTCCATTCCTGTGATACTTTGCTAAGAAGAACATTTTCCAGTTCCATCCATGTAAACATGAAGGAGGTAAA
>NW_003852400.1:11777116-11800921 GCF_000181295.1 Otolemur garnettii | reverse complement strand
ATCCATTCGTGGATTGATGGGCACTTGGGCTTCTTCCATGACCTGGTGATTATGAATTGTGCTGCAATAAACATTCTGATACAAACATCTTTATTGTAATGTGATTTTTTATCTTCTGGGTATATACCTAATAGTGGAATTGTAGGATCAAATGGCAGGTCTATTATTAGTTCTCTAAGTGGCTTACCTGATTTTCCAGCCTGCAGATGACAGATAAAACTTTTCAGCCACCATAGTCTAATGAGCTTGTCATTCCCATAATAAATCTCTCTCTTTCTCATATCTCTATATCTATTTCTCTACCTCTATCTCTGTACATTTCCTGTTGGTTCTGTTTCTGTGAAAAGCCCTAATACACCCAACTTCTATGTGGCAGAGACAACATTTGAATTCAGGAAATTTGGTGCAAGAGCTTACACTCTTAATCACTATTCGTCATTTCCTTACCCAGCAGCTAATCCAACCTATTTTTAAAAGCCACAGCACGGTTCACTTTAAGGGAAGGCAATCACTCTTCAAACACCAACTTTTAAGACCAGTTTGATGACTTCTAAGTAGACACTTTTTATCCACATAATTTTTTCTATGCTTTTCAAATAATAGGGAACACTTCTAGTTCACATGTTGTATGACAAGAGCTATTATGTCAGAGCTATAGCATCTAATTTAAATTATTATAATTTATTATCTAATTTATCTAATTTAAATCTAATAATTTATTTATAGCCCCCATATTCTTCTATATATACCTGGTGAATAAATTGTAAACTAAATTTGCCTTAACTATTAAGAGGTACTACATGACAATTTATATTTCTCATAAGCCTCACATTATTTTAAATTCCATTAATTTTAAAAAGTTTGTGAATATATATGTAATTTTTTAAAAGAATATTTGACGTTCATTTATTTTATCTTTGTAATGTTGACATTTGCCTCTTGTGCTGATGTTTTATGGGAAGTCCTTTAGTTTCTTTTTGTCCTCAGAAAAGAATAAAAGAGAAAGAGTGAATGTTAAAAAATTCATAGTATCTAATTCTTCTCAGAGTCATATCTAATCTCACCTTTATTTTATAGCCTTCCATATGCAGAATGTATAAATATGGGTGTTTTGGTGGGCTTGGCTTTGAAGTCTTCTATGCTAAAAGAAATAAGGAAACTATGTATTTGTCCTTTACTGTCTTTTCTCTGTTTGCACACATTTATGACCCTTTCAACTTGAATATAGCAATTTCAGATCTCAAGCAACCCTGGAGTCTGTACTTATATTGTTGACTGGAGAGATTATTTCCTTTGCTGGAGCATGGTGGGTAATGACAGACTGTAAGCAGTAAAGGAAAACCTGAGGACTTTTATTATAATGTTTAGAGGAAGATAAGTTACTTAAAACAACCTCTATTATAGTCCCTTCTTTTACTTGCTTTTGGTCTTTAAAGAAAGGATCTTACTGATTAAAATAGCATGCAAACCTCTTTGGTTGCTTTAAAGTGAAATAAACCTGAAGTGTTATGTTAAAATAGCAGCTAGAAAGGATCTTCTGTATTCTCCACACTTGAAGTTGCTATTCTATTGGCGATCCCGAGATCTGGTAAAAACTATGAATATTCTCTTTATAAAAAGTTACATCTGACTATAAATGCAACATGTGCCAAATTGGCAGGGATTCAGGCACCCTGGATGTCCCACAGGGTCCAATAATGTCAGATTCATGACTTCTAATTCAGAGTATTATTGTTTCATAGTTAATAAAAATGATTCAACAGGATGCAGATGATGACGTGGAAGTATTTAGGAAGTATAGGAAGTATCTGGAAGTATCTGAATTACCTCAAGAATGCATTCGTCTCTTTATTTGCATATCCGTGTGCAGTGATACATTTTCTTTTTTTTAATGTACGTAAATTTAGCTCATAATCAAATCTCTGCTCCCCTTTTCACATGCTTCTCTCAGTGTATCTTTTATAAGAAGATATTTGTCATTGGGTTTAGGTTGTACCAGAATGATGCCATGTTATGACCCTTGGTTACATCTGCAAAGTTCCTTTTTCCAATTAAGGTCCCATTCACACATCATGGGCTGTAGACATGTTGTGGGGGACATCATTTAACCTGGACAGTTACTATTTATCGGTCATTTGTTAGGTGCAGGGCACTAGCTATACTATTTCTTTTAATCTCACCAAAATTCTGTGACGTAGGTAGCAAAGTATCCACTGCAAATGAGGGAGATGAAATCATAGAGGTCAAGCAACATTCTAGACATGACACTGCTTAGTCAGTGGTTGAGTTCTTGTTTGACTTGTTCTCACTGGTCAGAGTTGATATGAAAAGCTCATTTAGATGCTCAAAACCAAACAAACCAAAATTATTAAATTCCTCTTTGACTTTATGATTTAATAAAATTGAAAGTATATTAACACACATAGCTGAATTATAGAATAGAAAGTACCTAAAATGAAGAGAAATTCACATAAATTGTTAAAAGAATTCAAAAGAAGCTGATTTACCCAGCCATTTATCAATTTATGGTGTCTCAATACCCTGATATAATGAGGCTGATTATGAATGCTTCATGTAACATTCTATCTATTTCTATACACATTAATGCAAATCTACACTGTCTGGCTTAATGGGCTTTCAGTTATTCACTTACTCAATATTTGAATATCAGACAATTGTATTACAAACTCAGGATATACTGACAAAAGAAAAAAAAAAAAACAAAAATAAACACCAAAACCCAAATTCTAGCCCTTCCTAATGGGATGTACATACTAGTGGAAGGAACATACAAAAAAAAAAAAAGAAAAAAAAAGAAATGAGAAGGCAAATATATAAAATTATTGCTAGTTATAGTGTGTGTTGTGAGTGCAAGAGGATAGAGAAAAGTAGAGGAGCCTACTTTGGGTGGGATGGTCAGGGAAGGCTTCCTCCATAAATGGTCCACGGCTGTGGGAGTATAAGCTTAGAGAAAGACTTACTCATGAGAAAAGCAAAGAAAGAGCTTTGTAGACCAAGGAAACAGCCCATGCAAATAACTCAAAGGCCAAGGAATTCTTAGCATCTTCAAAGAACTGTAAACAAGGATTAGTATGGGAGTGTTACACACTATCAGGCTGGTGCCAGGGATATATGTGGACTATTGTTTAAGGTAAGGAATGTGACTTTTTTCCCCAGGTATAATGAGAAAATACACCAAGGCTTAAGCAAGGAAATGATATAACTGAGTTCCTTTTGGGGAGATTGTGTTTACTGCTTAATGAAAAATGGATTAGAGGGTGAGAGTGACAAGAGTGGAAGAAGAGAGTTGAGTGAACACACTTCAAGAACTTAAAATTATCTGTGCTGTACTAGTTAAACAAACATACCCTACAAATCAAAGTAAAGCAATATTTGTAATTAAAAACACAGTGCTATCACTATTTGTTAGAGCTGGTCCTATGTAAAAGTATGTAGAGTTCACATACCTCTTCTTTCAACAAAGGAGTTTGTTTATTTATTTATTTAAGACAGAGTCTCAATATGTCACCCTCGGTAGAGTGCAGTGGCTTCACAGCTCACAGCAACCTCAAACTCTTGGGCTTAAGCAATTCTCTTGCCTCAGCCTCTGGAATAGCTGGGACTATAGGCACCCACCACAACACCCGACAGTTTGTAGTTGTAGTTGTCATTGTTGTTTGGCAGGCTTGGGCTGCGTTCAAACCCACCAGCTTCAGTGTATGTGGCTGGCACTATAGCCGCTGAGCTATAGGTGCTGAGCCAATGTAGGAGTTTAAATTACAAAAAAAGTAATTCAAGGTCCATTGCTATAAATCTCACTATGAGCAGGGTTGCAATCTGCTGCAATAGATTGTGTGTGAAACATTTTTCTCAAGTCTGGCATTTTTAATGATAGAATAATTCACAATGGATAGGGATTGAGAAATGTGTCCTGAGCTTTATTTTTAAAGACTTTTAACAAGTCAAGGATGTAGGCCAGGATATGGATCCCTAGAAATATGCCGAATCTTGTTAAGTCTTCATTCCACTTACCGTGTAGGATGGCTTTAGTATTCTGATATTACTTTTGGAAATCTAGGATACTAAGTCAAAATATACAAGTACAAGGGGCTTTTAATTTAACTTTGTTCTTAAAGAAACTAGAAAGTATAATAAACAATGCAATAATAAACATTTAATACCATTTTTGAGAAAGAATTCAACATATTGATAGGTGGAAAAATTTTTTTAAAAATTTCTTGGCAATTGTATTCAATGAATCAATATTCATACCATACAGTGTTTATATTTGCTTGGAAGAGAGGTTTAAAAATTAAAATAATATTGACCCTTCATTAAAGGCAAAGAGCAAAGGGATATGTATTTTGACAGTTATAAATCAATGGTATAATAACTATGACAGAGAAGATTAAGGAAGCATGGCAAATAGACTTATCAGATTAAAAATTAAGGAAGGCCTCCTGGAGATGATTCAGGAACTGTGCTCGATGAATGAGTTGGAATTAGCTATATGAAGGAGAGTTGGAAAGTGCCTTAGAGATGTGTAGAAAATCATTCAGTTAGTAAAATATAACGGAGAAAACATCATAGTCTAAAAGGAGAAAGAGGTAGTTAAAGTAAAGAGGAAGGGATGCACATGGACACAACACACAATGTTTGAGGAGAAAGAAAATGAGGGAGATAATTGAAAGGAAGACATCTAGAATGATTCTACTTGAGTTTAACATTCTGGTGAAGGGGATGGTAAAGGCTGATTATATTACTTAGTTTGCAGTAGAAGTGATTAGTCCAGAGGAGGATAAACTTAAGGACAGCTAGTAACTTATAGGCAATCCAAACATTTTAAAGCTAGGAAATAGATTTGAATATTCTGCCTATTTGTAATCATTCCTGTGGAGTTTTATGAAGAATTTTGGATAAAGGGACTTAAGACGTCATCAAGTTTACTGTCTTACCAAAGTTGAGTGCTTTTTTTTTTTTTGGTGCGTATTTTTTTAAAAATAGAATTGACTCAATTTAGTAATACAAATTAAATGGTGGTTTAGACAAAAAATACAGTGTGCTTTGTTTGACTATATTAGGTAAAGGCAAGAACTCTTGTCAATGGGTACATTCATTGTTATTCTTCCAAAAACAAACTTAAGCCAGATCTACAGGCTAATGTCAGCTACTTTTGTAGCTAGCCAGTCTTAAGTTTGCTATGGTAAATGTGAATGAAGAAGGAAAAGAATAATTATTGAAGTTGGAACTTTTCCCTAAAGTTTTCATACAAATCGTTATCATGCCAATTAACTGGGAAATGGTACAAACCATTTTGCATTGACCCAACATTTCTATTGACCATGTTTTCTTTTTCCCTACTTACCATAGACCAAAGGTTCTGTTGCTTCGAGTGGTATGCAGAAAGATCTGGCAGTGTCAGTGGGCCAACTTTAATTATAATTTGACTCAGTCTATAAAGAGTATACTGCAATCCTAAATTCTATTTATTTAACCACATTATAAATGATAGAAAGTACTTACTTAAGAAAACATGTTCTAGGATTATTTTTTAATTTCAGTACTTGTGAATTTGAAAATAGGTTGTATTTTTTAAAGAATCCCCAGGATTATTCTGCTAATCTAAACTGAGATTGTCATACTAAAAGGACTAAATTATATGGGTTGCATTTTCAATAACTTATTACATAATATGTAGTTTACACGTAACAAATAACCCACAGCTGTTAGTTTAAAAATTCTCTATCCTAATAGTTTTAAGCACAAATAAGTAGCACTCAGCCATGAAAATAAAAATCTACTCATTTCGATGTATGTAAATTATTAAATTTTATAACAGGATAAATTATATTATATCTTTTAGAATCTATCCCTTTTCATAAAATATGGCCAAACTTTTATATTAAATGCTACAATATCAGTACTTATTAACTGCATTTCTAGACTTTATGATTAATTCAAATCATGGTCCTAACTCCACAACTCTATGGTTTATAATAATAATTCAAGGACTTACAAAGTGCCACAAGTCTAAAGGGCCAATATTTGAATAAACTATCTTTTATTGTGTCTACATTTAATTAAGTTTAGGCATAGACATTTCTGTTCTGATGTCATCTGCTTTTTATTATAGTGAGTCTTTTATTTCTAGGCTTTCTCTTTTTGGTTACAATTGATTCTTCTAAGAGAGGAAATTTGTTTTGGAATAGTTGTAGAAGAAAATAAATATTTTCTACCTCTGTTTTTATAACTGGACTTTCATTTGCTTTATAAATTTTTGAGAATGTTTAAACCATTTGTCTGTATTGAATAGTACCTTTAAGTAGACCAAACTAATGGATTCTATCTTTTAATACAACACTTAAAAAATCACTGGCATAGTAATACTAACAAAATGTAGCCATTAATCCAAATTAAATATCAGAAATCCAAGAATATTCCTTGGAGGTACATGAAAATTTTTTTATCATTTCATGCACTATTTTCTTATGAGAAAACTGTCACAGTCATATATCTGGGTGCAAACTTTTTTTTTATTAAATACTAGAAAGGTAGAAATTATGAGGTCATTGTTTTTTCTTACATATGCCAAAAATATGAGTTAACATTTAGATGACTTTCAAATTCCAGAAGCTACTTAGATTACACATGGTTCCTCAGAATCAATATATATTAAGTTACTTTATTTAAAAATTAAAAAAGGAATGTCAAAGTTCAAATAAAATTATATATGAAGACATTTTTGATGTCCCCTTATGGTTTGTTAGAATCTAAATGTTATACGATTATTTATATGTAGATAAGGATGAAAAAATACAAAATATTAAATTATTTCTAATCCTCCAAATTAGGATCTATTCCTTCATAACTTTTTTACAATAGTAAGTCGGTCTACATTCTCTTTCCTACCGTTTTCCTCTGTTACTGCTTTAAACTTCTAACATCTCAGATTTCATCTACAATTAAAATAAGCAGACAAGCTGCCAACATTTTATTTACTTTCATCTAGTTATTAGGGTATAACTCATGTAGGCAAAACACTACATCTCTCTACATTGTGTTTCAGAAGTTTTTCTTACTTGTAAATAAATGCAGTACAGACCTAATGGCTATTAGCAAGACTTCTGTGACTTTTCTAACCACTATAATACTTGAGCATTGACTTATCCCCTAGTATTTTTAGAGTAGTATGTTGAGTATTGGTAAGTTATTGACATTCTTTAGTTCAAACTCTAACTTAAAATAATAATTATAGAAAGAAAAAATACACTACAAAGGGAAAAACATACATTATATGTTTTTTAAAACTGTCCTTCAGGCTCAGTGCCTGTGGCTCAAGTGGCTAAGGCGCCAGCCACATACACCTAAGGTGGCAGGTTCGAATCCAGCCCAGGCCCACCAAACAACAATGACAGCTGCAACCAGAAAAAAAAATATAGCCAGGCGTTGTGGCGGGCGCCTGTGGTCCCAGATAACTGGGAGGCTGAGGCAAGAGACTCTCTTGAGCCCAGGAGTTGAAGGTTGCTGTGAGCTGTGATGCCATGCCCAGGGTGACAGCTTGAGGCTCTGTCTCAAAAAATAAATAAATTAATTAATTAATTAAATAAAATAAAATAAAACTGTCCTTCAATGTTTGGTTTAATTCAACAAAAGGAGCTGTGTTTTCTCCTAATATCTATTATTGGATGATTTATCCTTCAGTTTTCTTGAGCATTGTAGAAAATATGTTTCAGCTTTCTTTTCAGAGACTAAGGACAGGTAATGCCATCTATTTACCTATCTACCATATATTTATATTCTCTAATCTGTTATCACTGTATATCTATTATTATATGATGATATATATGTGTGTGTGTATATATATTATATAAAATACTTATCTTTAAATTAAGATCTAACTCTGTTGTTTTAAATACTGATTAGACAGATAATATATATATACATCTATAAGTAAGATAAATATACTCTGCATAAGTGATAAAATGTTAAATTCAATTCATAAATCTTGAAATGATATAAAATATCCTTCCTTTTTCAGTTAGTCAAAGAGTTAAAAAAAAAAAAAAACAAAGAAAAGAGATGGCATATATCTTTGACATTCAGAAAGAAAATGACCCACGGCTTACAGTAACATTTAATTATCAGTGAGGACAGACTCTATTATAGCTGTTCCAGATAATTATGAGCCAGAGGGCTGAAATAGAAATAAAAACAAACAAATAGTTTTGTATGAGAGTTTTGTATCTTAAAACTCGAAAAGGGTAGAAAACATAAATCCTAGGAAAATGCCAGGGATATTGAAAATGATTTTTGTTAAAAACTATTAAATGTATTGTGGAGCCAAGAGAAAACTTGTACCTAATAGCCTATGTTAGTAAAATGAACAAATAGTGTTAGATAGTCATATGATAAAAATGGCAGCTTTTTGCTTTGTCACTAAAAGGTACATTTGAGATTTCACTGCCGTGTAATATAATGCTAGCTCTGATCTTTTCTTGGATTCTGTCTTGTATGGAGGTAATAATACTATCCAAAGGACAATTTTAACATGTTCCATCATACCTTCTGCCACTCTCTCCCTGGGGTAGGGTGATGGGGGTGTGCTGTTATTTCTGGCCATTTAAACAAAGATATTTTTCAAAATAAAAGTAAACTCATGATAGATAAGGCTTACTAAACGAATACACATTTCATAGTGAAGTGAAATAGTCATCTATTCTGAAGCCAACAGGTAAAATGAACCACCAAGTAAAGAAATAAATAATTTGTTTTATTTCTCATAAAAGATGCTACCCCAATTGCATTTTATTGTTCCCTGTATCAGTTAACTTTTGTCATATGTATATCAAGCTGCCCAAATCACAGTGACAGAAAACAGCCCAGTTTCTTTAGTTCGCGATTTTGTGGTTAGAATGGACAGTACTCCTAGTTTCTGGTGGTTTGGCTGATCACTGCTGGTCAGCCGCAGGTTGTCTGGCTGTTGTATGATCTTAAATGGCCTCACACACAAGGCTGGCTGTTGGCAGATGGTGAGCTCGTGGACTACCAGCTACAGCACCTCAGTTCTCCTCCACAAGGTCCCTCGTTCTCCAGGAGGTCAGCACAGGCCTGCTCTCTTGGGTCATAACCACAGCAAGAAGTGGTGAGTCCCAGTAGGCAGACTAAATTAAATGCTAATCGCAGCATTTGCTTTTGTCTCATTGAACAAAGGAGACTCTAGGCTAAGCACAAGTTTATAAGGTTAAATATTTCCCCCAAAGTGCATTAACCAGGAAGTGAGTATCCATAGCCATTTTAAAACAATATAGCTCACTCTCATTTTCTTTAACCTCTAATTTTACTCATCTCTTTTCCACAAAGTATGGCATGCATTTTTCATTGTATACATTTTTGTCATTGGAATCTCTTCTTCATCATAGGAATTTCTCTTCTATGGCTCTTCCATTTTCATTTACTCTTTTTACCTTTCCTTAAGGAGAAAAACTAGTTTAATTTTATTTTTGAAACACTAGCAAAGGCTTTATTGACTAGGAAAAAAGAAAGAATTATTTCCCTTACTATAACTTTGTTCTTAAATTTTAAGTAGTACTAGAAACACACTTGAGATGTCCTTCAAATAGAATTAGCCTTGAGTGATGAAAATTCTGTATTAATATTTTTCATTGCAAATCCTTGAGGATTTGGGTTGCATTTATATTCAAAGAAGAATTAAGAGGAAAAGTCAAGGTTAATATTTGAAGATCAAGCTGCAGTCTTGGCATTTATATATAAAAACATGAAGCACTAATGAGTCTAAGCAGAACTTATAGCCCTAAAATATGCAATTTTGCTTCATTTTTAATATTCTTTTCAAAATTTAAAATTATTTTTTAAATGGTTTTCAATGGAAAGTAATAAGTTGACCAGAGCTTTAAGAAATGACATTCCAATTCATACAGTCATCACATTGAATCCTATAATGGCATAAATGTATTTATGATCTATGTATGAAAGACTTAATTAAAAAATGATTTTATTCTATAAAGTACCAAAGGAAACGTTATTATAAAAAATTAAAATATTTGTATGATAAATCAAACTCTCAAATGAGTATAGCATATGATATGTAACATATATGAATATATAATATTTTTATTATCACCCCCAGGACTAAAAAGGAAATTATGAATTATCTACATGTACATATTTCTCTACTTATGATTAACTGTATACCAAAAAGAAGTAAGGTAAGGAAGCTGAAACAATAGAATTAAGTCATTTGAAGCGCTCTAATTTTGAAGGTTATATTTAATTGCAAAGAACAAAGAAAATTACAAACATATGCTTATCATTTATACTTTAATAACAATATATTTTATTTAAATAGTGATTGAAACAAGCTAGATTTTCCCCTTCTATTCCAAGAATTGCACATTTTTCCAGACAATGTCAGTTTTTCCTGTGACTGTTTTTAAGACAAATGAAATATTTGTGCTTATGTACATATACCAAGACATGTGGTATGGATTTGAAGTTTATTAAGTATGATAGTCTATGAAAGTATAAATTTGATTAATATTAGGATAGTTCAAAAAAGTTTACTGAAGACTGAGCAAAAATGATAATGAGACTTTCTAGAGACCAACTGAAACAATCACTACCATTTCTAAAACAATTCCAACAATAAAATAGCATCTGTTGAGTATCTATTATTTACTCAAGGTAGACTATCTGTAATTCTCAAAATTGTTTTCTGTATTTCTTTACAAATGATATTGTTGGAAATGACATTTTAACTCACCCATTTATAGGTATCAAATATCTATCTATAAAGTGCTTGACTGGAAGAGAAGAATCTAATCTGAGTTCAAAGTTATGATGCCAAAATTTTTCTCAGTCTTTATGGTTTATTTCTTGGGTGAAGAATTAAGATTGTGATAAACATATTTTTAGGTAATAATTATATGTAGGTTGCTGCTAATAGGCTGAAAATCCAAAACAACATGTAAAATGATTTTGATGAAGTTGGGGGATTATTTCTATAAAACATGCTAAAATTTAGAGAAAGTAAATATGTGAAAGCTAATAATCAACACTGCCAACATAGCCTGGGGATGACAATTAAGGAGGAATGACATGAGATTATCTTGGACCTACAGGCTGGAAACAAAACTTTTTTTTGTTTTTTCTACTTTACAAAGAGAAAGAAGAAATACTATACTATGCTAGATCATTTTAAAACTTGTATAAGATAATGGGGCTAAGAGCTATTATGTGTGTAGTACCCTAAAATGGTAATCCTATATAAGAAATAGAATTTGAAAAATAATTACAAAGTCCAAGGCAGAGTTAATCATTGAGGATAAGATTGCAAGTATAGTATGAGAAAGGGTTAAGTGAGTTTGTTATTTTTAGTATAAAAGAGTAAAAATATTGGTACATAAGGAAGACTATGAATCAAAGGCAGGTTTAACATGTGTTAGAAAACTGCATGATACTAAAATTTTAAATTCCATTAAAAATACTTTATAAAAGAAATAATTTAAAGATGCTATCCTGTGGGGGCAAAAAGAGGAACTTCTTACTGCCAATATGATAAAATGCAAGAATTCCAAAGAAGGTCATAAAATTCCCACCCCTATAAAGTGGGGGGGAAAAAATCCATTGACAACTCTTTGTTCTGGAATATTTAGATATTCTATAGCTTTTAGGCATGGGAACTAGACCAGAAACACTCTCAAAATATCTTGCACAAAGAATCATTTTAAAGCCTGGATATCAAATATATGCATGTAGATTCTGGATCAAACTGACAAAGAATCACAAAAGACATTATATCTTTATGCATTTGCTATCTGTTCCCAAGAAATATTTTCAAGGTATAACAAATTCTAAGCTCATCATTACTTTTTTAAAAAATAGTTTTGCTCCTTTAGCTAACCACTGTCATATTTCCTATTATATCATTCCTGGAAATATACAATGTATTGATCAACAAATACAAGCCAGATGCCAAGGCAATTGCTAAAGTTGTAATCCCACAATCCCATTACTAAGTAGGTATCTACTCAGAAGAAAAAAAAAATCATTTTGCTATAAGGACATTTGCACTAGAATGTTTATTTTCAGTTCAATCCACAACTGCCAAGATGTGGAATCAACCCAAGCTGCCCATCAACACATGAATGGATTAATAAACTGTGGCATATGTATGCCATGGAATACTATTCAGCCATTAAAAAGATAGAGACTTTACATCTTCTATATTTACCTGGATGGAACTGAAGCACAGTCTTCTTAGTAAAGGATCATAAGACTGGAAAAGCAAATATCCAATGTACTCAATACTAATATAAAACCAATAGATAAAATACTACACACCCACATGAGAGAAAAACACAAGTGAATTCAAATAGGGAGGCAGGGAAGGAGGAGGGAGGAGGAGAGAAGGGAGGAGGAAGGAGCGCTCACCTAATAGATACAATGTAAGCATATACAGCACATTCCTCTGGGTGAAGGGCTCCACTATAACTTGAACTATAGAAAACACAAACTTAACCATTAGTACCCTCATATTAATCTGAAATTAAAAAAAAAAAAATTTGGCTTGATGTGGTGTTTCCTGCCTATAATCCTGGCAATTTAGGACACTGAGGCAGGAGGTTTGCTTGAGGCCAGGAGTTTGAGACAAGCCTAAGTAATATTGAAACCCTTGTCTCTATAAAAAATAGAAAATTTAGCTGATGTGGTGGTATGCATCTGTAGTCTCAGGTCTCAGAAGGCTGAGGCAAGAGGATTGCTTGAGTCCAGAAGATTAAGGTTGCAGTGAGTCATGATAATAGCTCTACGCTCTAGCCCAGGTAACAGAGCAAGATCCTCTCTCCAAAAAAAGAGAAATAAAAGACAAATTTTTACCCTCATGTACTCTGGCAATTAATTGGGGGGGAGGGAGAAGACAACATAAATTATTAACTTAATTATTAAAAAACAATAGTGACTAAAAAGCAAAAATGTTTAAATATTTTAGTAAAACTAAGGGTGATACATGAATATGTGTTAACTACAGTGTCATGAGAAGGTCACTAAGCCAGAAAGACTCGGATATGGCATTCGAAGAAAGTGATTTTATACTTTTTTTCTTTTAATAATTAAAGCTTTTACAAAAGTTCCTTGCAAAATAGTTTTCCCCCAAATTAAAAAAAAATAACTGATATAATTTGTCAAATAAATATTGAAAGGCTACATAATGCAGGGACTTTTCAGAGAAAGTGAGTTCACTGCCCACTGAAAGATAATATTTTAACCTAGGAAATATGTTAATTGTAGTACATTGACATCTCTTATTCGGTCCTGTACTCCTACATGTAAGCTTAACTAGTTGTGAGTGAAGGGAGAAATGGTCGATTTAGTTGAAATGTAGTCATATAAAATTTAATATTGATTAATTATATTTACATTTTGTGACTTGAATTCTAGACACCATTTCAGCCATAACAAATAGGAGATGATTAACAGCTTTGGCTCCTGTGGGCAAGAAGAAAAATGGCAAAGAATTTTGTTTATCAGCTTAGAAAAAGGAAGGCTAAATGGGATAATTTTAAGGCTATATATTCATATTTTTCATATGACTCAAGTATTTAAGAAAACTTTTAAAAAGAACTTAATAAAAAGTAGAATGAAGGGAGACTGACGTATTTGGATCGAAGACCTAGAGCAGTGGTGCTCAGCTTTGGCACGCGTTAGAATAAAGAATGCAGGGCCTCCATCCAGAGTTTCTGATTAAGCCGATCTGGGTTAAAACATCAAAGTTTTCATCTCTCTCTTTTTTGAGACAGAGTCTGACTCTGTTGCCCTGGGTAGAGTGCCTGGTGTGATAGTTTACAGCAACCTCAAACTCCTGGCTTCCAGCAATCCTCTTGTCTCATCCTCTTGAGTAGCTGGAACTACAGGCATGTGCCACAATGTCTGCCTAGTTTTTTGATTCTTCTTTTTAGTAGAGACAGGGTCTTGCTCTTGCTCCAGCTGGTCTTGAACTCTGAGCTCATGTAATCCATCTGCCTCAGCCTCCCAGAGTCTACAATCATAGGTGCGAGCCATCAGGCCCAGCCTCAAAGTTTTTCTTTCTAATAAATCCCTGCCTGGTACTACAATTGCTGCTGGTCTGGGGTCCACACTATGAGAGCCACTGCAATAGAGCATGTCTGCTTAAGAGACGTAGTCATTGAGTATAAAAAGATAGCAAAACCATAAAAGCAATACTGCTGGCAGTTGTGGTGAGGCAAAGCAATGGAAAAAGAAAAGGCTCCAGGGCAAGTGTAGATTTCAGGTACGCTTTTCTTTTGCCTATTCATAGAAAAATTGTCTTTGTCACAGTTCTCTGTCTTTAAAGGACTATATTCTACAGAGGCAATAATTGTGACATTGTAAGCTGCCTGAGGCCAGGAACTTTGCCTGTCTTGATCAACACTGTATTTCTAACATCGTGGCTGATTGCACAATTAACTCAATCCACTGACTGGCCAATGGCCAGCTTCTCCAAGGAATCTGAACTGAGACGCCCAAACAGAAGATGCCTATTATGGTAGACACTGGAACTATGAAATGAATGAGTGAATAGATTCAGCCAAAATCATCAAACAGTGGAAATTATAAACAAACAAGGAAGTCAGTAGGGAGAGAGGAGAATGAGCTGAGAGGGCGTCGCAGCATCCTTGAGGGTAACTAGTCTGTTCCAGAAGCCTTTCCTGAGCCACTGAGGTTAGCTCTATTTTGTTTTTCTTCTTGGATTCTTAGGTGACTTCAGTATCTGCACGATAATTCTTCACTCCCCCTTCTTCAGAGCCAGACTGGATGTGTCTCTGCTTCATGCTACCCGAAAGACTCGGCTAGGATCTGAACACCGTTTCCTGTAATAAATTGCGAATAACAGCCATTTCTGAAGGTCTTAGAAACCAGTGCTATCAGCCAGCACCTAATTCCCTTTGTTCCTGAGGAACCAGACTTTCTAAGGAAATTCTGGGATAAAGACTCTCAGCTTTAACTCTCAAAATCTGTCAGTCTGAAGGAATAGGGAGGGCACAGTGTGACTGGTTAAGATGGTGGTCCTGCTATAGTGGGCATTTTATCCATTCAGCTTAAAAAGGAGACCCTAAAAATTTCTATTATTGTTGCCACTCCCAGTAGCCCCCAAAGTGTCCCTGGGATTCTGATCACCTCTTGACAGGAGCCAGAGCCATGTAGGAAAATATGCTGACCCCTTCACGCTCAGTAACAGTTTGTAATAGAAATGAGGTTTATAATCAACTTTGGGAAATATCAGGCCCCCTCCATTTTGAAATTAAAACTCTACACCAAAACAGTCACGAACCAAAAATCACTCTCCAAGGTAAAGTTTTCAATTTTAAATTAAGGTTAGAAAAGTTCTGTTCTAGATTTTTTTTTTTTTAAACAGAGTCTCTCAGGCTATTCCCCTGGGTAGAGGAGCACTGTGGCGACATAGCTCGTAGCAACCTCCAACTCTTGGGGTTAAGCAATCCTCTTGCTTCAGTTTTTTGGGTTCCCTCCACTCCTATTTTTAGTAGAGACGTGGTCTTGCTTTTGCTCATGCTGGTCTTGAACTTATGAGCTCAAGCTATCCACTCACCTGGGCCACCTAGAGTGCTAGGATTACAGGCTGAACCACCAAGCCTGGCCTAGATTGCTCCTTTTAAAATGTGTTTTTCAAATATTTCTTTTGAAACATTTTTACTTTAAATATGCATATTCGATTCTTGCTAAAACGCTGAAAATATCAGACTGATGAATTATGAAGATGCTGGGTTATTCTTTGTCATTACATTTTCCATGCTGTATACAAACTCTTGTTTGATAAAAGCCATCAAATACACACTCCTCCCCGTCAGTAGAGAGTTTACAGGGATCTCGTGTATGTTTTTCTTTCAGACGGGGTTCCATGGCTAAAAACTATGTGAAAACTCAATCCTGAGTCATTAGTGCACTTCTCCACTAAGCTGTCTTTCCTATGGCAGGCGACCAGCCGTCTGACTTCCAAGATCTCCCTGTGCTAACTACAAAATCAGCATTGCTATGCACATGCGCAGTAGGGTCTATGAAAATATTTTTGTTAGCAGACTGTTGGAGTACTTACCTTAAATGAATAGATTAACTGTTAAAGTCAGTTTGTCATCATGTATCTCCAGGTAAGACTGACAGGCAGTTTCCCAAGTGAACTGAAAATGCCATCAGCTAGTTAGTTACTGTGAGAGGGCAGGAGAGGGCACTACCACGAAAAGGGCCGATGCTTAAACGAATAGCTTCGCTCAAAACATGCCATGAAGACTATGTTAACCAGTTTGGTGAAAATATTTCAAATTGTATATAAAACCAGCACACTGTACCCCATGATTGCATTAATGTACACAGCTATGATTTAATTAAAAAAAATCATGGATTGATTCCTTGAGGGCAGAGTGTTAAGAACAAAGTTCCCTGCCTTAAGAAAGAATATGATTAGGGATCAGGAGGCAGCCAAAGTGGAAATACAGGAAAGAAAATTGAAGTGTTTGTGAAAACCTGAAATGGCTACCGTGAAATTATTTTAGAAGGAAATGAAGCATTAAAATTTTTAAGGGAATCAGGAGAACCCCATGGGAAACATTTTACCACACATAGAGAATAGAAAGATGAATAACTTTCCCTTAGAATAAACTCTAGGATTATTTTGTAGAAAATTAGGCCTCAGTCAAAACATTCCTTTAGAGTTCAAGATGAGTTTTCTCATCTGTTATGTTGAAAAAGCGTGGCTATGTCTCAACATAATTTATATTTTCAAACTGGCAATCTTGTATACAGTTTGTTAAATACCAATTCTGCTGTTTTTGTTAATTCTCTGAGAACATCTATACTTGCACTATGAACAGAGGCAATAAAAGGGTACTAAAATTCTATAAGTGTGTTATAAGATGTCTAAATTAATAAGTTCTAGGAGATTAAATCAGAATTCATCCTGTACCTTTATTCTATTTTGTTAGAACTGTACCTTGGAAAGCAGTGCAATGTTATGTGACTCACAAAATAAGTTTGCCTTAGTTCACGTATTTGAAACTCTGTTATACACTTAAAAGGTATATTAGTATGAAAGTTCAAAAGGTTTAACAGTAATAAAAACCTATACTTAAAGCAATGTTCTGAAAATTACTTCCTGATGTGCAAACTTCATTTACATATAGGCCATATAAATCATCAAAATGGAGGGTGTTTTAAAGAATGATTTTAAAAAGTTAAAATCTTAAAAAAATTAAAAAGTTAAAATGTTGACTCTTATAAATATATTAAATCAACATATATCAAAAATTTATTTAAATTGGGCAGTGCCTGTGGCTCAAAGGAATAAGGTGCCAGCCCCATATTCTAGAAGTGGCATGTTCAAACCAGCCCTGGCCAAAAACTGCAAAAAAAATTATTTAAATCATTAATTAGAAACAGAGCCAGTAAGATGATATAATCAGATCAAGGAAAATTCTAAGGACCACATATATAGAGAGAATAAGGAATTTTGAAATGAATTTACAAATAGATAAGTTGCATACCACCATACATCATCTGCATTTTGGAGGGGCAAGAATCATTTGCATTATAAGTTTTTTTTTGTTTTTTTTTGAGACAGTCTCACTCTATTGCCCCAGACAATAGCAGCCTAGCTCAGGCAACCTCACACTCCTGGATTAAGTGATTCTTTTGCTTCAGCCTCTCAAGTAGCTGGGATTACAGGCACTTCCCATGATGCCAGGCTAATTTTTTCATATGTAGTTGTGATGGAGTCTCACTCTTGCTTAGGCTGGTCTCCAATTCTTGAGCTCAAGGGATCTTCCCGCCTGGGCCTTCCAGAGAGCTGGGATTACAGGCATGACCCATTGACCTGCCTTATTGGTTTCCTACGTGAAAAGCCATTTGGTAAACTAGACAAGGCATCATTATTTTTAAGAATTTTTAGAGCAGTTTTAGGTTCACACCAAAATTGAAAGGAAGATAGAGATTTCCCATAAGCCCCCTCTCCCCCATGTGCACACCTTCCTGCGCTATCAACACCCCTCCCCAGAGGGGTACGTGGGGTATGTTAGTTAACAACTGATGAACTTCCATTGACTTATCAGTTTCACTAGGAGGTCATAGTTTACTATGGGCTCACTTCTGGTGTCATACATCCTATGGGTTTGGACAAATATATGTCATATGTAGCTACAATTATACAGAGATTTTCACTGCCCTAAAATCCTGTGCATACCTTCCCCTGCTAGTACTTGGCAACCACTGATCTTTTTACTATCTCCTTTGTTTTGGCTTTTTTCAGAATGTCATACAATATGTAGTCTTTTCAGTGCTGAATAACATTTTATTATTTTATTGTCTGGATGCTAGATGTGCCACAAGTTTTTTTCCCCCATCATCCTACACTAAAGGACATCTTGGCTTGGCTGCTTCCAAGTTTAATACATTTTCAGTAAAGCTGTAAACATCAATATGCAGATTTCTGTATAGACATAAGATTTCAGCTCCTTTGAATAGAGGCTAAAGCGTGTGCTTGCTGGGCACACATGGTAAGAGCTTGGTTAGCTTTGTAGGAACTGCCCAACCATCTTCCCAAGTGGTGGCCTTATTTTGCTTTCTTACCAGTAATGAATTAGAGTTCCTGTAGCTCCAGATCCTCATCAGCATTTGATGTCAGTGTTCTGGATTTTGGCCATTCTAAGTGATGTGTAGCAGGATACCATTGTTTTAATTTACATTTCTCTAGTGACATATGATGTGGAATATCTTTTTATATGAATAACTTTGTGAGATGTCTGGCATCACTATTTTCCTCTTGTTTGAAAGTATCATCTCCTGACCATAATAATTCTTAAACTATCAACACCAGTGTAAGTAACATTTAAGACTGCATTTCCATCAACAGTTATTTTTTTATCTTTGCATAATGCTAGAGCCTTATACATATATCATATAAGCCTATAAATTACCATTGGTTAAAGGTATCCCTTTATAGAAAAACTAGGGCTTAGGTAGATAATTTTTCTGAGGTGCTGCAGTTAACAATGGTCCCCATGAAGATTCGGACTTTTTTCTTGCTCAAGGTCCAATCCTGTTTCTACTACATCAAAAATGACTCGGTCAAAGAGAAACACTAATTATTGGTGCTTCACTTATGATTATTAAACACCAAAATAGGCTTTAATTTTCATCTAACCATGTAGCTGCTTAAACTAATACTTTATTTGAAATCTATGGACTTAAGACACTTTTTTTTTTTTTTTTTAGAGACAGAGTCTCACTTTGTCACCCTTGGCAGAGCACCGTGGCGTCACAGCTCACAGCAACCTCCAGCTCTTGGGCTTAGGCAATTCTCTTGCCTCAGCCTCCAAAGTAGGTGTGACCACAGGTGCCTGCCACAATGCCCGGCTATTTTTCGTTGCAGTTTGGCTGGGGCTGGGTTTGAACCCACCACCCGTGTTATATGGGGTGGGGCCGGCACCCTACCCACTGAGCCACAGGTGCCGCCCGGACTTAAAAAACTTTTAACTAATGAGTTAACTAGATTTTACAATTCAAGGAATACAGAAAGGAGAGCCAAATTTAGAAATATGTTTCATTTATGTTGTATTTATTTTTCTATTAAAAGAAAATACATTTTGTTAAACATTGATTTTTGTGATGACAAGATACATTATTATTCATTCTTAATCACACCAAAGAGAAGAGTTTTAATCTTTCATCTTAAGTTTGTAACAGAAGCGTTGTTATTTCATCTTATTGTGGTTTGCCATTGCAGTAGTGATTCACAATCGTATTTTATTAAAGTGCATCGAAGTAATTGGTCCCTTTCTGAAATGTAACCATAATTTAAGAAACCCATCTGGAATACATCTTTGTTCATATTAGTAACTCTATTGTTTTTTTCTGCTTCATAATTTGACAATTGTACCTTTTGAAAAATGGATAAATGCATATCTCTAAAAGTTTCCCTCCTAAAATGCCACATTTTAAACTTTAAAAGGAAATTGCTGAATAAATTCTCCTTAAACAACCCTATATTTGTCTTCTGAAACCAAATACCAGTAGCACAGAAGACCGCAAAATTATTCAGTAAAATCTTGGTACCAGTTCCTATAAATTAGAACAATATGAATAATACATCGCTTTGAAAAAATCAAGGTTGATATTTTTTCACATACATAATCATTTGAGTTATTACTCATGACGAAATAGGCAGAATGGATCACCTTTGGGATTCTTTCCAATATTTGTCCTGTTTTTTAATATTTTTAATAATCTCAATGCTTTTCCCCACTATTTTCTGGACATGAATACTACTTGGATCTACTTTTCTAGGTTTCTAAACTACACATACTATTAAAGCTATGGTTGAGAATGTATTTTAGATAATAAATCCATGATAAGCTTAATTGGACAAGGGCCTCAATTTTCTCCTTTAACCTGGGTACGTACAAAAAATTTGCCATCGCTCTAAACCATGTACAGTCAGGAAAGCCGTGTGAGTGGGTTTTACTCCCTTCTGGGGCATACGTGCAGGAAAGTGGTTAATTGTTTTGGAAGCATAAGGTATACATTTGGAACAAAGTGAGAATGCTTTATTCCTGGGAAATAAATTGAAGTTCGCTTCATATCTTCTCCCATTATCATTCTAAGTAGGAAAAGATGGGGAAGAGTAAAGAAGAAAGTATATTTAATTGTCTAACTGTGAGGCTGAAGTTGAGACGTAAACTGCTAGCAGTAGTCATCTCAACCTTCAAAACATAGTAGGGCATAGGATATTTTTTCTCTTTGTTTAATTGTTAGCATCTTTGATGACATGAAATATAAAATTAATTTTTTTCAACATATAGAAAGTTGTGGAAGGATTTTTCACAACTTGCCAAATATAACTAAATGCATAAAATAATACATGTTTAAAATATCCCTGGAGATACTCTTGATAACTGGCATTCATAATAAATGACTGTTCTTCCTACAGACCCGCGGGTGAAGAGTTCAGCTAACATGTGGACTTTACTTCATAAACACAGTGTAGCTTAATCATTTGTACCCTCATATTAATCTGAAATTAAAAATAAAATATAATCTAAGAGATTAAAAAAAGAAAGAATAATGAGCACTGAAATGTTTATAAGGTGAATTAGATAGAATTTTAATTGGTTATTTTCTTATCAGAACATAGATTAAAATATAATCATATGTGTATGTTTCATTAATTAGCTATTAATCAATATTTATGATTAATACTTTTAATGTGTAATAGTAGTAATTTTTATTTTGTATCCTATTTATAGACGCAGATAAATTACTCATCCTTTACCTGTAGAAACAAAATTAGTAAGCTTCATTTTAATACAAAAGCATCTAACTGAAGAAGCGTTACAAATATTTTTATTACATACACTTAGTAATAAAAAGCAAATTCATGTAGAAATAAAGTTTATTGGCCTGGGATTCTTTATCTCAAATATATTGCATTTCTCACGTTTGTTCAGCAATTTATAAACTCTGTAAATGCCTTAGTAACAAAATGCCTGAGAGCAGAAATTTGTTTCAGAGTTCTAGAAGTCAAAGATCAAGACTCTGGCAGGATCAATGTCTGGGCAGAGTCTGGTTGATGCTTCCAAGATGGTTCCTTGAACTCTGTGTTGTCTCATGGCTAAGAAATGAAAGAACAAAAGGGCCAAAAAGGGGTAGCTATTTCCCTCCAGCCCCTCTGCAGGGCTCCCCCATTTGTGAAGGTGAAGCCTCACGACCTGGTACCTTCCCATAACCATGTGTCTGAATACCTCTTCATTGGGGATTAAGTTTCAGTATAAATTTTGGAGAAGACACAAACATACAAGCTATGGCAGTAAACAAATTTCTCAATGCAATGATAGATTTGCGTCACACAATAATCTTCCTGAGATGCCTTCGTGGCGTTCTGTCATTATGACAAGCCCGTTCCTGGCTCCTATGCCTGTATGCACCACATCTGCTGTGCGTGTATTAAAGTAGCCATTACATGTATGATTTGTTCCCTCCCTCCTCAATGTCTTGGTCTATTTCTAAACACAATTTTCTTTTAAAATGTAGCATTCATGAGAGCATGAATTGCTGTCTGCTTTGTTCATTAATGTATTATGACTGTTAAAACTGCCTGGCATTTAATAAGGGGCTCAATACCCTGAGCTGTTGAATGAATAATACGGGTAGGAGACACTTTGTATTCACAATGCAAGTTGAATGAGAATATCCATGCAAAGTCCTTGGCATCTGGAAAGCACATTTACATTTCCTATAGCTATATACCAAATTATTATCAATAGTTACCTTGAGAAGAGAAGATATGTACAGGAAGTGAAGGGGGGTCTTTTTAAAAAACAATTTCTCTTAAATGGAGTATATAAACATTTCCTGGCATTCTGGAAAAAGAACAGAACAAAAGTGCAGTTGGAGCTGCCTTTCCCACTTATTAAAAGTTGTATTAAGG
Source organism: Otolemur garnettii (assembly GCF_000181295.1). NCBI lineage: Eukaryota > Metazoa > Chordata > Mammalia > Primates > Galagidae > Otolemur > Otolemur garnettii. The sequence continues at coordinate 11,778,417 of NW_003852400.1, read as the reverse complement.
GTAATTATAGGGAGCAAAACAAATTATAAAGTCTGCAGTTTGAAAAATATGTCAGAGAGAATTCAGAGGGCACAGCACAGTCCCGCTCAGGGTGGCAGTTTCTTGGTAAGGTCTCCACGCTCGTGGCATTAATGTGTCCACAGATGACCAATTTATAATGAGCTGACCCATGCTATTAAGCACTGATTTCAAACAAGAAAAAAAATAGAATTTTCTAACGTACAGCAGAAGTAAGGATATTCAGAGAAAAAAGTGAGATGGCGTCCCGAAAGGGAAGAATTCCACTATCTAAAAGGATTAAGTCAGGGTATTCCTAGGGGCTCTTCTAGCTCTAAAAATTATATGAACTGATTCATTCTCTGTTTTGCAGGGGACATGGGCAAATCATAATTCTACTGTGCCTCAACGTTCTTAGGTCTCATTCTACACATGAGACACATGTTTTCCTCTGCTGGGAAAGAAAGTTTTCCTCAATTCCTCTGTCTATAGAAGAAAAACTAAGAGAATCAGAATTCAGGATATGATAATTTTAGCTATTAAAACAAGCACCTTCATCTTTATGGTAAAAAAATGTTGGGATATCCACCATGTGCTTTTTTTTCTATTAAGTCCTTTTAAGCAGGAGAAAGAACAAAGAAAAAAGTAACTGCACTAACTACTTCAACTTTTTGCTGTAGAAAACAAACTAGCATTCCATAGATTGACTTCTACACGTCAGGGCAGGGCCCTATGTTTATTTTGGTAAAATACCTTTTGGTCCATAATAAATGACAAGAAAATAGTGGCTTCTTAATGGAACCAAGGTCGCATTTATTTTACAGAAGGAACGATCTACTTAAATTTACATTTTTTCTATTGAATTGATTTTTTTCTGTGAGTGGCCCAAGTCTTTAGAATGTACTTAATCTTTTTGTAAAGTGAATGTTCTGGAATTAAAAAGAAAAATGCTTAGGATATTTTTCCTTCTTTTTTACCTTGGGCCAAGATAATTACTCTCACGTCACTATTAAAATACTAAGTTTAGTGTACTTGGTTAAAAAAAAAAATAAAAGCCCTACTACTTTTTTTTTCTCTTATTTTACTGAATGTGTCTACATCTCAAGAGAAGTCCGAAAGATTGGCTTAGCTGTATGTAGAGTTTAGAAGCATATATTGTAAAATATATGTAAATAGTAAAACATTTCTTTACCCAAAGGCTTAGCAGGAGTGTCCAACCTTTTGGCTTCTCTGGAAAGAGGAGTTTTCTTGGGCCACCCCTTAAATACACAAACACTGATAAGAGATGATGAGCAAAAAAAAAA
>NW_003852400.1:11772098-11776546 GCF_000181295.1 Otolemur garnettii | reverse complement strand
CTCAGCCTCCCAAGTAGCTGGGACTACAGGCGCCCACCACAAGGCCTGGCCGTTTTTTGGTTGCAGCCATCATTGTTGTTTGGCGGGCCCAGGCGGGGGATACGAACCCGCCACCTTAGGTGTATGTGGCTGGCGCCTTAGCCGCTTGAGCCACAGGCGCCTAGCCTACTATTGCAATCTTAAAAGATGCTATGGATTTTCATACCTATTTTTTTTAATTTTTTTTTATTTCAGGCTCCTTTATTCCATGACTATTAACAGAACATCAACTATAGGCAAAACATTGACATAATCATTGAAGATAACATTGGGACAAATATATCAATTTTATGAGGACACAAAAGCATTATCTACAAATCAATTATGAGATAAGTGTACTCATTACCACCACTCCTAGTAAAGTTGAAGATCCTAGCTAGTACAATTATGACAACTTAAAAATCCCAATGGTTTGTAAAAAAAATACAAATTTCATTACTTCTGAGTTACCAAGTTACTTGAGAGTTACCAAAAACAATAGAAAAATCCAGCAATGTAGCTAACTTCAAAATAACTATACAAAATCAATTATATTCCTATGTAAAAAAGAATTACAGAATAATATTAGAAAAAGAAAGATAGCATTGTATCAGCAACCAAACTAGAAAGCACCTATCAATATAGCTTTAACAAGAGCTGTGTAATTTTTTTTGAATACATAATTATTTACTACTTGTTTGTTACAGAATACACAAGACAAAATACAAATAGCAAACAATTTTTTTCTTATTATGTTTTTACCAAAGTCTAAAAAAAGATGACTAATATATATAAATAAAAGTAAATATTAATTTCTACAAAAAAAAAAAAAAGATCACGCCAAGTTTTGTAGACAATAGAAATAGAAATGCTTCAAAATCATTCTTAGTCTGGATACCCCTGATAGTAAAATTAGAAAAAATATATTATTATAAAGGGGAAATTACAGACATATTTCACTGATGAATAAGGATGCAATATGATAAACAACATATTGACATGTTGAATTAAAAATTGATGTTTAAGTAATATATGTTGATCATACCTATTTTTAAGTAAAAAGTCAGTAATCATTATTTTGGCCATAAAGTTTGAACGTGCACATACAATATACATAACTTCAGGCTAAACTCATGCTACAAAAGTGCTCTTTATACTATAGCTTAATTTCTTTTAAAGATGTACTTCTAAGAATACATCTTTTCCAATTCAGGTATTTTATGGTTGCACAGGTAAGTATGTGGTGTGAGTTATTTCTGATAGCTGAGATTTTGAAATAATAATTCAGGAAGTGAAAAAAGGTTTAAAAAGATAAAGTGATTAGAGCCAAACTTCGACAATCTTTATAGGTAAACGATAGGTATGTGTGGGTTCGTAGTATTATCTTCTCAACTCTTACATGTGTTTGCAAGCACATGAAATATAAACATTTGACCTAAAAGACCTACATGGTTCTTTAAAAATGAGTCACCCAAGATTTTCTATTTATGAACTACAACTGATAACATTGTCTATATAACAATAAGCTTATGAACATACAAAGGGAATCTTAAAATGTTTAGAATTTTGTGCAAAAATAATGCTAAAACCTGTTGGATTTATATGTTTGGTATTGAATTAGAGACCACAGATTAGTTTAATCAGCTGGTTTGAGATTAGCAACGTTTCTGGGTTCGTTCACTTATTTATTTATCCAAAGGTGTTCAACACGCATGCCAGATACTAAGCTAGACTTTGGTAATACATAGATGAAGAAAGCATGTTGCCAACCTCCAGGAAACTAACTGACGGAATGGAGGAAACTGTATGCATGTAAAATATTGTAACCGTGTGGATGTAAATGGTATGCGTGTAAAAAATTCTAACAGTGTGGATGAGTGCTAGAAGGGAGGACTGTTGAGAGTTACATGTACCCACAGGAGAGAGAGACCAATTCTGCTTTCTGGGTTAGGATGCAATAACGTGGGGAGAGATAGAAGCCATTGTTGACAGAATGATGTATGCGAGTTAATGAGGGTGAAAGTATATATACATATGTTTTTCAGAGTCAGAACTATGCTAGGGCATTAAAAGTACATGCTTTTGCTGACTCTTTGAATCACAACTCTTATGTAACACAAAGTGGTTGTGATAAATTACAGAACGTATGCCTAACAGAAAAAATACTGTATAAAGTGTGTATGTGAGAGTGAGTGCAATAGCTGAGGCTCTGAGATTTGGGGTTTAATAGTTTAATATTTAATGAATCTCACATAAATTATCCCTAGAAGATGACAGATTTCAATTGGGTTGATTTTAGCCACAGGGATATTTGATGGTATCTGGAGAAATTTTTGATTGAGGCATCTGGGAGCTTGTTACAGGCGACTAGCAGATAGAGCCTAGGGACACTATGAAATGTTCTACAGTGCACAAGATAGTTCCACACCACAGAAAATTACCTGGCCCAAATTGTCAAGAGTGCTGACCTTGAGATTACTATTGGTCATGTTTTATAAAAAGTCCATGGAAAATGAAACTGAGGCTTGGCGCCCATAGCTCAGTGGTTAAGTTGCTGCCCACCTACACTGAGGTTGGCCAGTACGAACCTGGTCCTGGCCAGCTAAACAATGACAAGTACAACAAAAAACTATGCAGGCATTGTAGCACACACCTATAGTCCCAGCTATCTGGGAGGCTGAGGAAAGAGAATTGCTTTAGCCCAAGTGTCAGAGGTTACTGTGAGCTGTGATGCAACAGCACTCTACCGAGGGTGAATAGTGAGAAAAATAAAATGAAATTGAGTTTTGGGGTATTATGTTCAAATGTTTTAGTATGAACAAATTACATCATAACTCATAAAACATATAAACTTGTGAACCTATTTCACAGTTTAAGATCTAGAACTTTCTCTGTTCTTTGGCATTTATCTGTGTGCTCTTTCCCTGTATTCTTTTTTTTTTTAGACAAAATATCACTGTGTTACCCTCCGTAGAGTGCTGTGACACCACAGCTCAGAACAACCTTGAACTCTTGGGCTTAATGATTCTCTTGCCTCAGCCTCCCAAGTAGCTGGGACTACAGGCACCCACCACAACACCCGGCTATTTTTGGGTTGCAGTTGTCATTATTGTTTAGCTGGCCTAGGCTGGTCTTGATCCTGCCAGCCTCAGTGTATGATGTGGCTGGCACCCTACCCGCTGAGCTACAGGCACAGAGTCCGTCCCATATTCTTTATTCCTTCCAGGAGGTATCACTATGCAGAATTTCATGTTGATTATTCTTATCCTTTATTTTTTAAGAAAAACATTGTCCGTAAATAGTTTGATTTTGCTTGATTTTGAACTTTGTAAAATCAGTATCATAATATATGTGTTTTTCTGTGAGGTGTAATCATTACACTCAATATTAGGGGTCTTCCACATTGCTGCGAGCAGCCATATTCCATTCTTTTCTAGTGTTGCGTATTATCCCATAGTGATTATATGCTAATTTGTGAAATTTGGTTTTTGTTTTAGAGTATTACAGAAATACACACATTTTGGTTATATTTGACTGATGTTATGTGTGCTCTTCACCATTGCACCAGTTAGGTGTACGTTCACCCGACCTCCTCCTTCCCTGCACCCCTGTGAAATTGTAATTGACTTTGACTTCAATATGTGCACATAAAGAACTAAAAGCATATGCTACATTGGTAAATCCATAAAGGCATTCTTCTTTTGATGGACATTTGGACTGTTTTCAGTATTTTTTTGGTATTAGGAACATGGTGTTGTTAACATTGCGGTGTCTCCTGGTTAATGTAGACAATGGTTTCTTTAGGATACATACATTGAAGTGGGATTGCCGGGTCAGAGGTGTAGGAAAGACTGTCCAGACAATGATACACTTTTTTATAGGTTATCCTAATTTATAGTCCTGCTGATACGTACATATGTTCCCATAATGCACATAACGTGTTCACCCAACATTCTCTGATGTTTTTATTTTTTGCCAATATAACGAGTCTAAAGTGATATATATTTGAAGTCTTAATATGTTACACCTTTATTACTAATGAGTTTGAAAAGGTTTTATATGAGTTGTGAAGTTCATATTTCCTCTTTGGTGAAAGTCTAATCATATTTCTTTCATATTTTTTCTACTTGTATGTCTGCATTTTTCTTCATTATTTATAGGACTTCCAGTATATTTGTCAGTTCTCTTATGCAACATCGAGGTTTAATTATCCCAGAAAATAGATGAAATTTCTATTAGTCAACTCATCATAACTGCTGGGTAGAGAGTGTGTTCCCTGATGAACACAGGATAAGAGAAGGTGCACAGTACTCGTCATAAAGCTGGGTAGAGAGGGTGTTCCCTGAGGAACACAGGATAAGAGAAGGTGCACAGTGCTCGTCATAACTGCTGGGTAATGAGTGTGTTCTCTGAGGAACACAGGATAAGAG
>NW_003852400.1:11750483-11770918 GCF_000181295.1 Otolemur garnettii | reverse complement strand
TAAAGCTGGGTAGAGAGTGTGTTCCCTGAGGAACACAGGATAAGAGAAGGTGCACAGTGCTCGTCATAAAGCTGGGTAGAGAGTGTGTTCCCTGATGAACACAGGATAAGAGAAGGTGCACAGTGCTCGTCATAACTGCTGGGTAGAGAGTGTGTTCCCTGAGGAACACAGGATAAGAGAAGGTGCACAGTACTGGTCAGAACTGCTGGGTAATGAGTGTGTTCCCTGAGGAACACAGGATAAGAGAAAGACATACAGTAGCAGCATGAGTCACTGAAATGGCTGTTTTATAATAAAAACATTTCCTTTAAATTTTCCTTTAAAGATCGTGTATTCTCTTCATAAATGAATGGAATGCTGGCTAATAACTTCTTGTTTACATTTATAATGTATTTCTGTTTACTTTTGGAAAAGATATGCCAACAGTTTTATTTTTAAATCAAGAAACATAAAGAAGACAGACCAACAAGTCTAATTTCCCTGACTTGCAAAGGAAAAATATAAAATACTGAAATGAAGTAATGCCTGTCCTGCCTTTCCACGTGAAGGCATTCCACTGTTATCACTGGGTGCCACACACACATGCCGGAGTTGAGAAATTACCTTCCCTGAATTGAATAAAATAAGAATTATTGGATAATAACGATTTGACTCCTTCTTCAAAACAGGGTTACCAATTCAACACAAAATATCTGTTTTATGCAATTGTGAATGCAGGTATGGCAATTTCTCCAAACGATCAATGGCCTACCTAGTCAATTCCGTATATGTTCACTCTCAGGGGGTATTAAATGAATGAAGCCAGTTGATTTTCTTATCTCTGCATGTTTCTTTAATGTATTTCTGTGGATTAATTTGTGTAATCTCAAACAGTGTAAATAAAACAATCTTTACTTTGTAAAAATAATGGAGTAGAATAAATTTGCTGCAGAGTACTGGGTGAGTGTTTTGACACTAATGTTAATATTGTGGCTAATTGAGCTTGCTGGCTTTGAACTATAAAAGCTCCTTGATTTTGGAAATGAAAACTAAATATGATTATTTACCATTCATTACTGAACTGATTGTTAAGGCAGTGAATGCACAGAAGATATGAGAAGGAAAAATGGCTTTGACCTCATAATTATTATATTCTAGGAAAATGAGAAAGCACTCCTATGGCTGACACCAGTGGGGAAGCTTGTAATTTGTAAGACATTTGTCTGAAAACTAGCAGGAGATGGAAAATGGTAATTTTGGTGACAATGTCTTGTGGATATATAATTAAGGAAAGGTGAATTATATATTAGATGCACACACAGAGATAGTAATGATTCAATACAAATTTATAAAATAGCTAAATACCTATGTCCAGAGGCTCCTTTCAGTTTTAATAATAGGGATGGAATTAAAAATAAGACAGATTTAAAAATACAAACAAGTCATTAAAGAAGCTTTGTTTGTGTATTAAGGAAAGTAGTTAGTGACAAATGTCAGAGAAAAAGAAGAATTGGATTTGATTATCAGACCAATAAGTAGTGAAAAGAGGATTATAACTCAAGTCTATCTGATAGGTTATTCCACTCAGCTGTTACCTTTGATGATTTGTAAAAGCAGTGCTTGAATATTTAGAAATAACAAGAGTAGTACTAGTTTGTCAAGAATGAAATGAGATAATTTACTTTGTAAATTAAAGATATTATATATAAACATTAAGTTGGTATAGGATATTGATATGTTTCCATATAACTTGAAAATTGAGTTTTTGTTATGTAATTGAAGACAAATTTCAATATTGAAAATTTGTATTCGATAGGAAATGAAATATGATTTACTATGACATATTATAATAGTATCTGTTTTGTATTTCTATTTTCAAACTTGTACATTCCCAGAGGGTGCCAAACTTCTGGGTTCCTTTGCCATCTGTTGTGTTAGGCTGAAAGAAGAGGTTGCTTGACAAAGATCATCCCTCTTCTTGGCTTTTGCTTTCCAAAACTTAAGTATTGAGGGAGAGAGGGAGAAATTCTACTTGTGATTAAGAAGAGTCCTTAGGCCAGTAAGGCCAAAGAGGTGCGGCCCTTGGGAGCAGTGAGACCCACTGTCCTCATTTCCCCTGCAGCCGTCCCTACATAGAGAGTGCTGTGTGGTGTGCTTAGGGCCAGGGTATCAGTGCACCAGGCACTGGGGCTCTTAGCCTCTGTCAGAATTTCAGTGCTCAAGTCTGGGAAACACCAAAGGGGTAATGACTCTTTGGGGACAATGCAGCCTGGGACCTCAGATGTTTTAGAGATGATCAGGGGACCAAGGATCAAAGGATCTGCCTACCAAAGGTTCTTTCTAGATAAGAAAGACTCAAAGGATCTTCTCTGTACTCTCCAAGGAGGGAAGACCAGTAATGTGTTAAATTGAAATTCTTCCTTTCTGTTTAATGGAGTCCCAGAGTCATGTATAATTGGATTTAGATAAATAACAAGATATCTTTGTACTTGAGTATTTTAACATTCATAATTTCAACTAAGATCTTGAGGGAAATAGTAAACTACAGATCTTTATACCTTGGCTTGTTTCTAGCAAGCTATAAAAATGGGGAAGAAGAGCTTGAGGTAGAGAAAACCTAAGGTCATGAAAGATTTTTAATTACCTGTAAAATTACAGCATCTATGTGGGTGTCAAAAGTGATCAAGTTCATTGCAGTCCTTTGTTTCTCTAAAAGCTCTTAAACATAGATGCGAAAATGGGGAAAGGAAAGGCCTGGGGATAGATACAGTGTGTTAAACAGAGAGCAGAAAGAATTAATCCTGGAACAAAGACAGGAAACAGAGGAGACTAAAGCTCCGTTATGAGCCCACCTTAGAATTGCTAGAGCCAGATATGGAAGAGGACACTCTATTGAGGGTAACAAAGTTCACCCCTCTGGATCTGGCAGCCTCATCCAGACTGGGAAATGCTACCAGTTCTCATTCTTGTGTGTTTTATTTTCTGTTGAAAGATTGACGATTACTCTAGCATCAGAGTGGGCGAAATTTTTCCTACGTCTGCTTTAGTAAGCTAACAGGAATCTGGCGGCTTGCCTTACCTGGCAGCTAAAAGGCAGAATATACCCCTCAGAAACACTGTGGGCAGAAGAAAATTTACCTGGGGCTGTGTTTGCTTTCAGACAAGCCTCACCATCGTCTCTAGAGCAACCAAGAGGTTTTGGCAAGCAGCCAACTTTCTAAAGTTAAGCATGAATCTTTAAATATAATTTGATAAGAATATAACAATACCATACATTCTTCATTTTGAGGACATTTATGGCAAGGTGTGTCTGACCACAGCAGGCCAGCTGGAGGTAGGCTGCGAAAGTGGCAGAATGAGAGATTCCATTGTGAAGAAAAATCATGCCCATTAAAAACAGTGGAGTTGGACGGTGCCTGTGGCTCAAAGGAGTGGGGCGCCAGCCCCATATACCGGAGGTGGCAGGTTCGAGCCCAGCCCTGGCCAAAAACTGCAAAAAAAAAAAAAAAAAAAAAAATGGAGTTGGTGGTATTGTTGCATAAATCTGGGCTTCTGCTAAATTTGTAGCAGAAAATTTATAAACTAGAGGAAAAAATAAGGAAAGGTGATTTAGATGATTCAGTCGGTCTCAGAACATTAGACCTCATGCGGTCTTATGGGTGAATAATGTGAGTTCCATCAACTGTGATTTCTGATTCTGCCTAAATGCTAATAAATAAATGAAAATGGATCTCTTTAAAGATCACAAAATATCATTATTTAGAAATAAAATTATTTTAATGTTTGTTAAAATATACTTAGTATTCTAAATTAATATTTTAAGAAAATTTGGCTTGAGTTAACGTTTGTTTTTTCAACTCTTAAGGTATAATCACATAGGCATAGGTTGGAATTGTAGGAAACACAATTTAGTAGGTTGTTCTTAACCTTGTTTGGAGTTGCTTATAATTTTCATTGGCTGCCATTGTGTTTTATAAACATTATGCTTGCTTAATTTCATTTTAAATTTGTCAAGCATTTTTTAAGTAACTTTGAGTAAGATATTTTAATCGATAAAGTTTGATCTAAGATTTATAACATTAACTAGTTTGTTTTGCCTTTTGCACACAGATGAGCCATATTTTTATTGCTAAGCAGATATATACACTCATAATACTGCATTATTTATCACCGACTAATTCTTGAGGAGGATATGAGATTAGTAAGATAATGAACATGAGGTCTTTTGCCTAAACACAGTGGACAGCATTGAAAAGTTTGAGACAACTAACAACAACTGACATCAAAGTAGGTAATGAGGTATTGAAACACATCTAATACTGATCCTAAAGTGAAATCTAGGATAACTAATGGAGAACAAAGAAACATAAGGATTGCCTTGCGTAAAATTGTTAACATAGGAAGTGTTGGTTATTTTTGTCTTGGTCTCCTTCATCCTTGACAACTCTCATTTCTGTGATACGAAGAGATGGAAGCCTACCACTCTAGCAGCCCCCTCCCCCATAAGCCCTGGAGCTCACTTTCACATTCACTATATCCCTCGTCCTTCCCATCACATACACATATACACACACCCCACCGTTACTAAAGTGCTTCTTTAACATTCCATTAAGCACCCAATATTCAACTAGCAAACTTATGGAATCATCTATTAAGCCTATAATTGCTGAGAGAGCAGAGACTTGTAAATCTTGGTGCACTAATGGAACATTATAAAGTACTGATGTAGTTAATTCCATCAGCTAAACATGGAATGTTTTTTTCTAAAATAAAAGCATGCAGCTATCCCTCATTCAATCTCAACCAATGCGATATATGTTACTACTGGTCATCTTAGAAATATTATATATAAGGTAGAACCTCTGTAAGTTGACCATCCAAGGGACTGTAACAAACTGCTCAACATACAGAGGTGGTCAACATAAGGAACTAGGCCCACTCTACATGTGATGCATGTCTGGTCTATGAAAATGAAGTCAACGTAAGAAGGTGGTCAACTATGTATATATACATATGTTTTGCTGTATATCTATCCATTACACTACTGGAATGTTGTGCTAACAAATAACTTTCTACTGACCTAGCCCTAGGAATGGGAAGAGAGCCCTGTCAAATGTCCTTAACAAGTGAAAGTTCAAATGTCACAGCACTTTCCTGGGTTTTCACTGGAACATCTCTTGGTTTTCTTCAGTATTTCTGCCTTTTTCATTTCTCTTGAAAAGTTTTGACCTTAAATGGGTGGAAAAATATAATATGCTAAGAAAGATTATCACTCTGGATATAAAACTACAAGTTTAATAAAGGCTTGAAAAGTTTTCAAGAAAAATCAGTAGGTATTTGGGGATAAGGAGAAGAATTTTGTTATTATGGAAGGCATGATAAATTATCATTGCAGCTTGGAAGGACTGACCCAAAATGGATAGGACTGGAAATTGAGTGAAGCCGTGGCCCAGGAGTTTATTTGATTTCAGAAGTTTTGAAGACCAAGAAAGAACATTTGTCATCTTAGCAAATCAACATATTTCCAAATAGACTATGCCCCTTGTATAGCTTATTCAGTTATAGCTCCCATTTCTAAACATTCCTAGCACTATATAAGGTATACAATGGACAATAAAATCATATCTTCAATTATGAATTTCAGGAGGAACAAGTAATAACTAAGTTGTTGGATTTAGTAAGGTCAGCAGATCCTAAGTTTTTCTTTTTTTTTTTTGTAGAGACAGAGTCTCACTTTATCGCCCTGGGTAAAGTGCAGTGCAGTCACAGCTCACAGCAACCTCCAATGCTTGGGCTTAGGCGATTCTTCTGCCTCAGCCTCCCAAGTATCTGGGACTACAGGCGCCTGCCATAATGCCTGGCTATTTTTTGTTGCAGTTTGGCTGGGGCTGGGTTTGAACCCGCCACCCTCCGTATATGGGTCCAGCGCCCTATTCACTGAACCACAGGTGCCTCCCAGATCCTAAGTTTTTTATTAATGTATTTCTGCTAGTTAATTTTGTCAACTAGTAATATTTATTAGCTGGCACAAAAGGTTTAAGTTGAGAATGTTTTATCCAGAAGCATATTTATTCCTCTGAATTAGGAAAAAATTAAAAATGTATTATTTTTAATAAATAGTTCATCCAACTCAAGGAAACCATTAAATCATGGTTTTAAAAACACATAAATAATCCAAGGAGCTATGAAGCAGGAAGGTAAAACATCCCATCTATGTGAGATATTATTACCATTGAACTATATATAGCACAAGAACCCAACCAGCTTAGTGGTGAAGAAAGCCAACTTTAAGGCTTAGTTTGAGAGATACTTGTCTTAGAAACCCAGCTCTATCTGTTTATAGGCAACATGACTTTGGGGAAACAACTTAAATTATAAGTTTCCGTTTTCTCATGAATAAAATGAAAAGAAATTTAGTATCTACCATGTTGAGTTGTGATAATTAAGATAATGCATGTAAAGTCCTGAGGAAAAATGCACCTGCAGGCACTTAGTATCTGGCTCTTATTACCTGGGCCTTCAGAGCACAGTACAGCAGAAAGCTTTTTCTCTCATCAATGAAGCATTCACGCCTCCCAAATGGAGCTCTCTAGACTACCACAAATCACACAAGTAAATAGTTATCAACTCAGGATTTAGAACTGATTATTATTTATATGTGTAGCTGCTCAAATGAAGAATTAATGCCACTTCTAAACGATATCATTGATATTATTTGACATGATATACACTGGATTTGTTCAAGTGCTATACTTCTTAATTATCTGCAATTAAGGTTTTAAATAAATGGAATGTTCAGGAAGGATACACTATAAAGAATTTACGGAGTCTTCTTAAACATATATTAAGAAGTCTGCCATTTAAGGCACACAAATTGTTAGTATTTTCCACTAGGCAATTATACAGGTGGCTATTTCCAAGATGTCTCATGAAATCTCAGGAAATAATTTAATTGGCACTTTACAGAATTTTGTTAATGTCTTTATTCTGAAAGAACATATTCTGTAAAAGAGAAAAGATAAAACAATAATTCAAAGAACACATTTAGGAGAGAAGATTAAATAGAACGTGTAGTAGGATGAATAAAGACTTTTCGAGTAACTAAAGTTTAAACCTTAAAGTAAAGTAATGAAGTGTGAAAGTAGAGTGATGGAAGTGTCACCTGATATGGAAGTTTTAGCCTATGTTTTCTCTTTTCCATATACCTAGCAAATTAAGAGTGTGGTCTTAATTCTGAAATCAACATTGTTCAGTATATTATTTTATAGGCATGTGGAATAAGGATAAATAGAGTTATTCATCTTCTTAGGAAAGGAGCCATATTTATCCAATTTCTCTTCTTTCCATCTATGTCATCATTTGCCAGGAGGAATTCGCTTTACTATCTTAGTTGCAATAGAGCTGTCTTAGCTTGTTGGTTCCCAAAAAGCATTTTTACATGCATATATCACCTAAAATTTTTAAAGTCATTAAATTGTAAATTTCCTCTTACAAAGGAGCTTGTTAAGAGGATGGTATGAGTTGGAACTTTACCATATTAAGAAATCAAAACCACAAACTTGAGTTTAGGTGAATCTGGAGCTGTAGATAGGCTCTCCAGAATCACAGAAGTGGTATTTTAGTGCTGGCAACCTTAACAGAATTGGCTTTTTGTCTTGCTTAATGAAATGAATTGACTGAAGTTGTGAGTTTTTTCTTTTCTCTTGGACTAACTTTACATCTATAGTAAAACCTTTGTAAATTGACCACCCAAGACAGCGTAACAAACTGGTCAACACATGGAGGTGGTCAACATAAGGAACTAGGCTGACTATACTGATATATCCATGTGGTGCATGTCTGGTCTATCTTAAGGTCAACTTAAGGAGGTGGTCAATGCAGGGAGGTGGTCAACTCTGGAGGTTCTATTGTATTTGTCTCCATCTCCCCAAACTAAGTCACTCCATCCATGTATTTTATCAGCATAAGACTATCAATAATAATAACCATCACTTATTGAGCATACCCTATGTATAAAGTATTTGTACACTGTCTCTTATATAAGTACTATAGATAAGTATAATTAGGAAAAAAATAGACCCATATTAACATAAGAAGTAACTGTTTCAAAGTCTTAGGACTAGCACATGTTGTAAGGATGCAGCTGACTGTACCAGCAAGCGAGTTTACTCGAAACTCTTCACAGATTCTAGTTCCTTCAATCTAGTCCTCACAGGGGTAATCACATACCACTCTGTTTTCCCATGCAGTTCTCTTCTAAAAATACTCCTTGGAAACATAAGAGAATATATATTCCTTCCAACTTACAAAAACATACCTTATCATTCTGCATTTTGGGCACCACTGTTTGAGGTCTCACTCTTAGAACTTACCCTAGACTCAGGCTATCCTTTTCATTTTCTCTAAAGGGAGGCTTCCTGACTGCTTTGAGTTTTCATGCATTTGCTGACAAATTACTTCATTGGTGGCTTACTATTTGCCTATCTACCCAAAAAGGGCCAAGTTATATCAAAACATACCCATTCAATAATCTGCCATTATTATCTTGCTGTTGCTTCACTGGGCTCTAGAGATGGTCCTCAAATCTGTGACCAGTAACAATCTGTTTTTGCCTCTCTTGGAGAGAGGAGAGGAACTGAGGGTGAGAATTAGGCTTCCATTACCAATTCTGGTTGAATTTAGCAACAACTGCCGTCTACAACATCTTGGATTTCTTTGAATCAGAGTCTGTCTTGGTCAAGGCAATTTATTGTTCATCTACTCAGCACGTATTTACTGCCCCCTACTGTGTATGGTGGGCACTGTCCTGCTACATGCTAACAAGGAAATTGAGTGACACTAGCCCTGCTTTCCTGATGGATAAAAATGTTAGTTACAATCTTCACATCACTTCACAAATTTTTTGAACAGATGTGAGTCCTGCCCAGCCCTCTAGAAAAGATGCCAATGTGATTTGTGAAAATTCTTTTTCTTAAACTCTAGTACTTTTTCTCCTTAAAATATCAGGAAAAAGAATGAGATGAGAATTCTGGCAGCAATGACATTAGGAAAAGAAAATTAGGGAGGACTTAACAGCAATAAAATTTGGAAGGGTAGAAACCAAACAGGTAAGTAGCAACTAATTTAGCAAACCATGAAAGTTGGATTCTAAACTGGAATGAAAAAACTTAGAGCCTTGGGTGGTGCCTATGGCTCAAGGAGTAGGGCACCAGCCCCATATACCAGAGGTGGTGGGTTCAAACCCAGCCCCGGCCAAAAACTGCAAAAACAGACAAACAAAAAAACTTAGAGCCAATTTAATCTACTAGAGAACACCATGAAAGTTTAGGAGTTGGCAGTACTGGATTATCTAAACTGAGGTTATCCATAGGAAGATTTGCTGAAAAAAATCTATGAGTTATTAAGAACATGAGACCTTCTTTCTCTTGCCTACAACCAAACGCCCTTTGCTTCCCATGTCATCAGAAAAGTTAGGTTTATTGCATGTAGAGGATCAAGCAGAAGCTGACTGGGGGAGATACAGGCCCAGAGGAATGGGAGGATAACTCTTCTAAAAACTGGGAGATTAAGAAAACTTTTATTAGAGCCTATTGAAATCCTAGATTTCTTCCCCCTAGGCTCTCAGAGCCTGGCACTAGATTTGGTCTAACATACAAAGGTTAAAACAATCATCAGAGATGAATAAGATCAGTGCAAAGGTAAGATTCTACACATCCTTAGAATGTTTCCAAACAAACCACCCTGTGGAACCTCTACCTGAAAAGCCCCATCTACCCATTCAGAGCTTCCAATGAGCATTTTACTGTCCCTGTCTTAGACATGAGTAGTCATGAATCTCTCTAGGTATTCGAGGAAAGACTGAAATTTAAAGTCATAGGATCCAGGAAACCAAGTCTCCAACATAAGAGAGGAAAGGGAATCCCTGGGAGATTATGAGAAAAGACACCCCAATAACATTTGTGTAGCTGACTGACATCATATCAGATGGCCCCAGGGGATATTTACTCAGGAAGATGAATTTTTAAAAACGAATTGAGAAGAGATTAATACAACTAAGAACTCTAGTAGAGTTCTAGAATAGAGTAGTTAAAATTACATAGACAACCAGGCAAACAACAAGGCAGTTATCCCAGAGGTACACAGTTATAAAATCATGGGATATTATATGGTTAGGCCGTTAAGATCTTTATATATTCTACATTTTTGTTATTTGTACAATCACGTAGAAAACCAAATATTGATTTAACAAGGTTAGTATATTGAGAAAAATGGAATGGAATGTGTGCGTGTGCCTACAGGGGGTTGCTGAGGGAAGATGAGACAGATCAAAGTGTGAATAGATGTTTCTCCCAGAAAGATGGATAAACAAAGAGCCAATAAGCACGGGAAACATCCTTAGTTCTCAGAAAAATGAAAATCAAAATCATGGAGAAACCCCACTTTATACCAACTATGATGGATAGAATAAAAAAGGCAGGTGCGTATTGGGAGGAACGATGTGGGAAAGTTAGAACTCTGTGTGCTGAGGGTGGAGATGTAAACGGTGCAGCTGCTTTGGAAAACCAGTCGTGAGTTCCTCAAATGGCTAAATGCAGAGTTAACATGACCCAGAAACTCCACTAGGTATATCCTGAAAGAAATAAAAACGCATCCACACAGACACTTGTATACAAATGTTTATAGTAGCATTATCCACGACAGGCAAAAGGTGGAAACATCCCAAATGTCCATCAACGATGAATTAATAAACCAACTGTGATGTCTCTACACCCTGAAATGATTGCTGATGCACACTGAGACTTGGGGGGGGGGCCTGGAAAACGTGCTCAGTGGCAGAAGCCAGTCACAAAAGTTCGTACTCTACATGATTACATTTATAAGAAATTCCAGCATAAGGAAATGACTAGAGTTTAGTAGACAAAGCAGAAAGTAAAGTAGATCATGGTTGTTTAGGGGCTGGGATAAAAGAGTTGGGGGAGGGCATCTTGTAAAAGGTGTTAGCTACAGGATACCAGGTTTCTTTTAAAAGAGGTCATGGAAATGTTCTAAAATTTACTGTGGTGATGGTTGCACATATCTCTAAATATACTGAAAACCATTTAATTGTGTGCTTTAAATGGGTGAATCCTGTGCTCTGTGAATTATAAAGCTGTTTGTAACAAAAGAAATTGAGAAGCAGGAAAACAATCCTACTGTGTAGTGATTCTGTTTCTCATAAGAGATTTCTTCCATGCTTGTCCTGACATGGCAGAAGAGAGACAGAGACAAAGAGAGGGAGATAACACCTTCTTATAAAGCCACAAATCTGATGAGATTAGCGCTCTACCCTAAAGACCTCAATTCCTTTCTAACACTACTATCTCTAAATGCAGTCATATTAGGGGTTAAGGTCAACATATGAATGGGGGGGCACAATTCAGTCCAGAGAGATGTATAACTTTGAATAAAGTGGAAACTAAATAATAGATATTTCTATTCTATAATAGAATAAATAAATAGATAATAAATAAATAAAATAGAATAAATCTATAATAAAATTAACTGCAAAAGTTATTTCTTTAAGATGCCAATGAAGTCACTATTACTGGTGATATTATTAATAATACTAGGGAAAAACCCCCAGTATTAGGAATACTATTTTTGGTCTTTTGTTATTGTTGTTTTAGATCAGGGGTCCTCAGACTTTTTAAACAGGGGTCAGTTCACTGTTCCTCAGACCGTTGGAGGGCCGGACTGCGGGCCCCGGGACGAGTTGGCTGCTAAGCAGGACAGGCAGCGGCGGCAAAAACACCCTGCGGGCTGGATAAATGTCCTCGGCCGGCTGCATGTGGCCCGTGGGCTGTAGTTTGAGGACGCCTGTTTTAGATATTTATATTCATTTGTCCAATCTTCCAAAAATATAATTACAATTTTTTTAACAACACTTTTAATATGTATGTTTTTTTTAAAATACATTTGGGCTGTTTCTAGACATGATCCTTTTGATTCTAGGTAGATTTGGGCACAAATATTTATCGTACCTTTGAAAAGATTCAGGAAGAAAGGTGCCAGTTATGCAAAACACGACCTAATCATTTCTCAAGCACTGTAATACTAGAGCTGAAATATACAGGCCATTATGCTATGTTGAAAAATTGTTATCTATTATAGAAAGACTTTATTAGTAACATCTACACGTATTAGTTTTAGTTGATCTAAGACATTCTCTTGGCAAACTAAGATCCTTTTATGGTGTGGTATTTCTTTATTTGTTCCACTCCTTAAACAGAATTTCAGTGTAAAGATGTTATTTGGTCAATTCATTAAAAAAATCAAGTCTTATTTGTCAAAGTGATCAAAGCTTAATTTATATTTTTAGCAAATAATTAATCTTCGTTATACTGTGTACATTCATCAACATACAGAAGAAACAACAGAGTAGGTCCTTTTGAAAGAGTTATCCCATTTATCAAGTTGACATTTTGGCTGCTTCACAAAAACAGCAGATTCCATCACTGGTGTAAATAGAGGCAAATTCAACTCCAATCATTCATGCCACTTGGGGATGTTTGATTAATGAGACCCTGCTTGGTTTTATTAATCTTCCTGCATTCTTCACATCTTACTCTTGACATCTAAACATTCTCTTTGGAAACCACCTTCATCTTCTCCATGTTCAGTACAGATTTAATCATAATTTAGGTATTTCCAAAGGACAAATTTCAATAAACGATGTATTGGATCTTTATTTCTAAGCTAAATACATTTATCTGAATGTCATGAATACCTTTTTCATTTTCTAACTTCTTGTCAATGAAACTCCCTTGGTTAAAAAATAAAACATTAAAATAATTAAGACCTCTTGCCTCTTTTTTTTAAATTTTTTTTGCTAGAAACTTTACATTATGAAAAGATATAAAAATGCAGCTTTGGATAGTAAATTAGAACAAAAATGATTTCAGTAATCTGCCTCAAGATCAATGCCAGATTCCACAATGCTTGTTTGAAGCAAGTGTGACTAAAATCTAAATTGCCACTAAGAACTCTACCTACGGTTGCTGTGATTACCTCCTAAAGCAAAACGTATTTGATAGATAGATGACTATAGTATAAATGTTTACCGTGTCTACTTAGTGAATGAATTAAAAATTACTTGCTTTTTTTTCTTTTATTACTGGACTCTTGTTACCTTTAATTTCATGGGTTTATTGCTTATTGTATGTACTGTCAAAGCCACAGCAATTGGTTCAGGCAGAAAGCATGTTTGATCCCTAATACTACCTCTCCTTAGAGAGCAAGGAAAAATCAACATTACGTGGAGCCAAAATGTTCACTGAACGTAGTCCTAAGTTGTAAAACCCTCTGATGAGACTCAGGCAAGAGTCTTATATAAAAATAGAAAGAAGGTTTTAAGTTCCAGGAGGTTCATACTCAAACCAGGCAAAGGCTGATTTCTTATTCACTGTATTCACAAGGAACATCAACCACTGGAGCCGAGAAATGCACAGAAAACAAGAGAATTTCATCCCTGTCTAATGAGCTTTATTTTTCAGGGTTTCAGAACCAGGGAGAGGCTATTGAGTAAAGTTCCATTCCTACAAAGGAAAGTTCATTCTTGTCCCGAGGATAACATCCATGGCATAGCTTGTACTACGATTTCAGAAGTGAATCCTGATTTCTTTTTAAACTTCTTTTCATCTTACCTTAATCCTGCCCCTCCTAGGTAAAATATTTAAAGAACAGGAGGCTGATGTAAATTTAGATAATAAACAGCTTAGCTTTGTGGGCTATGAAATCAGCCACAACCACTCTGCCACTGTTACAGGAAAGTGGCCACAGATATTTCATTAATGAATAGGTTTGGTTGTGATCAATATAACTTTATTTAGAGGAACTGGTGGCAGAACTACTTTGGCCTATGGGCTATAATGTGCTGATTCATGTTTATTTACAAACTGTGAGCTGCCATTATTTAATAGGGTGTGAAATCAATTTTATAGGCTATCGCCAGTATTTGAAAAAAATAGATCCTTGCTTTTATGATTATTTAACATTACTTAAAAATTTCTAGATAATGCATGAAGAGGAAAAATAAAATATATAATGATTATAAATGAAAGGATAAAACTATTGTTATTTACAAATAGTAGAACCGTATTCCTCAAAACTTAAGATGACCACCTGAAATCCCAGTAGGATGGTGATTCCTCACATTATCCATATACGGGAATCACTTCCAAAAATCTGGATGCCTGAGCCTTGCTCCCCAAAGACATGATTTAATCCAGCCAGTGTTTAAAAAACATGACATAGAATACATCAAAATATATCAGCACTTATTGTGTATAGTAAGAATAAGTATGCTTTATGAAACCTTGTTTCCAGATTTATATGTGTTTGTGTACTGGTTGCTAAGTGAAATCTCTGTTCCCTGGACATGGTCTAAAAAGTCTGAAATCTTCCCTAAACCACTTAGAATTGACAGAAGGTTAAAAACGGGAAACATTGTTTTCCCACATTTTAATAATCTGGAATGTAGAACAATACTTGAATTGTTCATAGACCTTGGGGTGAAGAGGAGGATCCTAGAGGTAAGAAGCCCTTCCTAAAATCAATCCTGGACATTAGCTGGAAGGATGAGCTCTTTAAGACAATACTTTAAAGCAGCCATCCCCAAACTTTTTGGTGTCAGGGACTGGTTTCATGGAGGACGATTTTCACACAGCTGGAGGGGTACGTGGGGATTTGGGGAAATGAGACAGGAGGTGGAACTCAGGCAGGGATGCTGGGTAGCTGGGTTCCTAACCGGCGATGGGAGGATACCTGTCTGCAGTGGGGCGTGGGGACCACAGGTTTCAAACATAACTGGGGGGGCAGGCAGGACCTCCATAGGCAATGCCTGGACCACCCAAACAGCCATGGTTCCAGTAACTTAATGACTTTTCCTTCTCCTTCTTTTAAATTATTCAAATCTTAATTCAGCAGAGTCAAACAATGTAAAAAAGTTGCAGATAAAGGCAACTCTGCCTATTTGTAGGGTGAAATAACCGTGGTTGAGACACAGTAAGTACCAGAAACCTTTCATCTCTCTGTCTTGTCTCGATTGAAGGACTTTTGTACTGTCTCATTCTGATTTCCTTTTTTCTCCTGCCCCATAATTTTTTTTTTTTTTAAGTGTGGCTCAAGCATAAATTGAGCTGAGAAAGGGAAGGTTTTCTTTCAGGATATAAATGCTGGCATCACACATGATGCCCAGATGAAATTTACATAATATCAGTTGGCTTGGTGGAACAGAAGGCTGGCTATAGACTGGTGTGTGGTATTTCTGTTCAGAGGATGAAGGAATCCTAGAGATTTGTTAGGGGCTAGGAAGGTGAATGCAAAAATTAAGCAGATAAGACTTAATCTGTTTATTTTCAGGACTTGGTGTTCATCTTCATTAAAGATACACAATGCCTTTAATGATGAGGTTCCTTTGCTGAGAATTCCTAACACCCATCATATTTTCTTTCATAAACAAATAATTGGACAAAATAAGAAAACACTTAAAAATAGCAGCAAAAAAAGAAAAGTTAACAGGAAATAATTTCACCTAGCTTCTATCTTCCTTAAGTCATAAAACCATCTGTCTTTCTGTTTTACTTGTTTATTAAATTGAAGGATTAAGAGAGTAAATCTGAAGGAAGAATAAGGAAGAAACTGGATCTCAGATTTCACAATTCCAAGGTGAAGTGTTTCCCGGAAGCGTTTTGGGTGACATCTTTCTGTATATACTGGATTGTTGTCAACACCAGCCATCCCCATATTTATTTATTCATCCTCTCAGAAAGCCTGTTAACAGAATTCCTCCTCTGGGCCTGTCACTCTGTTAAGTACTTCTCTCAAAGTGGTTTGAGACACCCTCGGTATCTGCCCTCAGGTACCGACTCTACTAGGGGAAAGAAATACTAAATCACCTTGAGAATATTCAGTTCTGCAGAAGAAAAGCAATTGAATACGGGCTTTCTGAAGACTTCTATCTGCCGATGTTAATTAAATCCTATTCTTCAGAAAGTGAGAATAGCTTTTTGTTCCATTTTATGTCCCCACATTCCAAGAAAATAACTAAAGAACACGACAAATAAAAGATGGGATGAAGAAAACTTAAATTCTTACAAAAATTCTGATTTGCTCTTTTGACAGATGTCTTAAATGTTTTCATTGAAATACCTTCTTCAGGTTTCTTTAATTTGCACCCAGAAGAAATAACAGTGAGCAATGCATGCTAATTTTAAAAAGTCACGTTTATCCCATGTTGGTTGTGAACCAAAAGCCAAATGTCCCGCCTCCCGAGGATCCTCACAGGGAACAGTTGAATGCAAATGTTTATACTGAGGTTGTTTTCATAGGTGCCAAGCTTTGTCTGAAGATGGTTCAAATTAATAAAAAAGAAAACACACACATATTTTCTCCATAACTATTACAGCAAAAAGTGAAATATTTGTTATGTAAAATATTTTATCTTAAAATGTAGGCATTTTCACACTTAAAATGTGTTCTAAATTGAAAAGTAAGTTTAGATACGTTAATAAGAGTCATGGAAACATGAAAGAGAACATTCCAAATATCCAATCAAGAAGCATAATACAAGATACAAAAAGGCACAAAAACAATTTACTGTTTTAAAAAAAATCCCTAAGGTTTATGAACGTTCCCAAGTTGTTTGCTTCTAGTTTGAAAATTGTGGCAGAAAAAAATAAAATCCTGAGCTTCTTTATTATACAAAGTGTTATAATATTAAACAGATATTGGGGCATGTTGATTTTATTTTATAAACAGTTTACTAATAATGTGTGCTGAGAGAAAATTTTTCGAGTAATTGCAAATACTATATTTCCTTTCTTTAAAAAATCCGTGGCAATTCTAGAGAAAAACATCTGTATTTGTAGATGTGTATGATTTTTATGTTTAAAAGATATATTTCCACAAAACACACTGGATTCATGTATACTATCTAGAACAGGGGTGGGGAATTGTTTCATGTTAGAAGGCCACATTAATTTAGCCCTAATAAAATAAGGCTATATTTAAGAATTTAAATTAGATATACTTTAAAATATACATTATTTCATAAAAATCTAACTACTATGTACTTAATAATTGACAACAATAAAGTCAACCTCTTAATGATTTTGTTGTGTTTGTTTTTTGTTGGAAAGTATTTAAATATTCGGTATGGAGGTCCACATTTTCAGTTGATCCTCTGGTTGGGTATCAGTCATCTGTGATTTATGGGGGTCTTGATTTGGATTAGGTAGGAGAATGTAGATTTGAACCAATAAGTGATTAAAAAGCAAAACAACATTTTTCAGGTGTGAGTATTACTGCATTATTCCATATTTCAATTGGATCTTTCTTACCATCAAACAATGATGTCATCTACTTTAAGATGTCATCTGCTGACAGCTCAATCAATTCCTTTTGGTGCCTTGGTGATAACTACATGAAGCTAAAATGCTAATTTGAGTGTAATATCATGATTCTCAAAGTCAGTAAATCTTTCACTGTATTCTGCAATTAATAGATCTACAACTGCTGTGTAATCTGCGTATGATTCACATATAAGGTATCATCCTGCTGTTCTGTGACCTTTGCTAACTGGGGAAAATGTATATCTGAAATTTCCTTTTAAAGAAGTGGTGTTTTGAAGACAGCTTTTTTCAAAATGCTTGAACTTTTGCCATGCTATATTCATGTACAGACTTAGTTTTTACCTTGCAAAGAAATATTCAAGTCATTTTGATTTGACATGATATCACATAGAAATGCTGTGCAAATATGAATTTATGAAAATTTATATTTATGAAAATATGACTGTGAATTTACATAGATTCCTATAGAAATCGTATTTTAATAATTTACATTGCTGATTCTGTTCATAAAATTTAACTATCTGCTCTTATAGAATTTTGGCTAATGTGTCCCTGAGACAGCCAAAACACTAAAATGATGTGACGAAATTGCACCAAACTTCATGGTTCAAGTTTAGCATGTTATAAAACTGACAATCCCTTATTGCATTTGCAAGAATGTAATTACCAATACATATAAATCATTGCAAAGTGTCATTTCAAATGGTAGCTTTAACACTGATATTTTTCTGATGCAAGACACAATGAAAGGAAATGAGAGCATTTGGTTCCGCCGATCCTTTTTTTTATCCATGCAATAAACCCTTCATGTGTTCCTGCCATAGAAGGTGCACCATCTGTATATACACTCACTAAATTTATAAAATTCAGTCCAACTTTGTGACAGGTATCATGAAAGTTGTTGAAGCTATCTATTCCATGTATTCTGTTTGCAAGTGTGGCCAAAGCAGTTAACTCTTTCTACAAAGGAAATCTTCTGTTATGACCGAAATGAAGTGTAACACCCATGCTGAGTCAGTAGTGTCAGCTGATTTATCCAAAGCAATTGAATAATATGTATTTTCCTTTTGAAGTATTCTGTTAAGTTGAGGCCTAAATCATGCTGCTGATCATTTATGGTTCTCTTTAAAAGAGGTCATTGTTTGTACTTTGAAATGTTATTCGGGGTTTAAGCATCCTATAGTTTCAACAATGCATTCTTTCTCAATTTCTGTATCACTGCATGGCTTCTCATCTTTTTGAGTATATAAGCTATCTTATCAGTACTTCAGTAGAATTATTCCCAGGTCTTATTTTTGCTTGAAAGAATTGTGTTGCTTTTGCTTTTCATCTTTTAATTTCTATAATACAACCTTCACTCCTCTCCTTGTAATTAAAAATATCTGTGTTCTGATGAGTGTTATTATGCTGCTAAGCATTGAATTTCTTTAATGTTGAATTGCAATCTGACAAAGGAAGGAAATCATCTTATCTTTAGCAGAAACAAAGTAATATTGCAATTTTCAATCCTCTATAAAAAATCTGTTTCCTTACTTCAATATTCTCTTTATTTTCTTTGATTTGATGAGCTGCTCAGCAGACAGCATTAAAAATATATTGTTGAGCTCTGCAACTATACACTTCAAACAGAAGCACACTGCTAAAGGCTGATAACAGACTGTAGTACTTAACCCTCATAAACTCTCACCAACCAGCCTTGGCAGGTAATGGTGCCAGTTAGGCAGGGGAAGTTAGAACTAAATCCTAAGTACAGCAGCTGTGAATTTAGCCCTTATGTCTTACTAATGCACTAATTGTGCTGGTTAATCTGGGAAGATTACTTTGTTGAAATTTTTATTTATTTATTTTTGTTGAAACTTTTATCCTTTGGTACTTTAACTACATTCATTTTAAAAATAATTACATAAAAGGTGAAAAACTATACTAATAAGAATAAAATAAATTGTTCTATAAAATTTGGATTCAGTCAAAAGGCCATATTGAAGGACCTAGAAGGCCATGTGTGGACTTAAGGCTGCAGTTTACCCACTCCTGATCTAGAACTTTAAATTTTGTTTTAAAAAGAAAGTATCTTGGAAATTGTTTCATGCAAACAAATATAACTTACTTATGCTTCTTAATGGCTACGTAATATTCCACTGTAAGATTCCTAAATGACTTACTTCGCCAGTATGTATTGTGTGTAGTGTCTCTTTAAGAGTTCGGGAATGAAGTAAAAGGCAAAGCAATTAGTGTGTAGTGTGCGATTGTGTGCACTGTATCAGTGAAATGGCAAAGTGCATTGACCTAGATAAATTAATTTCCTATTTGATGCCATGTAAACAAAAATGTGTCAGTGGAATAAAGGCACAGATCTGAGTAAGTACCCCCCCAAGGTCATTAAGGTTGAATCTACATCTAGATGCAATTATTAAAAATAATGTTTAGCAGACTGGATGATTTACTTTTACATAACAATCCATTGTGTAACATGTCATCCTTCTTTTCACTGAAATTGTTAATAGTATGTTTATATTCTCTAGTTTTCACTGTTTTTTATCTTACATAATTTTGAATCCTCATAAGACACTGTAATTTAGATAAAGCAGATTTCTGATGTAATAGGAAAAATTAGAGATCAGAATTTCAATTATAAGCCTAAGCTTCATAGATAAAAAACTGCTGGGACTAGAAACATTTATAATGTGTTTGTTGAATACTGTTTTTCTACTAATAAATATATTCTTTTGTTCTAATGCATACATAATTTGAATAGTTATCATGAGTATTTTAATTTAGTGATTTTTGAAAATTGAAAAGAACAAAAGAGTTAAATTAATGTGAGAATATTTTGACCTCTTGAACTAAAAAATAGCCTTTAAATAAAGTTCTTCAGTTTCATATTGAAGTAGCAATATTTTCTGTGGAAGATATAACCCAAACACTTTTTTAAAGAATACAGGACTTAGGGTCAGCACCTGTGGCTCAAGCGGCTAAGGCACCAGCCACATACACCTGAACTGGCGGGTTCGAATCCAGCCCAGGCCTGCCAAACAACAATGATGGCTGCAACCAACCAAAAAATAG
>NW_003852400.1:11747348-11750362 GCF_000181295.1 Otolemur garnettii | reverse complement strand
AAAAAAAAAAAAAAAAAGTACAGGACTTAGAAATACTAAACATCTATCCAACAATAAAAATGTAAAGTATTTAATAAGTAAAAATTTTTGTTTATAGTGATAAACATTACTAAGCATGCTTACTGGGCATGCGTTTCTTGGTCGTCTGTTAGGGAGAATTAAAAGAAAAACTATGCTGGAAGGACAACTAGGCTTAAACTATAGTGATTGAGAAAAGTGAAGAAGCAATACTTTAAAAATTAAAGTCACTAAAATCACCAGAAACTATTTTACCATAAAAAGAGCATGAATTCTAGTATTCTTCAATGAAATATAGAAGAGTATGTCACTGAACAAAAAAATGAGCACAAAGTCACCCTTTGATTTCTTTTTATTTTTTGATGGAGTTGTAGCTTGTTTATACTTGTCAAGGCTGTAAATATGGCTGATTACTATTGTGTTTCTCCCAGACACTCGTCCATAATCCTACGTAGTTTATATCATCTGTAGTTTCTTGCCAAACTGAAATTTGACACATTGGGATTATTACTGGAGAACATTACATTTTGGCTTCCCCGGCAAGTGCAGTTTGAGAAAGAGGTTAGCGGGGAGGAAGTTTATTAGAGTGCTCACTGGAGGAGATACATGAAAGAGAAAGGACGGAAACCAAGATTAGGCAGTGAGAAAAGGCTGGAGATGCAGTCTCAACCATGGCCCCAGCCTAATGAGTGGCAGAGCAAGCTCTTAAGCTGGGATGATTCTTTGGAGTTGACCTGTATCAGGGCTTTTAACCCCACTATGGATCAGGTCTCAGATGTGGCCCCCTGAGAAAAAGCTCGACCTTGGGCAAAGTGACTTTCTGTCTTCAGCTGAGACATTCCCTGAAAACTTTGACAGCTGAGCTCTGTTGGCAGGACTCTCAACAACTGGGAATAAATTCCTTTACTCCCAGAGGAGGCTGTTCACTGCCCATATCACAGTGCCCATCATTGGAACAGAAGCAAAGAAAGAATGATCCCAGGGGTCAAGTTTGTTAAGGTATGGAGCTGAAAGTGGTAAAGGGGACACCAAGCAAGAAAGGTGAGCCACTATCACAGGACTTGGAGATTCGAAAGACGGACGTAAAACCCTTAATTCTCTGAAATGGATGTGGACATGTAGCTTTCGACGACCTTTGGGTGGCAAGGGGTCTGTCTAGATAGAATCCTGCTGTGAGCTGTTCTTTTCCAACATATTGTGTGAATCTTACTACAGATGGAAAAAATACATACAATCAGACATAAGAGAGAGCGCCACCATATGAATCCCCAGATTTTCCTCTTTTAAATGCTTGGTTTAATTACAGTTGAGTTGCCTTATTGAGAGAATCCTAATACTTGATTTTTGCTTTACTATCTCTGCTTAGCATTTTTTTTTTTTGAGACAAAGTCTCACTATACCACCCTTGGTAGAGTACTGTAATGTCACAGCTCACAGCAACCTCAAATTCTTGGGCTTAAGCAATTCTCTTGCCTCAGCCTTCCAAGAAGCTGGGAGGTGCCCGCCACAATGCCGGGCTATTTTTTGTTGTTGTTGTTGCAGTTGTCATTGTTGTTTGGCAAGCCCAGACTGGGTTGGAACCCTCCAGTCCCAGTGCATATGGCCGGTGCCCTAGCGGTTAAGGTACAGGCACCTAGTCCCCCAGCTTAGCATTTAAGTTCATGTATTGCAACCACTTTGTCTCAATTAGAGTGATTAGTTTTTCCCTGACCTTTTCCAGGTAACAGTAGATTCTGGATATACTATCGGAAGTGCAGTATTGAATGGTCTGATCACCTGGAATTACAGTATAGCCGCCTACCTAACCACGGCCTATTTTAGGATTAAAAGCCCTTTGTATGTATAATCACCTGGGTTCACAAAATATTTGTGAAAGTTTTGAAGACAGGATCTAGTCCTGATAAGATTTAAATCTCCTTGTCATATGCTCTTATACGTAGGGTATGAAACATGTGTTAGTTTTTGACAGCTCCAATTTCCACTAATTACCAAGAATACACAGAAACACCTATTAACTATTCTACACCTTGCTTGATGTCTTTCTGAAGCACTCTTACCAGAGAAGCAAGGTCATGGGTAAGCAAATCTATTTACAAAATCACTAGAATATACATTTAGGCATAATGGTATCTGTAAAGAGCATGCCAACTTACTGTGCTCTATGGTAGGAGAGAAACAGCCTTGCTTCCCTTTTATCAAGGATGTAATTTTCTAGTCATCTGAAGAGCTGCTTCTCCTGGCAGTTATAAAATTCTTCAGTTACTATTTAAAACACTCATGTTACATTCCAATGATCACTATGTGAGTGATTTCAAATACTCTACCAGAATGATAACCCTTACCAAGGGCAGGCAGCTTGAATAATCTTTTAATCTCAGACCTTGTCTGGAAGATTTTTGTAAAGACCTAATGCTTTTATTATCTAAAAAGTATTTACTTCTCCACTTGAGCATATTTTTCACATATTTAAACCCTTTATTGAATAGTTCATAAAAAATCTGATGACTGTCTGAAGAGAGAGAAAACTAATAAATCATTTTACTTTTATTTAAATATTATTGTATGCTTTTTTGTCTTTATAATGCCTTTCTGAACTTATATTTTAATGCTTTCACTATAAACTTGAGAACCTTATCATGTTAAGTGGATTTTATTTTATCAGTCATAATTTACAAATGTAGTTAAATTGTTGAAACTAGTAAAGATCTGGATAGGAGTAGCTTTTATTTATTTATTTATTTATTTATTTTTATTTATTTATTTATTTTTTTGAGACAGAGCCTCAAGCTGTCACCTGGGCAGAGTGCTGTGGCATTACAGCTCACAGCAACCTCCAACTCCTGGGCTCAAGTGAGTCTCCCGCCTCCGCCTCCCAAGTAGCTGGGACCACAGGCACCGGCCACAACGCCCGGCTATTTTTTGGTTGCAGCCGTCATTGTTGTTTGGCGGGCCCGGGCTGGGGATTTGAACCTGCCACCTTAGGTGTACGTGGCGGG
>NW_003852400.1:11658710-11747152 GCF_000181295.1 Otolemur garnettii | reverse complement strand
TATTTTTTGGTTGCAGCCGTCATTGTTGTTTGGCGGGTCTGGGCTGGGGATTCGAACCCGCCACCTTAGGTGTATGTGGCTGGCGCCTTAGCTGGTTGAGCTATAGGCACCGAGCCAGGAGTAGCTTTTATAATGAATTCTTAGATTTTACTCATCTTTTCTTGCCTGTGTAGATAATTGAGTGACGATTTAATATGAAAATGAATAGTGAATTGATGATATATAGGAAGTTTGGCAATATTATTCATCTATACCAAGCTTTGTGATTTTCATAATAATACCTTACAATTTACAGTTAGTTTACTGCTTTAGCCATTTCCATGGGCCCGTCTGTGGTACATCCCGACCAGTCTTAAGTAGTTCATGTAGTCAGTCCAACTCCTATTCAGTCCTGGATAATATTGTGGTGGTACTCTAATTTCGAAGAATATATACATTTTATATATTTTCATCATATATATATATATAGAGAGAGAGAGAGAGTGAGAGAGAGAGAGTACAGTACTTGTGCTGTCTGATAGTTAAGGTTTTTCTTTCTCTTTCAATATTTATTTTCAAGTTTTGAGGTTCCCAAGTTAGAAAGGCTTTAGACCGTTTGGTAAAATGTGCATTATAGTAAGAATTCTGATTAAAAACTATACGTGAGTATATATTATATAAGTTCAGTAATTAAACATTGGGAGTCATTTTCCTCATGTGCACAGGTATTGATGATAAATTGTTTTGCTTAAAAGCTCTTTTGCCTCCTTCTAAGTTATTCTTTTTCTTTGTTTATAACTTTTCATATTTGAAAACACTCAATTCCTTTAGGCAGAAAATTTAGGTTGAGATGTAATCACGATGTAAATGTTTCATATTATTTGCCTCAAATGATATAATTTTCCCTCAAAATTACTAGTGACCAAAGGCAAAAAATATTAACTCATTAAAAGTCTTCTATAAATAAATATTTGTGATATAGCCGATTCTGAGAAAAATTTATAATGAAAATGCTAACTTAGCTCAAGAAATCTTTTAAATTATCGATCTGTACTACCAAATGTGATTAAGCTTTCTCAATATAAAAAATTAAGTACTTGGGGGTGCCTGTGGTTCAGTGAGTAGGGCGCCAGCCTCATATACCGAGGGTGGCAGGTTCGAACCTGGCCCTGGCCAAACTGCAACAACAACAACAAAAAGTTAAATACTTAAACTAAGGAGCTGATATGATATCAGTATTGCCCATAGCTTCCAACGTTTAAGTACAAATATATTAGAGCATGTATGTCTGAGACTTTTGTAGTAGAATGTGGTCACATATAATTGAATAGCTAAGACAATTGGGCAGATGTAGGCAGAAGCAGAGACCTAAACATCATGCTGTTAATTGAATCAGTGCTTAATGATTAAAGGGTTATCAGAGGACTGATTGCCTGGTCTCCTTTCTCCCCATTTGCCCACCTAGTCCTGGGAAAGAGCAATGCCTTGGAAGTTGATTACTGGTGGTGATATTGGTTTCCTACAGCTGTCTTAACAAAATACACAGTGGATTAAAACAACAGATTTATTCTTTCATGGGTCTTGAGGCTAGAAGTACAAAATTAGTGTGTCCCTATGATCACGGGAAGGCAGCTTTCTGCCACTTCCTACCGTATGGTGGCTGCTGTCTACATTGCTCTGTTCTTTGCTACCATCATGACCTGGTCTTCTTTCTTGTGTCTTTATGTCCACATTTCCCTTCCCTTACAAGGATTCTAGTGGTTCTCCATAAGTTTACCCTAATCCAGTATGACCTCATCTTACTTTGATTCTACCTGCAAAGACCCTATTTCCAAAGAAGATCACATTCCCAATGCTTGCAGTTAGGACTTGAATATATATTTTGGGGGGGATAAAAATTGACCTCCCTCAAGGCACGGAGATAGCCAGAGCTAATCCACAGGATGCGGTGACATGAAGCTACACAGACCCTGCCATAGTTTAACCCAGTTCAATAAAGATAGTTAATAACACATATGTGTTTATTTTTGTATTCCTCAAATCATCCTAAAACAATAAAGAATTTAGAAAGCACAAACCACTAGACAAAAAGGCAGAAAACAATAGCAACTTACTTAAAAGCGTATTGCACATGAATGTGTGTCATTGATTTGACAGACCAAGAGGATCAAATCTTATGCCCACAGAAGTAGAAATCAAGAAAAAACAAAAAACAAAACAAACTGATTCATTTACAGAATCATCTCCAGAACTTCAGGAATTGTAAGCATTAAGCTCCTATGCTGTTGGGAGTAAAGGTCTCATTCTGAACTTTATTTAGTAGCCTATTTAATAAGCAACTCTCAGCTCTACCTCATCCAGTGTAACTCCACCACTTCTCCCTATGCCTAAAAAGAATGGGAGTTTTTTATCTGGAGTAGGATAAACAGAGTATTTTTGCACTGAAGGACTGGACTGTAAGCTATGGCATCAAGTGAAAGATTAAACATTAAATATGGAAACAAGCAGTGTTCTCATATATGGTTAGTGACCTGCTCTCTGGGGAGAAAGAGCCTTGATTTGTAGCATTCGCTGATGTCTACAGTGTAAATACTACTCCCATACCCAATTTTAAATTATTAACATAATCTCTCTGAACGTGAAGTTGGAAAGAAATGCACACAGTCTTTAACACTGAGTTTATGCCAGTTCCAGTGATTGAGAACCATCTAGCCTTTTCCTAAGGATTCCGAGTGCTGGAGACTCTCCAGGAACACAATTGAAATATTTTTCTCGGAGAAATTTGACAAGTCTCAAAAAATGTAGTGATGCTGGATGCTGGGATTTGTCAAAAAAAAAAAAAAAAGAATAATTAAAATAAAAACCCTACCAACCATCTCTATAGCAAAGCTCACAGTGGACAAGCCCTATCCATTGGCTTGCAGCTTCCATTCTTAAGCCCCCTCTTAAAAACTAAACATAAGCATATGACCCACAGTCACTGACAACTGAAAAAAGCTTCTCAAATGGGATATGGAAATAAAAAATAAAGATAGGCCAGGCATGGGTCCTCACGCTTATAATCTTAGCATTCTAGGCTGAGGCAGGAGAACTCCTTAAGCTCAGGAGTTTGAGACCAGCCTAAACAAGAGTCTCAACTAAAGATAGATAAATTATCTGGGAATTATGGTACAGGCCTGTAGTCTCGGCTACTCAAAAAAAAAAAAAAAATGCAGGAGAATTGCTTAAGCCCAGTAATTTGGAGAATTGCTTAAGCCCAGTAATTTGAGGTTGCTGTGAGCTGGGCTGGTTTCATGACACTCTAGCCTGGGTGACAGAGTCTGACTCTGTCTCAGATATATAAATTAATTAAATAGATAAAACTTTATAGAAGAACTTGGAGGAAAGAAAAATTATTCTGGAAGGAAGAAAAGATCTTCATAAAGATCAGAGAAGATATTCATGAGACAAGATCAAATTGCTATTTTAAAACGGAACAGAACATTTAAAAAGCTCTTTGAATTTAAAAATACAAGAAGAGGAAGAAAAATCACAACAGAAATTTTGAAAATTATAGTTAAAGAAGTATTATGGAAGCAGGGAAAAAGAGGAATGTGATAGGAAAAAATGTGAGAAAATAAGAAAATTTAAGGCCAACCCAGAACTTAAAAAATTAGGCATTGCCTAAAGACAAGAGAGTACGTGAGTGAGAGAAGTCCTCAGTCAAGCCATTGAAAAAAGTGTTTTAGTACGTAAAGAGATTTATTTCCACATTGAGAGGACCCAGTACAATGGATGAAAACAAATTCATACCAAAATAGGTCATCATAACATTTTAGAAAACCTGGGAAAAATAGAAGGCTTTGTGAGGTTTCAGAAAAAATAAACAGGTTATATGCTTTGGGGGAATTAGAATTGCTTTGTACTTTATAGTTTTGACCCTAGAATCGAGGAGGCAACAGAACATGCTGTCTAATTTCTTAGGAAAATGATTTCCAAAATTCTATTTCCCTAAGAAATTAGACAGGATTTTCTCTTATTAGACAGCATTGTCTCTTATGCAAGAGTCAATTAACTTTGAGGATTGAATAAATACCATTTAGACATGCAATTTCTCAAATAGTTGACCTTGATGCACAATTTCTTAGAAATCGGTTAGACTAGGTACTTCACCAAAACAGAACAGTTAACTAAGAAAGAGACCTAGGAAGAAAAGATGTAGGTCAGGAAGGAGTAAAAAGAATTTCCAGAATGAGAGTAGTGGGAGCTCTCGGGAGGAGAGCTGCACAGACAGCGGGAGGTCACACCATGATGTTCCTGGGCAGAGGCTCCAGGAGAGATTCTTCAGGACAATGAAACTGGTGGACTAGCTGATACATCTAAAAATATCGAGAGGGTATTTAGACAAGTAGTGGAGAGTTGGGGATGAATTCATAATATAAACATAGAAAAATATGTCGATTAAAAAATTTTAAAAGAGAGATAAAGAGAATATTGGAAAACAATAATATTGTGTATAACTTTGTTCAAAGCCAAGTTTTAAAAATGTTACAATTAAATCACCCAAGAGCTCACAATTCTATACTGTGTATGATGGCTGGTTAAATTCATGAAACACACCACCTGCTTCTAGGAATGTTTCTTCTGCACAAATGTGCTCTCTGAATTCCTAGAATTGCTAACTTAGTGAGTAATGAAACAATTTAGAATTTCTTTTTTCTTTGACTAAGTGCTCCAAGAGATATCAGAAATTTCTCAGCTTTCAAAATTTTGGGTCTGGGTTTTCTAGAAATGGATTTTCCCTTTTTATTTTGCCGTTTAAAAAAATTCACTTTATTTTCCTACAGTAGAAGAATTGAAAATATACTTTCCTCTAATGTACATCAGAATATTAGCAATAATGGGGATTTTCATATCCATTAATATGACTTCTTTGTTAAGGGGGAAAGAAGACTACTTTTACAAGCCCTATAAGACAAGCTTAGCTAAGTATAAATCAAAACATAATTTTTGCTCAAAGTAGTATTATATTTGTACTAAGATAATTTTGTTGGTTTATATTGTTCATGAATTATTAAGTATTATTAAAATGAATACATAAAGCAAACTGTTGATTAAGAAAAATGTCTCTCTTTTATGAGATTTTTTAAATGATTTGATGCATTTTTCATGCATTTTTAAAAAGACGATATGAACAAATTTTTGATTGTATATATTATTTGTTTATTAAAAATAGTTAATTTTTTTGGCTCAGACAATTGGAATACAAAGACAAAACTTGTGCTTGACTTGATAATGCATTATTTAATCTTTTTTCCTTTAGATTTTAGTAAATCATAAATGTACAACAACTTCTTAACTCTACCATGCACCTAAATTTTTTAAAAGGAAAATGTTATGTCTTATTACACCATGATCCTGGCTAATAGCTTTTCAAACCTTTGAGAAGAATCTTAAAGGTTTCACATGTTACCTGAAACTTACAAATTCCACATTATCAAAGAAGCAATGCTTCTACACTCTTCCAAAGACCATTAGGAAAAAAAAATTACAAAGCTAAGAAACTGTCTCAAAGGCATTTTTTTATAATCCTTCTTCCACAGTAAGGTAATGTTGTTATTAAACACTCCAATCCATTCACAAACTGGCTCTCGGCATCTGCTCTGGTGTCTTCTGCCATATCACTGCATATTTATGCACGACTGAGATCAGAGTTTCCTTAACAGTGTTCCTTCACTACCCTGAAGCTGTGCTGTTATCTGTGGGCTCTCATCCTTCCCTATTTATACAAAGTGGAAGAAGTGCTCAATATTGCAACTCCCACTATAACCCCCACTTCCTCCACTGCCTCCTGGACTGTAGTTTCCTCCACCATATGGTCCCCCCATGTTCCTGCTACCACAAAAGATTCCACTCTTCATTCACTCTTCTCGTTAGAAGGTTGCTGATTATAATTTCCAAAATCATAGTAACTTCCACTTCCATAATTTCTTCCTCTGTAGTTGTCATAACCACCTCTGTAGCCTCCACCCTGGTTGTCATATCCAGGTCCCCCACCACCATGTCTTCCTCTCCCTCCTCCATAACCAGGGCTACCTCCAAAATTGCCATCTCCCTCCTCCTCTGTACCCATTATAGCCATCCCCAAATCCACGCCCACTTTCATATCCATCAGATCCTCCTCTAAAGTTACTTCCTAGTCCTGGTCGAAATTTCCACCACCACAACGTGAATCTCCAAAACCAAAGCTGCCTCCTCTTCCAGTCCTAGAACTCCGAACTCCCTGCATTTCTTGCCTAGACAAAGCTTTCTTACTTCTGTATCATGGCCATTGATGGTGTAATATTTCTGGAATACAATTTTACCCACAGGATCATGGTCATCATAAGTAACAAAGCCAAAGCCTCTTTTCTTACCAGACTGCCTATCAGTAATCATGTCAATTAAACTACCTATCTCTAATTATCTCCATACTCCTCAAAGTAATCTCTAAAGTGATGCTCCTCAGTATCTTCTTAAATTCCACCAACACACAGTTTCTTCATAGTTACATGAGCCATGGTTTTCCAGATTCCTCTCTGGCTACAGCATGTTTTGGCTCAGCCACTTTCCCTCAATTGACTGAGGTCTTGCAGCCATGGCAGCATCAAAACCAGTCTCTTGATCTTTTGTTTGCAGGATCTCCTTGCCACACAGTCTGTAAGTTTGCCCGTTGCTCATAGTAGTTCAAGCTTTCTTCTGTGGTTCTGAAGCTTAAGTTACCAATAAAGAGTTTAGGGAACTGCTCCTTTTCTCTCTCACCTGCGGACTCAGTCACGTCAGCCCTATTTTCTGAAGGTGAGCGAGAGGAGAGAGATCTCCAGGGATGAATGCCAGTCGGACTCGTCCTGGCGTTGTAGTGAAAACTGCCACTGCTTGAGAAGCGACACTGTCAGGAGCACCTCCACGCTGGGATCTGGCACGCCTGCTATTCGATAATGCATTATTTAATCTTAAGAAAAATACATTAATATTATTCCTTGTAATTTTATAAGATTCATATGAAAACATAGATGTCATGTGTGGACATAAAATAAAACTACACAGACTGGGAAAGGCCTGACAATATTATTATTTGTGGAAAAACTGAGCAAGAAGAAAAATCTGCTGAGGAGACAAAGTGATGGCCAGAGATGGAGAAGAATAGGGAAGAAAAAATCAGGAAAGTGAGAGGAGACAGAATCCAAGGGGGCAGAGTGGCTACAGGGGGCAAATATCCCTGAGAGAGAATAGAGATAATGACAAGAGAGCCAGCAGGAAATCTAACAGGACAGAGTTGTTCCATCACTATCTTGAGTGCAGCTTCCATGGCCGGCAAGATTGAAATACAGGATTACTTGTTCATAATGGAATTTGTTACAGTTAAAAAGACATCACCCCTCTGATTTCTCACTCATGCCCTTCTTCTGGAAACTTTACTTCTTGACTTAACTAAAAGTTAGGTCTCTCTTACCTGTGACAAAACATGAATTGAAACCGTTTCATCTTTAACTCATCACCATCAAGGTCCAGAAGATGTGAGGCAGACCTCTTCCTCCTTAACACCACTCATCGTGATTTTAAAAGGCAGAATCATCGCTGAGCGCAGAGTGTGTGTGGCTCTGAATAGGCATCTCGGAAGCTCATTTTCTCTGGTGCTCTCTCTGCAGGGCTTTCTGCCACTGTCATCGGCCAACTCCCTGTCTCCTTCCTGGACTCGCGCCCTTTCACACGGGTGTTGGCATCAGCCTGTGCTGTGCAAGTCTCTGTCAGCAGTCGCTAAACGCTACAGCTTTATGGTTCCTCACCTCTCAACTTTATTGCCATCAATCTTGAGAATTATGCTTAGCGGTTTATAAGGGTAATAGAATTATTAGAAAAGTGGGAAAGTAAGTGGGGCCTTGCTTCTTAGGCAGACTGAGCAAAGTATACTGGGATAAAAGTACTGATGAGACAATAAAGTAGTGAATAAATAAGAGAAAGACAGGAAGCAGGATATCCTACTCGATAATGGTAACATTTAACATACCCTGGGCTTCTCCCTCCCTCCATCTTCTTGAGAATGCCAGAGACGTTATCTCACTTGTTGGCTTAGGTAGCATGCTCCCCTAGAAGACCCTGAGGTAAGTATCAGTGTTTAATCAATTCATTAAGGAAATGATCCTAGGAGAGATCCAGATCAGTAAAAGTTGGGGCAATCAGGGCAAGCAAGGAGGAGAAAAGACAGATAAGGACATGATTTCAGCCAAGTCCCATTGAGGTTGGCTTTAGCCTGATTCCACAGGGAATGTCAGATGGTAAATGAATCCCAAGAGTTATCCTGTCTGAGGCAAGGAACCTGGGCCTTTATATTCTTGTACCTGTCAAATAGCAGCCAATGTCTACCTGATGGGATAAATTCTCAGGCACATCTGCTTCCCTGCTATGTCGGTGAAGCAACTCTTTTAGCTAAGGGCAGCGCAGCGATCTAAAGACAAACACAAAGATGAGATGTCAGAAATAAAACTACACCAAGTCAGGAAGGAACATAGAAACAAATACTAAGATGGAAAAAAAAGGAATTTGAGAAGATGTAAATGAAGAATCTAGATAAAATTGCTTACAGTAGCAGTGAAAGGAGAAGCCTGATTTATAATTTCTCCATAATCACACATAAGACACCTGTATGACACATCCGTATGACACATTATAAAGAAGTACTACATCTTCATGATGTTTCTGTATAAATATTTTATTATAGGTATAGACAAAACATAAAGAATAATCTTGACAATAAAATGCACCTGTCAAATTTTTGTCCCTGCTCTGGGGACCCTAATAGCAGCACTATCTTCGATGGACTGAAACAAGACTGAATTGTGTCTCCACAATTTTAAGTTAAATCCCTAAGTCCCCAATGTGACTCTATTTGGAGTAAGGAAATACTTAAGGTTACATTAGGTCATAAACGTGGAGTCCTGATGGGATGAGTGTCATTATAACAAATAACGGAGAGAGCTCACTTTCTCTTTACACCCCTTGATAAGGTGGTTTGTTTGCAAGCTGGGACGAGAAGTCTCCCCAAGATCCAAGTTTGCTGGTATCTTTATCTTGAACTTCCTAGCCTCTGTGACTGTGAGAAATAAATTTCTGTTGTTTAGCCCATCTAGTCTATGGTATATGGTTATAGCAGCTAGATCAGCCCACACGTCTGTATTCATCTTTAAACATGGGTTATTTTCTTCAGGATTAAAACACAACAAAATAAAACTTAAAACTCCAGAAAAAATGGTTTACTTTCTGATACCCAGCTAATGAAAATACTGCAATTTTTAGGTCATTCTTTGTATAATTTTCATATATTCATTGCTATAAATTTGCAAACCTGGAATAGAATAGCGCCTTAATTTTCTCACAGACCTTTCCAGCTTGAACCTAAATGTTGCCCATCCGTATTGGTAAAAGTGTTCGTTCTCTGCTTTCTGTACATCCTGGTAGAAGCTTGTCTCTAAGATTCCAAAGGCAGGATTTGAAAGGAAAATGGCCATTGGCAAGATCTGCCACAGGGCTCTCTCTAAAACTGCCATTAACATTTTGTGCATCTGTACACAGAATCCAGAAAACCTTAAAAGGCCCAAGTGCTTCCCGGAACAGGGACCAAAGCACTTGTTAACTGCCAAGAAAACATTGAGTTTGCAGACGCACTGCAAAAGAGGGAGCAGCGGTGTGGCTGACATCCCCTTCACCCCACAACCTAATGCCCCGTATTGTAGAGCCCCAAACAGAGCCAGGCAGATGGCTACTGGGAGCTGCCAGAAGTGCTGACAACACTCCAGCATATTCTCTAGGGCAAGTATCTGCAACTGACCAGTAACAAAGAATTTCAACTTGGCCCATTTGCTGGGTTCAACAAGCAAGCCCTCAGTATACCTTAAAATTATCTTTACATGGCTGTGTCTTTAAATGGACTCCATCACTTCCTTCCTATCTCTGGAAATAGTTTCGGTACCAGCACCTATCCTAAATACTTGGTAGGGCAACACTCCAGCCCTGATGACAGAGGTGGGTTTTGTTTTTAAGCAGCTTTTGTCGCCTCCTGCTGCAGACACAGTCTCGACCTTGTTCTCGCTGATCCTCTGCAGCCTTTATTCTTCTCTAAGGGCTCTTCTCGTTTTGTCCCACTTCCCACTGGTGGAGTGCCAGTCGTGGCAGAAGCCAGAGCTGTTGGGAAAATTGGGTGAATTTTTGTGCTGGTTGATAAGGCGAGATAGGTGAGATAAAAGGGTAAAGGGAGGAAACGAATGTTTCTGTTGCCAAGCATTTCTCTCCAAGCATTAATGCTTTCCCTGGTGCTTGGAAGGAGCTTGGTAACTGAGGCGGAAGCAGCTGCCTGGCCCATTCCTGAGATTCCCCAATCTCCTTTAAAGCTGTATTCTATTAGGTTTAAAGACAGTTGCAAGAAGGGCTTAAATGGAACTCAATCAATATTGAAATGAATGAGTGCAAGCTCTCTGCTGAGGTATGGTTTTAGAGCTTATGCTACAGAGAACAGAGAGATTAGAAAATTTGCTGAAGAGGACGATCCTCTAGTCGTGCCAATGACAAGTATCAGGAACAATTTTGTCACACGCTTCTTCTTTATGCATTCCTTCATCGTTCATATATGGATTGAACACCTACCAGGTGACAAGATTCAAAACTGGGAGGTTATTCAAGTTTTTAGGAGGATTAAGCAGATCAAGGAACCCCTAGAGCTACACCTTGAAAGTGTGTGACCTTAGTCAAATTACTTAACCTCTCCGTGTCATGATTTCCTCGTCTGAAATGGCAATAAGAAGAAAGACACGTCTCAGGAGTTATTGTGCTGCTTACAGGCTTTCCCGGGCCTTCAGTGTAAGAGCTGCTGTTATCATTGTTTATGGCAGGTTCTATGCATGCAGAAGTAAAAAAAAACCTCCAAGATTCTCATAGTTGGGTAAAGTCTAAGTAAAAGAAAATCAATGATTAGAACTCAGTGTGATAGGTGTTATAACAGGAGACACAGTCCAGGGGTATCTCACTCATCAATGATTAAAACTCAGTGTGGTAAGTGTTATAACAGGAGACACATTCTGGGGGCATCTCACTCACAGCATGATTGCTCACTCCAAGGAGAGGGGGATGATTTGAAGTTTGATATGAGTCTTGAGGATTTTATCAGGGAGAGGGGAAGAGGACAATGATTCCAGCAAAGACACACAGGCATGTGAAATATGGTGATTTCTAAGAATGTTAAATAATTCAGTGTATCCACTGTTAGAGGGGCCACCGGGAGCGTGCCAGAGAAAGAAGTTGGGGTTGATAGAAAGGGCCAGGTCAGGCTTACAAATGGAAAGTTTTTTATAGGATTTTAGAAAAGTCAGATATTTGAAAGATTGTTGTAGGTGTAGTGAAGAACTGTGTATTTCAGCTGATATGTTTAAATATCAAAACCAGGTAGAAGGCTCAGTGCCTGTGGCTCAAGTGGCTAAGGCATCAGCCACATTCATCTGTGGCAGGTTCGAATCCAGCCCGGGCCGCCACACAACAATGACAGCTACAACCAAAAAGTAGCCAGGTGTTGTGGCGGACGCCTGTGGTCCCAGTTACTTGGGAGGCTGAGGCAGGAGACTCGCTTGAGCCCAGGAGTTGGAGATTGCTGTGAGCTGTGATGCTATGGCACTCTACCCAGGGGGAGAGCTTAAGGCTCTGTCTCAAAAAAAAAAAAAAAAAGACCAGGTAGAAGTTTATAAGAGAAGGAACTGTGGTGAGGAGTTTCATCCTGCTGCAAAGCAGGGACACACAAAGACCTCCCTGGAAACATTGCCTACAGTTTAGAGCTGGGAAATAGTAAAACGGTAGGATGGAGCGTGCCTGAGTGGAAGGGCTGTGCTAGTATCTGGACTGAGGGCCTCTCTGGGTGTCACAAAGGAAGGCAAGGAACACAGCAGGACAGGGAAGAGGTCACCAGCTACATTCTGAGGCCCTCTGTTGTACCTTTACTTCTTTTTTTATTAATACGTGTAACATTTGACTGTTTGATGTTAATCACTCAACTCGATTTTTGCGAAGTCCTATCAGGCAAGCACTATTACCTTCATTGTACAGATGAGGAAATTGAGACAAAATAGGGACGAGTGTTTTCCCTGAGACAAAATAACTGGTAAGAAGCTGAGTTGAAACTCAATCCCAAGCCAGACTGAATCGAAACTACACTTCTGTGCAACGTTTCCAACACAACATCCTCTTTCCTGTTTCTATGTCCGTTGCCGTCCTCCCTCCTCCAATTTCAATCACTGGATTGTCGTCATTACAGATGTCCTTGTACCCTTTCCTTTCCTCACCCGTGCCTTGTGAGTACTCATTCTTCTGCTCTTACTTCTTGCTAACAAACACATTAGGCAAACATCATATTGTTAATTTATGCTCTTTGGTTGAATATTTAGAGTTCCCCAACCAATTTTCCACATGCAACTTGTCCATTCTGTGATGTGCTCCCTGTAAATACCTCTGAAATTGAGACTAACGTCCTTATTTCCTAACTGCAAACTCATCCCCAGCTCACAGCTGCCATAAAGAAAACCAAGGCCGTCCTCTGCACTTGTTCACTATTTTGTCCTTTCTGAATATTCTCTCTGCCCCTTATCACCACTCCTTCACCCATACACATAGACACATGCACTTGTTTCTGATGAAAACAATAGTCATAAGATTTCTAAGCCCATAATAGAATTAACTCTGATAATGACTTTTCTCCCCCAAATCATTCCTCT
Organism: Otolemur garnettii; assembly: GCF_000181295.1. Taxonomy (NCBI): domain Eukaryota; kingdom Metazoa; phylum Chordata; class Mammalia; order Primates; family Galagidae; genus Otolemur; species Otolemur garnettii. The sequence continues at coordinate 11,734,406 of NW_003852400.1, read as the reverse complement.
TCACTGGGGCTGTCATTTGGTACCACTGTGCAGACATAGTCTCATTTCTTTCAGACCTCCCTACAAATTTGACCATTGTTTTTTCTTTCAAATTACTTTTGCACAGATTCCAATATTGGTTAAAAGCCAAGAAATCTCATTTTCTTTACATAACAGTTATATTGTATACCTGTTATACTCAACACCACAAGTGTGATCACAGTAGTTATTTTTTTGCATGTATATTGATTCTTTTTTTTCACCCCCTACCTTTTTTTTACTCTATTTATGGTAATTTTGCTACTCCAGGCTTCTGCTATCCTTCTCCTTAATTTTCACTCCATTCTACAGGGTAAAGGTAAGGCAATAGCTATGCAGGAAAAGTATTCTGTCTCCTCAGAAGGGGGTGGAGTGAGCACCACAAAGCTGGTAGCTAAGGCGATGCAAATTCATTATTTAGTGATTAATATTTTTCTTTTTATTCCTGGCACAGGTGACAAGAAGTATAGAAAAAGCATTTCTTGAAGTATAACTGAAATGAAATTCCCTAATTAAATGCTTTTTCTTTTCATAAGTTTTTGGTAAATAAAGCTTTCCAAGCAGCTGATGGTTTTAGTGCAAAGCTCTCAAAGTGACAGCACTTCCTTGCTTGCTCTTCCTATGCCTCCGTTATTGGAGAATGGAGTGTGCAAAGGCCATAGAGCTAAGTCTTTCATGCTCTGTCTAGCATAAGGCAGCTGCAAAAACACATGATTTAGAGCAACGGGCTGTCGCTGAAGTCGGCCCCGTCACTGCAGATGTTCCATTTAAATGTGTGTGCTTGCAGCCCCTCAAAGGGCTGAGGTTGACCTGCTACAGGAGCACTACAGATGTGTGGTGTGCCTCTCATTTTGGTAGTCACAAGGGTAAATTGTATTTCAGGAAGTAAAAGAGTCTATGGGATGGATTCATGTCTCTGATGGTAACAAACTCCCTTTATGTATACATATATACTGTATATACATTAGATATGCATGTATGTATCTAAGATTGGACATTACTATTTTTATTACTGAACTTTATAATTTCCCTGGGAAGTACTGGTAAAAACACTTCCTCAAGCATTTCTGGTTTTTATGATAGTTAAAAATGAGGCAGGTGAAGAAAACGTTCATTTTCTACTGTTGCTTCAACACATTATTATGTCTATGCAGATGTTGAATGTTAACTTTATGTGCTGACAAAATCAGAATATATTGGCTTTCAAGGCTGTCATGACTATATTCTGTCTGTTCTAAGAATTTAGATAATTCCTGATTGAGTCTATATACTATTGACTTTTCTTCAGTTATGTAACCAAATACTATCCCTTGCCAATGTCAAAATCAAATGATAGAAACTCCTCTTTGTGTTAAGATTGGCTAAGTATTATTTACCTACTGAAAGGCTTCAAATAAGTGTTATCTTTATTTATTTTGGATATGTTTTTCCTTAAATAATTTGGCCTTACTATAAATTATTTTCTAAGTTAAAAAAAGCAAAGATATCTTTATATTTTTTTGTATCTGTGTCAAATGATATTTAAAACTTATATAATTGTCTAAATCAGGGCTCCTCAAACTTTTTAAACTGGGGGCCAGTTCACTGTCCCTCAGACCAGACTATGGGCCCCAGAACAAGTCAGTTGCTAAGCAGGACAGGCAGCGCCGGCAAAAACACCCGGTGGGCCGGATAAATGTCTTAGGTGGGCCGCATGTGGCCCATGGGCCGTAGTTTGAGGAAACCTGGTCTAAATGCTTGTTTAAAAAGAAATATTTCCTCATTAAAGAAGAAAATATGTTTTATTTTAAAGAAGGGAAACTTTGTAAAGTTAGGGTATATAACTATTTTATGTGTTAGTGTACCTAGAAATTAGACCAGTGCATGAAAATACCAAGAAGATTGAATAAAACAAAGCTTATGTAGGAATGAATTAATCTATTGTTTATGACCTGTTAAATTGTATTGTCAATTTAATGTCATAAGAGCATCACTGACAGCCAGTCGTGTTCTACAGAGTCTCAGTATTTGAGAAACAATATATTAAAATCTAATGTTTAGTAATCTTCTATCCTGAAGATTCCTGATAATAATTATTTCTGTAATAAACTCTAAGGATTAACCAAATGGATTAACAATTATGGTACAGGCAAAAGGCGGACTTCTGGAAGTGTTTTTTTGTCAGGAGGATAGCTGTTGCTTAGTTTAATTTCATCTGTTGTTTGTCCTGGGCAGGACAAAGCACATTTCAATTAGTTAGGCTTCTATTGGCAAAAGTGAGTACTGTTCAAGGGAGAAAAGAACAGAATTTGTGGGGAAAAAAGTTTTTCATTTTTACATTTATTATGAAAAGTGTGTAATTGTAGCAGGTAAAAATACGTAAGTGAAAAAAATGACCTTAAATTATCCAAAATGGATTTATATTTTCACTATTCCTCTTCCTAGTTCTCCTGTTTCTTTAAAAAAAAAAAAATAATGGACAGATTCAGGTGAAAGCAGCATATTTCCATTCTAATTATAATTTGTTCCAGAATGTCCAGTTAATATTGGCCGTGCACATCTAACTCTACTCCATTAATCATGTTTCCCTCTTAGAAAGGAAATAGAATGTTTTCTCCTTCTGCAGTTTGTGTAGTTTTCAGTTAAAGAGGAAAATAGAACCTAGACTCCACATTCACCTCAATATTCTGTCAGCCAATAAAATGTATAGCTTATATTACATTTTGGTATGCAGTTACACTAAACAAATACAGTTTTTTACTTTTAATAGTATTTTTAAGAAAACTATTTTTTTTTTAAGATAGGTATTAGAGACTTGGTTAATGATCCTGAATTCGGTATATTTACACTAAAAACCTTGAAGAAACTTTGACTGCTCTTTCAAAATAATAGGTATAGTGTTTATTTGAAACACATATAATTAATGTTATTTGAAAACCTTATCGTATAAGGTTTAGAAACACAATGTAATTACTGTTTTTCTAAAAGTGTGTAGTAAATCATCTAGCAAGATTATTTTTCTTGTTTATAGATTTGTGTTTGTATGTGTTTGTATGTGCATGCTTTTGAAGAAGATCCAGAGACAACTTTGCCTTTCATGCTGAAAGATAACCCTAGAACTAGTCTCAGACTTAATTTTGTGGCAAGCTCACTCACTTTCACTTAGAAAACATATAATGCGTAAGATTTTAAACTGTGTGCAATCAACATTGGACAATAATTGTATTCATTAATATTCAGTTTTTAGAAAGGTGCGCTTTCCCTTCTAACTTAAAACATTCATGACACCTCAGGGATGAGTTCCCTGGGAATTCTGTGCAAAGCATTTGGAAGTGTTAGGGAAGGGGTAATTATGCTGTCCAGAGAATTTGTCAAGGAACAGAGCTGTGGGAGATTCAAGTGGCTGTGATGGTTGCAGAGGTCACAGCCTTGATTTTGAGCCAAGACTCACTATCACTTTTTTAATTGAATCTGAAAACTAGAAAGCTGTGATGTGGTAGCCACCTATTACCAAGGAAGACACATCTCACTAATTGGGAATGGGTGAGCGTGTTGCTTAACAAGCGAAATCACAAAGAACGGGAACCCCCAAACACGAATAGCAATTCATTAAAACCAACACTGGGATAAGTGGAGACTGTCAGAATATAAGTGATGTGATGCCCTCCCTTTCATATTTCAGAAATATAAATTCCTCACTATTCCTAGTTCACAGAATATGAGCATGATTAGTTTCACCTCTTTTCTACCTTTAGTCTTTATGTAAGAACCGAGAAGAAATGCTTTCCATTAATGGCAGAAAAGCTTTGAATTCAGAGCACTTTTGTTTTTATATGTTAAAATTTAAAAATTATATTGACAATATTAACATGTCATACCACGTATTATTTTTATTGTTGTATTACACCAAAATTAAAAGACAAGCACAATGGATGTCACATCATCATATTGAGACTACAGAAAAGCTGTACTGTGACATTTAAACCATCTTTTTTATCTAATTTAGTATAATTGCCTTAGTTTGGGGTCCAATTTTTCTTCAGCACATTTCCATGTATATCCAAACTTCAGATGACAAGTTATTAATTTCAGATACTATTTAGGAAGGCTAAGTTTCATAATCCTAAAATAATTAGTAGGTGAAAGAAGTTTGACATATATTTTAAGTCTTGTTAAGTTCAAATTAATGTTAAACACAACTATGTCTAAAATACAATTACCTGATTTTTCTTTAGTTTCCTTCTTTTAGAAGTAACAGACTATCAGAATAAAATGTGATTTTTTTTCCCCAATGTGACGCCTCTCTCTTTGCCTGATCTTATTTGGTGTCTATGCTCACAGTAAGAATATAACTAATTTGCAGCCTTTATTTCAAGAGTTCTCCAGTTTATGAGGATTTTCAGGTTGAGCCTCAGTTCAGAAGTTTCAGCCCAAGCAATTTAGAAGTGTACCCGCAGCTTCTGCAGGACTGCCAGTCTGAGAGAGCTGCAGTTACATGGCCTTCTCCAAAGACTCTTCTTTGTCTAGGAAGTGTGTTTGTTTCCTCCATTTCCAATGGGCTCATACTTTTTAAAGATAGATTTGGGGAGGTGGAAGAAGTCAGCCATCTGGATAACCATTTAAGTTAATTTAATTGTGGGACTCATAAGGGTAAAATGGCCAGATGTAGATTTGGGGAAAAATTTGTTTTTATGGGCCTAAATAAGTTCCCAACGCTCACCACAATGATTTTTTTTTTTAGTTTTTTTGCATAAATAAATGAAATTCAAAAATTATTACTTTTTATTTCATGTACTGATATAACAATGATATTGTATGCACCTGTCTCAGAACATACTGTGGGTGTATTACAACAATTGAAACAGGCAATGGTCTCCTGTTTTATTTAATGTTGCTATTAAAGTACAGAGGGATGCTTTCCTCTTGGAAATGCAGGAGGGATGCAGCCTCGGGATGGATGGAGATCTGATTGATCAAAACCCCTACCTACTTAGAAGCAGACAGCTATGGGTGGGCAGGGACTAGATCAGGTCTGACCTTTAGAAAAGGCTCATCTACCAATGAGAACTAGTCATTGGCAGTAGTCACGAATGCTGTTTAATAACAAATGTGGCATTAGAATGCCGGAATGCTTTTGACAATCCTCTGACTCTTGATGCTCCAAAATGTCTGATTTATTTCTCTAAACACATTTAAGATTAATGCAAATAGGGGATTCACCTCTAATACTGACAAACACTTCATAGTATCTCATATCCTTTATAGCAAAATGAATTAAATATGGTCTTAAGTCTTCTACACTAACTAGATTTCATACCTCAAGGCTTTAAAAACCTTACAGACTCCAGGCTCAGCACCTGAAGCATAGTGGTTACGGTGCCAGCCACATACACTAAGCCTGGTGGGTTGGAGCTCAGCCTAGGCCAGCTAAACAACAATGACAACCACACCAAAAATTGCCGAGCGTTGTGGCAGGCGCCTGTAATCCCAGCTACTTGGGAGGCTGAGGCAAGAGAATCGCGTAAGCCCAGGAATTTGAGGTTGCTGTGAGCTGTGACGCCACAGCACTCTACCAAGGGTGACAAAGTGAGACTCTGTTTCAATGGAAAAAAAAAAAACCTTACAGAGTCCAGGAGACACAAAATGTTTAGCAAAAAATTTGAAAGCTGCTAAAGGTCAAACTTGCCCAACTCAACAGTTACTTTTTTAGTTTCATGGACTTTTAATTGTCATAAATCTCAATAATGAAATACCATCTTTTAAAAATAAAAAATATCAAATGAAATATTAAACTTTGGCCATTATTCATCTAAATATAACTACTTTCTTAAAAATTATATGAAACATAATAGTTCCTCACATGAGAGTTGTCTTATAGACCAAACAAGGAGGCTCCTCAAAGTATCAACTCACCATGTTACAGAACACGTACAGGAACGCCAAGGCGTAGTCACGAACACCAAGGTGTAGTCACAAACACCAAGGCATAGTCACATTTGCTTCGTAGCTCCCAGAGCCCATTTTATACACGTCTACAAAAGAGTCTGTGGTTTAGTGTCTGTCTACATTTTTATCAAGTGAAAATGATAGCAGTTTATATGGAATAATTCTAGAAAAATCTTTCTGTGTAGAGAGGAGAGAGATACATTCTCTTCCACTAGAAGAGCAAAGCGTTGGTAACATCAGAAACCTGTGTCATTTCTTCAAGGTGCTGTGCTTGAAGGAAGAAGTTTGGAAGCACCCAAGTATACTATCTTAATAGTTATCTGCTGGGGTTATGCAATGCTCTATTATTCTGTCTCTTACTCTAAAGATGTGTAAATCCTCCAGAAATATGAGAAATTTACAATGTATAATGTGTAAATCCTCCAGAAATTTACAATGTATAATTTAGAACCCTCCTGTGAAAAGGTACGGACTGAAAGAAATTAGTAGATATTGGATAGTCTTGTTGGAATTGAATTTTTATTCCTAGACAAACTGGATATTATCCATAATTCCCATAAGAAATGACCTGTTAATGTTTTATAATTTATGTAAAATAAACATTTATTACATGTTTCATTGAAAATGTGGTGGAGTGGTCAAGATGAAATCATAATAATAACTTATGTTTTTATTAGACAGCTTGATAACTATTCAAATACAGACAGCGACTCTCAGGAATGTGCCTCTCCACATTTTTGCTTCCATTATTAGTATGCTGTAATATTCAAGCAAGAATTTTTCTCACCCTTTCTGGATCTTATCTCTAACATCAAGCAGTGATAAGTTTTATTTTTCTCCTATTATTGACTCAGGATTAAGTAATGGCTAGGATGTTCTGGCAAGTGTGGGACCCTGACAATTCCTTATAACTGATCCTCAAACATTAGAACCCTTTGACTGTCTAAATACAGTATTTGTACCTTAACTAAGAGCTGAGCATTAGCAGAATAATTCTACAGCAGAGGTTCTCCTTTTTTTGTGTCACATTATAATTACCTGGGAAATTTTTAAAAATACCAGTCGCAGACCAGATCCACTACAATCTCTTGGCGAGGGACCCAGTCATCAGCAGCTTTAAAGCTTTCCGGGCGATTCCAATGTGCAACCAAGGTAGAGAATCAGTGTTTTGGAAGAAATGGAAACAGAATCATAATTGGCATGAAGAAAATCCTCCACACTCAACACTGAACTTACTGTGATATTTTAAAGCCTGGTTGAGGAGGCAAAGTCAATTTCTGAACAAATTACTTAGACTTCTGTGACCTTGTTCAGACATACCCTCATGTGTCACAGAATGTGACTGCCCCCAGAAAACAGAGGAAAATCAATAATTTACTTCACTCCAGCCTCCCTCTTTTGGCAACTCGTTAAATCTGTGCCAGGACCTAGAACCCTGGTCCATCGGGGCAACACTGTGAAGGTGGTATTTGTGTCTACCTTCCTGGTGTCCCCCTACCCACAAGAAACATGCCTCTAACTTAGTATCATCTCTTTTTTCCACTTACAATCAGTCCCCCTCCAGGTGTATGTAATGTTATATTTATGCTAGACCCAGTTCAAGGTTCAGACAAAGCTAACTTGTAATCTGATAAAGGTTTAAGGTATAATCTCTCTCAGGGGTTCCCAAATTTTAATACTGGCTTTTGAAAGTCAGAAATGTAAAAGTTGTAAAATTTTAATGACAGGAGCAACTGGGAGAGGATTAAATAATTGGGCACAAGGGGCCATTTACATTTTCTCCCTTCAAATTATACCCCATACACATTCCTGCTCATTAGACTAAGTCCTCCTGAAAGCATAAAGCTTCTGTTCATAGTAAGTTTAGAGAATTTGCTTTTATCTGATCAATAACATTTTTTTTTGTCCTTTTGATTCCACATATGGTATATTTTTGGTCATATAAATAGGGCAGTCATTTACCTTGGAACTTATTATTTTACTCATGGCAATTTGCCATGAATACATTAAAATTATCTCTATTTACTAAAAAAAGTGGTAATTATTTGCCTTCCTAAACTTTAATTTACTATAGATAATTTATCATAAAATACCTTATACAATGTCATACATACTATGCTATAGCCATAAACACTGAAGACATGATTAGATAAGTAATACTATATTATCTATTATAGTTGATTTTATAGAAGTTACAACTTCTGATAGTAAGCTTGCCTTTGTCAAGGAAAATTACATCATCAACCAATCATTTAGTTAATATTTTTATGTGCTGAAATGTTGTCTCTAGAAATATTTTAGCAGTTTGAAAGAATTTGATAATATAAGTACAGTAATTTTGTTTAGTCTTTATATGGAAAATCGGAAGCCTCTCTGAGCACTTAAATTGACAAGTCTCACAAAAGCAGGCTGGACTTGGCTACTTTTCAATGTGTCAATATCATGTGCATTTATATGTCATTTTTAGTATATGAACTGTATCCAATACGCTAGTGTCTTTATATTATTTACTTCGGTTTTAACCATCATCTTTCTTTTCCCTGTTGGAAAGTGAAGTAAAAGTTTTTATAGACTACATGCTTGTTGTTCCTTTGCGATTTATTTTCTCCATCTCCCTCTCTATCTCCCCATCTCCCTCTGTCTCTCCCTCTGTTTCTCTCTCTCTCTCTCTCTCTGAGTTCTGTTGTCTGGTGATAAATTCTGGCAGTCATTAACTGCAAGCATTGTAAAGAATTGTATCATCACTTTAAAGGCCAGTTGCCATCCAGAGAGGTTAATGCATTTGCTCCTTTCCAGAGGCAGAAGCTCCCTCTACTTGGTCATGGTAGAAAAAGAAAATTGACCTCCTGTTCCCAATTTCATATGGAATTTTTCTTTCCAGATAGGGGCAGTGACCTTGCCAGAAGGATCCAAGTATTTTTGAGATCATATTTGACTCAATGATGGATGGCAAGTTACCTGGGTACAAAGCATCTGTTCTGATAAATTTGGGGGTGGGGACAAGGCAGCTACATGTTAATGTATTCTGCTCTTGCCTCCAGCTGGCAGGAATGGTATTTTCAGAAAATCGGTTGATTTTCAAAAATGATTGGAAGTCCTATCAAAAATTACAGAATGTAAGGACTTGGTCTTAAAACTTATGACAGAATTTAAGTCTTATTCTTTAAACTTGCTCTATTAATAAGTTGCTTATCTAGAGCTAATTTTATACATGGAAGTTTTATCCATTCAGTTCTCCCATAGACATTTTAATTTATCCTATAAAAATATCTTTCAAATTTTCCATAGTTTTTCTTGTTACACATTCTCTTGTTCTTAGCATGTGGAAAGGTACTCACATTATTGCTTCCTGAGTAATAATGTTTTCACTTGGGTGATAACATTATAATTTATGGAGATGTTGTCAAATCTTTCAGTTCTTCTAACTTTAGCCTGACCTAAATTACATTTTCTCATTTTATTAATAAGTATATGATACAGGTATGAAGTTAGGCTTCAAATATAAGGGGCAAGCAATTAAATGTATCCTATAAAAATTATAGAATAAACCAACAGAATAAGTTTGTTACTTTTAGTACCAATAGCAATACAGTTTTTTTCTGACAGCTTCCAAAGAACTCAACAAATATACAATTGTATCTTCAGAATTCTTATCTTTCCATGTTGATTTAATTCTGCAATTCTTCTCGTTTGAAAAATTAACAAATGCAAAAATTATAGAGAACATCCATGAGACATTTCTGGTTTACTTTATTTTCCAAACTGCTCGTGATATAGTCACGAAGCCAGAGGAACCTTAGTCCCAGTGCCATCCACTCCAGTTCTACAGATGGGGAAATTAATATACATAAAAACAGCTACCCGATAAGTGATACATTCCATGGTAAGGCTGGGAGCAAAAAGTTGTCTTGACTTATTTTTAAATTAACTTAGTTCTAAGGACATTTTCCCTATTATTTGAGGTTAGTAAGTACAGGATTTTTTTTCTTCTTTGTTTACGATCTTTGTATTCTCTGATCCTCTATCCAGTTTTTTTTCTTTGTTTTGATCAGGTTGAGCAATATAAACTGCCATGACACAGCCTTTAGGAGGAATGAGGCAATTGAGGCTGAAGTGCAGGTTTTAAGAAATGCCTACCTCGGAAGGTGTCTGTGACCATTTAGTAAGTAAGGGCATGACGTACGGGAAACACATGTAGTGTATTCCTAAAAAATTCATCTTACTGAAAATCGATGACTAATCTTAGTCCACAAAGAAATACCTATGATGTGTACAAACTCTTATGTTATTGTCACTTTTTGTAAGCACAATGATGTACAAGATCCAGAAAAATTGATATTCAAATGATATGTGACCTTAGGAATGTTTCAAGTTGCTCTGAGAGTTTGTGTTTTAGAATCTGTAAAATGGGAACCATTACACATGCATTGTGGAAACCAAGTAAAGGGTAATTGAAATGATGTATATTGGGTATTTCATACAGTAACTAACACGCAAGAGTCCTTCTGTGAATATGAGTTGCCCGCCCTTTATAGTTTCCGTGGAAAACACGGGTGATCTTAGGCGTTATGTGTCACGTGTTAGGTTATAAACAACAGAGTTTTGGGGTAGTGAATTAACGCTAATTGAGGATTGACAGAAAAGGTAAAAAAAAAAATTGTTAACAGCTTAATAACTAAGGTGACTTTTCATGAAAGAAAATCAGTGAGTTGTGCACACAGAGTTGATTTGTCTTCCCTGTTCACATCTCCCTGAGGTAGCAATAGCTGAAGAGAACCCACCTGCCCAGGGGGCCTATTACCTAATAAGAGGCATGCTATTCACGTGGTAGCAGCTGCAGTAATGAAGGCATGTACTTTAAGAGCAGAGGAGCATTTGGTGGTTGTCTAGTATTTCCAAACCTATCAAATAGTGGTAAATAACACACAACCTTATTTCCATATCTAGGTATGGAAATCTACCAGGGGTATTTTTTTTTTTTTTTTGGCCATTATACTGTGGGTGAGCAGGTTCAACTTCCATTTAATTAAGAGGATATAAAATTGTGCTTCATTTTGCCTTAAATCTGAAATTCAGTTAGTATTCTATCGGTTTTGTAACTGTAAAGAAAATGTGATGATAATAGACAAAGTACACGAATTATACATTAGTGAAGTATGAAATGCCAGTTTGAAAACTATAGATTTTGATTTATTTTGGATGAGTATAAGGGTACGTGCGATTAGGTTACATCATTTGCAACTGTTATGAAAAGTCTGAGTTGTATTTGAAACCTTCATTCTCAAAGTACATATTTTTAAAGGTGCAAATGTTTTGTATGTCAGATTACAAACTCTTAGTACACCTGGAAGCCTCTTTTTTTAAAATAAAGAATGTTTCACAAGATTAAATTATAGTGGTTGAGGGAAGGTTTTATTTTTATAAATATGAGAATGGCAATCTTTATTAGAGGTCAAAGAGCAGAATGTAGAGGCTATTTAGGTGTGATACTATTACGCTACTTCAAACCATACACTTGGGTAAAAATTGAGGACTCAGCCACCAAATCAAGTACAATCACATGCCCCACAATGTTTGGCTCAGCGATGGGCTATATATGTGTATGTGATGGTAACATAAGATTACAATGGAGTATTTTTACTGTTCCCTTTCTATTACTAGATGTGTTTAGATATGCAAAATCTTACCACCATGTTTTACCTGCCCGCAGTATTCAGTGCTGTAACATGCTGTACACTGTACATGTTTGTAACCTAAGAGCAACAGACTACATCAGGTAGCCTAGGTATGCAGTAGGCTATACTCCATCCACTTTTGTATAAGTACACTCTATTATGTTCTCACAATGATGAAATTTCCTAATGATACATTTCTTAGAACTTATCACCATTGTTAATGACTATCCTAGAAGACTCATAAAGTTTAACAGTACCAGTAAAAAAAAAAAGGCTAAAGAATATTAAGAATATTTTCCTGCTATTGTCAAACTAGAATTTAAATTTCAAGGGTAGAATGGAGATAGCTTGTAACTGAACGATAAATAAATGAAGCAAATTTCTGGGGAAATAGAGACAAACCATCTCTTATACATTGAGATAGATTAAAAGAGGAAATAGAAAATTAAGCTAAACTACTATTATCACAAAATGTAGATTTTAATTTAAATATGCATAGCTATTTACACTGATCATAATAATAATATGCTGAAAAAATTTCCTATTTGACTTTAAGCCAGTATGATGACTCCTGAGGGTAACCATGCCCATTGGCAGAATATAACTGAGAAAAGATTATTAATACAAGGGAAAATTTTATTTGCTGCCCTTGACTAGTAGTTTAGCAACATCAAAAACAGGGAAAATAAATCTGTATATATTGGCTGCTCATTAGGTACTATGAATCATTTGATTTTTACAGCGACCCTAGTGATTAGTTATTATAATCCCCATTTCACAATGGAGAAGTTGAGACTCAGAAAAGTTCATTCATTTAATGCATCATTATCTAGTGCCTTCTACATAAACTGCAGGCACTGGTGTAGGCTCTGGGGATATCACAGGAACCAAGATGGAAATGTTACTATTCTCGGAGAACTCGTTTCCTGATAGAACTTGTCTCCTGATACTAAACCTAGTCATTTTTGTGCAATGCAGAATATAAAAAGAGAATGGTGCAACTTAGAATGCCTAGTGTAACTTTAATATTACTTAATGCTGATAAGGCTTCACACAGGAAAGATCCAAGTGAGAGAAGGAGTCAACTGTGTGGAGGCCACAGGGAGGTGCAGGGAAGGCAGAAGCAAGAGTCAGGACCAAACTCTAAAGTCCAAGCCCTGGAGCTCTGTGAGCAAAGGGGAGAGTGGGGCAATATCGGGGCTGGGATAGGAAGCTGATAGATAATTACAGACCCTGAGCCAGGTTTTAAGATCATTGGGAAACAGTTGGAAGGTTTAAAGCCAAAGGAGAAACATTATGGCCCATTTTTAAAGATAGAGCCACTGTGACTAATACAAGGCAAACTGACTGCTGATAGTTTAGGATGACCTGGGGAAGATAAGCAGGATAAGAAGCCCCTGTTGGTCTGAGCGAGTGGCTGGAGAGGGATGTTAAGCAGAGCCAGTGCAGCATTCAAGAAAGAAGAATGAGGATGAACTCTAGATTTTTGCCAAGAGCCAAAGAACCATTTGCTGAGGGGAAAACTGGGAGAGGAGTTGGTTTGTGGCTGAAAATCAAGAGCTTATTCTCCATTTGCTAACACTGGAAGGCCCATAGACGAAGATAGTGAGTGGGCATGGGGCTCAACACGCATGGTTTGGGGGTCTTGGAAGGAGACCCAAATTTGAGAGCCAGAGTACTTTGAAAAACTTCCATTGTCAAATATTCACTTTAGCAGATGACGAAAAACAAAAAGGTGATTTCAATTTTAGCTAATTTGCTTCTTTGTTATGTGATGAATTATGTATTAGAGAAAATGTGTTATAGATCAAATGTTGGTAAAGTGATTGTTAGAGAAAGGTACAGAATTAACAAAAACACAAAAAGTTATACTGTGTATGAAAAAGGCACATTGCTCCTATCACTAAAATGATCAAATACAAAATGAAAAAGTAGGACAATAAACCGATGAAGCTTCTTAGCATGAGTTAAATTCAATTAAAAATGTGGATCACAGAGAACACATTTGTTTTATAACAAAACATTACTGAGATAAGATAAAACCGCAATGTGTTTATGATTTCAATAGCTAATTAGAATTATCTAGCCAAGTTTGTTCATAAATCAGAAAGCATTTTTTTTGATAGAGGTAAATCAAGCAAAGGAATTAGATATTATTTAATGTATATTTTAATGGGAATGAGTGATGGATAGATATCATCTATTTATTTTAAACCTAATTCTAAGGGAGAATATGACATACATTTGTAAAACAGTCGTGTTTTACCATTTAGTTTTAAATATTCCATGAGAGCTAATCCTTTGAAGTAGAATAGTCAAAAAACGGATTTTAATATATTTCTGTACAATGAATCCTTTATATACACATGCATAACATTAACATTAAGTAGTTAAATACAAGTAAAGTTTTGTCATGGCAGACAATTTTATAGAGGCACGAAAGTTATTTTAAGGAAGATAATTTAGATGATGATTAATCCTATAGCATGCTGACTATTGTAAGACTGAAAGACAGAGAATTTTATAGGACTTTTAGAAATCTACTTCCTTCCTCTCCCCTCCTTGAAGTAAGTTTTAAGTTCTAATATTAGAGAGAAATATTATAGAATTTCACTTATATTTTTGGCTTCTTTAACTTTTGTTTTCACAATTTATGACATATTATAAAACATTCATTACTCAAAATTCTGCAATTCCACAAACAAGGGTCCAGAAATCAACACAGAGTCAAGTTAGGCAGAGGACTGAAATGTCGGTTTTGGGTGAGTCATTTTCCCTCCATATGAAAGAGTCTGACTCCACTGTGGGAAAGGCTACACACTTCTCATTCCCATATATGGTGGTGCCTAAGAATTTATTGATGTCCAAATTCAGCCTCTGGAGGACTGAGAATCTTTGCCCACTTCTGATTCATCACATTTTACATCTATGTGGGTCATTATAAATATAACAGTTTTCCTAAACTGTTAATTGTTTAACTGGTTATTTACCCTGGGTAATCCAGAGCCAACTTTATGAAAAAGAAGACTGAGAAAAAAAGAGAGTTAACTTTACTTACTAAAGCAAAGACATATCAAACTTAAACTCTCTTCCAACACAGGTGAAGCACAAATTTCTACATTTAAGAACTGTATTTCAACTTCCTTCATCTTTTAACTATGACTTTCATAATGTAAAATTGAACAGTTTGAAAATTTCCTGAATTCAAATGTGGTGGGATGCTGTCAGGGGACACGGCAGCTTCTGACTTACCCCCAGAGATACCAACACTAAAGCAGTTCATGGAAAAGTACCAAGTTCTCCTTCTCTACAAGTTCCAAATGATCCTTATTGCACATACTTGAAGGACCGGGCAAGGGAAGAATTCAAAAGAAACGAAAGTACCACTGAAGAGGATATAATCGCAATGATGATTACTCAAAGCTATGCAGCTCAAAGGCCTAGATTTTGCAGTCTCTATGTGTTTTGTTGAGTTCGAGCTTAACAAAGGGCAGTGCAAAGCCAAGCCTTACTGTTTGTATGTACAGTACTTGGGCCAAATATCAGATGGTGGAGCATGGTATGTCATAGAGTAAAGGAAGGCACCTTGTAACAATTGCCTTAACACTGAAAAACATACCCTGAGGTTTGAAAATGTTTCCTGATATGACATCAGTTTTTGAAAGAAGCAAAAACCCCTGTAACAAGTGGCCAGTTAGGACGCAAAAAGATACACAGCACGGTTAATCATCAGGGAAATTAAAATCAAAACCACAATGAGCTATCACTTGACATCCCCTGCAATAACTATATCGTATAATTAGAAAGGGAAGTAATAACAAATGCTAGGGAAGGATGTAGAACCCTTATATGTTGGTGGTTACATGAAATGGTGCAGCCATTTTGGAAAACAGACCATTTTCTGAAAAGGCTAAATGGAGAGTTGTCATATGTTTTCGTAATTCTACCTTTAGGTCTATAACATCACTTGGCAACAAAAAGAAAGGAAGGGCTAATACATGCTATGGATGTGTGAACCTTGAAAGTCCTGTGAACTAAAAGGAGCCATCTCAAAATATTAATTGTGTGATCCAGAGGAAGCAGAAAAATTAATAGTTGCCTAGAGCTATAGGTGAAATGAGGAGGAACTGCTGGGGATAATGGGATTTCTCTTCAGGGTGATGAAAATATCCTATCGTTAGAGTATGGAAAATATCCTATGGTTAGATTACACAGTTGCAAATACATACACCCAAATCCACTGCATTTAACATATTCAATGTATAACATATGAATTATACCTCAATGAAGAACTCCTGAGTCCAGGATATTCCTGGGAATTTACTTGAAAAACTCTTCTGCATTATCAGGCTGTTGGGGTGTGCTCTTCAGCTGTGTCATAATTTGAATCGGTGGATACTCCAGAAAGATCACCACTGGGAATGGAGATATTTGTTGGAAAAAGAAAAGAAGTAGAAGCATTACGAACACCTTTATGCACTTACCTAAAAGAAGAGGGAAGACTTTAGGCAATTTCTGTGATTACTTTAACATCCACGTGGATGTTACAGAAGTGAAAATAAAATCATAAATAAAGATCCTCAGTGCCCTTGTTTCTCCTCCAGTGATAGGAAAAAGCAAAGAGAGTTTGAAGACTACATGAGATACAAACACATCACACCAAAACTGACCTCAGAACACTTTTGAAAGAGACCAATTTTATAACATAATTCATTTAGTGAAAGCTTGGAAGATGCTGGGATTGGCAGTACCACAAACTGAAGTTGTCTGTTAAGAGAACACAGCGAAATAGCTAACCTAAGCATCTGGCCAGCACCTGAAAGATAACAAAACTTTCAGAATAATAAATGATGTCTAGGGCTGGACTACGTGCCAGAAGGGAGGCACAGACTGATGGTGGCCTATATCCATGACCTAGATCGCTAGGGTCTACTCCAACCTCCCAGAGCCTCGGAGCCCACAAGACAAAATAATTCTGAATACTTTTCCATAGGGTAGTCTACTAATTCAAAATACTTACATGAGTCATTCTCCAGGTTTTTCTATGGATGTGCATTAGTAAATCTATTGCAAAATGATCTAACAGGAGAAGCATTTACAGTGAATACTTTGTAAATATTTTTCATTGTGGGACATGATTGCTATACTCTAATGTAGACTGTTTCTACTAAATCTAAAATCTCGAAGCTAAAACAATCATTTTTTAATGAGGTATGGCAGTTGTGAACTTTAATGATGTTCTTTCTTATAGTGTTATACATGGAAGAAGTTTAAAGGGCATTATGTGGCTCAAACTTGCAAGATGCAAATATGTGTATCACAGATCAAGAAAATCTAAGTCGGGGTTCATCTTGTTTAGATTTTGTTTTTTAAAGGAGGTAAAACACTAAAAATTGAATTACCTTCCAGAGGCTAAGATTATTTTAATAGATGAACATGCTTTTACTTTAATATCTAAGGAATAGTTTTTCTTGTCTATTTGAATGCTTTGATTATCCCCTCTGAAGATCTGTTCTTTAGCCAACTCTTGTTTGGCCTAGGAGAAGATTTCTTTAGCAATTTCTTCTCAGGTATGAGACCACAGTCATTAAGGTGTTGGCCAGAACAGAGGTGATGGTGAAATCTTTTATTTCTCATGAAGTGATCGTTATCAGTATTCTGGATTAGACAACAAATTATGATACCTTCCTGGGTTTCCCCCCCAAATTATACTCCTGTTAGAATGTTAAGATTTTCCTCTGAAAGTTTAATTTTCAGATGTTTGAAAGTTTAGTTGATATATTTGAACTATAAAAAATCCTCTTATATTAAACATTTTAGTACCAAAAACTTCAGATGGGGACAAAGCAACTTTAATCCCATAGAGATAGAGGCAGTGGATGTAATCGGAAAAATCATGAAATGTAAAGATGAAGGATCCTGAAATGTCTGAAAAGAGGCTTAATTTCACTTACAATAAGAGAAATTTAAATTTTATTTTCCCAATCAGATCAGCAAATCATAAACTATAACTACACATGATTTGTCAAGGCCAGATAGAGACCATCCATTTCATATATAGCAGTGGAATTTTAAATTGATATAATCTCTATGTGGGCAAAGTTGGCAATATTTACAAAAATTAAAAATTCATGAATTTCTTGATTCAGTTCTACTCTTAAATATTTATCTCACAAATATATTTGCACATATATAAATTGACACATATTATACATTGTAGTACTGTTTTAATAGCCAAAATTTGAAAGAATTCAAATGCCTATCATAGGTTATTCATAGGAAAATATTATGCAACTATAACCTCTCTAAGCTTCGATATGGGAAGATTTCCAAGTTATTTTAAGTGAAGAAAAGCAAGGAAAGTTGGGAAGCTAATAAATATTTGTAAATATTATTTGTTATATATGCATAAGAAAATCTGGAATAATGCTCAAGAATTTATATAGTATTCATCTATTGAGGGCAGAAGATTAGGAAATAAACAAGCGAAGAGTCCAGATGGAAGGAAGTTTATTTTATCATTATAAAGACTTATCTTATTTTGATTTTGAAGTATAACATGTATTTTCTTTAAAATAAAAATAGCAAATATGCTTTATCTCATCAAGTACATAAGTTTGAAAAAACTTATCTCTAAAATTAGTTTTCAGAACTAAAATGGGTAATAGTAAAACCTAATGTGTATTATTTTTAAAGGATTATGTAGATCCTTAATGTTGCTCTTGAACTCCAAATATGATTCCCAACACAGTGAACACGAAATGTACAGTCGACGCTTCAACAACGTGGAGTGACTGGTGCTAACAAAAAGTGCAAGGATAATTTTTGAATCTCCAAAATAATTAATTCCTAATAGCCTGCTGTTGAGCAGAAGCCTTACGGATAACAAAGTTGATTAACACATTATTTTGCATGATATAAGTATTATATACTGTGTTCTTACAACGAAGTCAACTAGAGAAAAGACAATGTTATTAAGAAAATCATAAAGTATTTACTATTCACTAAGTGGAAAAGAATCATCATAAAACTTTCATCCTTGCCAATCCTCGTGTTGAGTAGACTGAAGAGGAGGAGAAGGAAGAGAGGTTGATCTTGTCTCAGTGTGACAGAGGCAGAAGATATGAAGAAGGGGGAAGTGGGGCAGGAGAGGCGATCACACTTGGTGGAAATGAACAGAAATATATTCATGTATGTCTCAATTGTTTGCTTTTTCATTTCTCTAAGAACGTTTTTACATGGTACCAATCCTTCTTACGCCATTTGCTTTAGTTTCACTGAAACGTCACGTATCACAGAAGCATGTATGTTGTAAAACAAGTTAAAAGTAATCTTGAATGATTAGAAAACTTCTACCAGACATCTGATGTCGATTCGGTTGTAGGAGCTGCTGCTTCTGCATTTTCTACCTCATCATTTGGCAATGGTTCGGAAGCATTCATCTCTGTCAAGTCATCTGATACAATTCCAGTGGTGCTATGTCTATTGTCTCTTGAATTTCTCTGAAATCCATATCTTGAAAACTTCCATCCCCCTCCCCCATTTTTTGGGCCACATTCTCAGTGTCTTTGTTTCTTCAATTGATTTTGTTGCACATCCTGTGAAGTTATGCACAACATCTGGACACAGTTTTCTCCAGCAGGAATTTATTGTTTCAAGCTTGATGGCTGTCGCAGCTTTTTCTATAACAATGATGGCATCATCAGTGGTGTAATTTTCCAGACCTTCATGATGTTCTCTCTATCAGGGTCTTCTTCCATAGTATTGACAACCCTTTCCATACAGTACTGTGTGTAACGAGCCATAAAGTTTCTTATGACCCCCATTTTATTGGCTTAATAAGAGACTTATGCTTGGGGGGCAAAGTGACCACTCTGGCACCATTAGTGTTTAAATCTGGGGTTCTGGATGGCCAAGGACCCTGTCCATTATCAAAAGAACTTTAAAAGGCAGTCCTCTACAGGCAAGGATACTTCCTGACTTCAGAGACAAAACATCAATGGATCCAATCTGGAAAAAGTATTCTCATTGTTGAGGCCTTCTTCATGTACAACCAAAAGACCAGTAGCTTACGTTAATCTTTTCCCTTTAAAGCTCAGGGGTTAGAAGCCTTATAGATAAGGGTAGTCTTGATCATAAACCCAGATGCATTTGCACAAAACAGTAGAGATAGTCTACCCCTGCCTGCATTAATCCTGGTGCTCCCTTCTCTTCCTTCCTAATAACTGTCTTTTATGAAATTTTGTTCCACTTATATCTGCATTAACATAGATAGATGTTCAGGAAGATATCTTTTCTTCTCAGTGCTTTTCTCTATGGCATCTAAATATTCATCTGCTGCCCCTTGGAAGAAACTGCTTCTGTTATCGTAACTTTTTGTTTTTTAAAAGCCAAGCCATTTCCTAAAATTAATCCAACCATCCTTTGCTGGTACTAAATTCTCCAGATTTAGATTATCTTCCTTTTGATTTAAGTTGTCACATATTAACTTTGTTTTTCTTGAATCACGTCTATAGTTATATCTTTTTCAAAGAAATCCTGTACCCACAAAAAATTCATTTTTAGGGTGAGATAAAGTATTTCAGAAAACATACAGTTTCCATGCCTGTTGGCACAGCAGCAATGATGGCTTCACAAATTAAAAAAAATTTTTACAGTGGTTCTTAAGCTAGATTCATTTATCTTGAAACGGTAGCATCCACATCTGCAAACCTTAATTTATGGTCCATAGTAAGCAATCCAACTTTTTCTTTTACTGTTATGACTTTTTTAGCATTCTGGTAGCACTTCCAGCCTCACTAGGGGCATTTCCAGTGGGTTCCATGCTTTGCTTCAAGGTTTACAGTATTGCAGTAAGCATGGTTAAAAAAAAAAGTACATAAGGACACTCAAAGCATTTGAGCTCCCTCAGTACAGTGCGCACTGTAGTTAATATTATGCAGTTGGGATTTCAGCATCCTTATGCTTGTTTACATTTCTCCTGACGGTGGATGGTGCCAATAAGTCTGTGTGTGTTTGTAAACTTTGATCAGTTTTAACTTTTTATGATATATTTGTGTACATTTTATGGTAGGAAATTATAAAATAGGCTAGTATCTACAAATACATTATACATTCAGGACATAGCTTTTTTAAAATTTTCTTTTTTGTTTGGGTGGTGGGAAGAATTTCCAGGCTACTCAGTTCATCTGTGAGTTTATTTTCAATTGTTTCAAATCTCCAAAAATTTTTCTAAGGTATTTATTGAAAATAATCTGGGTATAAGTGGACCTATGCTCTTGAAACTCATGCTGTTCACTTAATTCAGGGTCCCCTGAGTATGTGGGTTATGTTTAGGGTACTATTCACATGAGGCTCGCTCCTTTAGCATCAAATGAAATAAAATATGATTATAATTAAAAATTAGGTGGTAATCAAAAATAAATTTTAAATCAGTGGCTTTTAGGAAGTAGCCCTTTCTATTCTATTATTTTTTAATAAGCTAAGTAATTTAAGTACACTGACACACACACATGATACATGGATAGACAATGAATCTGTCTGAAATTTTCTAACAGTGACCCCTTGTTCCTAAGGGAGGTCAGTGACCTATAAGCCAGAGTATCACGTATAATACTGAATAATAATATTTAACATAGGATAGGACTATAAGGCACCTTAAAATTCTGAATTACATTATTTTGTTTTTTTTAACCAAAGAAATAAAAGACTATACTATGGATAGACTATTCCTATGTACATTTGAACTCTTTCATTTTTGTTGGAAGTATTCTATTTATGACTGAAGCATGGGGCAATATAATGTGAATTGCATGCTCTTGACCTGTAAGAAGGATAGAATCTCAAAGTCCAAAGAAAGCATGAAAAGCTCCTGCCATTGCTCGTTGCTGAAAAGAACAATTGGCAAATCATTGACCCTTTTACACTTTTAAGAAAACTATTTGCTTTTTAAAGCTATTTTTAAAAGCTATTTACACTTTTAAAAAAGCTAATTGCTTATTTCTTTACCAATTAGTTTCAACATTATTACAAGCCATTAGTGATTATCAGTCAAATCTGTCAAAATTACAAAGCATGTTGTAAGAAACTTTTATCCTTTTTTGTCATTAGGATGTTTACAGAAATTTCTAGTGGCTCTGTTCCTACTTCATTTTCATTAACAATGCTTACTACATGGGCAGTTCAATATTTTTTTTGGTTGGACTAATGTTAAGACATATACTGAATGAAGTTATTAATTCAGAGAATAATGATAAGTTTACTCAAAGACATAGGTTTCAGGAAATCCTTACTTGGCAGGTGGCAGGGGAACAAGATGTATGCATTCAAGAAGGAATCATCTTTCTCCTGGAGTCTGTTTTTCTCTGAACACAAAAAATGTGTACTCTTCCCTCCCCTAAGTTACACATAGAAGTGTAGAATTTAAATATATTTTGACAAAGTGTAGAAAACTGTCTTCATAATGCATTGATGTCAGTGAGTTTTAAAACTGTTTCCTTTGCTGGGTAAAAAGAAAGGCCAGGAGAGGAAATGACTAAATCCTCAGAGTCTATCTCCATTGACAACTGATAATTAGCACACAGCTTAGCCATAATAATTAGTTCCCTCTTTAGAAAATTTCCGGATAAACCCTTAGTTGGTGTAATTCAGTTTCATCTTGTTTCTTTGTCCATTCCCTCCCTAAGTAATTCATGTTATTTTTAGAGTAGGAAGAACTTAAGATGAGTTCGATCCTTTCCACTGAATCAGCACTATCCATTATTCGCACTGTGTTTTCTGGAGATTACCTGAGATTAGCGTTTCTTTTGTCCTTCTCTTCCTGTATATATTCTGTTTCTTTCATTCAGGCAGCTTGAAGCAGTGCAAAGGGATAAAGAAGTTGGCCATTGCTTGATAAATATACCAAGTGCATGCACTGTGCTTTGGAGCTAAAATCATTACTCTGACTTAAAGTACAGGCTCTAAAACTAAAAAAGGAAAAATTCTTCAGGAGGGAGGAAAGCTCTTTGCTTGCCTTTGTTCTGCCTTTAGCATGCACCCCAAACTGTTCGGTACATTTTGAAACTCTGTGGTAAATTAGGTAAACACATTTCCATTTTCTGAAAAGTAACATATATAAAACTAAAATGTTGTGATTAATGTCCAAGCGTTCTGAAAAATCTGTAGTCTTTTGAGGCAGTTCATGAAATACAAACTAAAGCTAATTATGATTAAAATAAGTATAACCTGAATTGATGTTGCTATTATTTTTGCATTATAACAACATAAAATATTTAATAACGAAAAAATCTTCCATTCTACCTATTTATTTCAAACTCTTCCATCTTCAAAATGCACTTGATTTCTGACAACTTATAATCCCTTAATAGACTATACTTTTCTTAGTTGCTTCTGTAGGGAGTTTTACATGTTATGAATTATGGAGTCAGAGTTAGGAACAAGCTTTTAACAAACCAATCTTTTTAGTCTTTGACTCTGGGACCAGCACTGGGAATGGCTAAGCTGTGCAGGAGTTCACAGTGATGATGAACACCCTATCTCCCATGCATGTCTATTTATTTTTTTATTTTTTATTAAATGTTAGCTGTGTACATTAATGCAATCATGGGGCACAGTATGGTGTTTTCATACATAAACTGAAATTTTTCAGCAAACTGGTTAACATAGCCTTTATGTCATTTTCTTAGTTATTGTGTGCTATGTTGTGTTAAAGTATCCAATGTACACAGCCCTATTATGAAACTAATTTATAGCTTTCATATGAAAGCTATAACCTAATATAGCCTAAGACTATAGGGAGGAGGGGAGGGGGGTGGATGGATGGAGGGAGGGTGATTGGAGGGATCACCTCTTTGGTTTGTCTTTCAAGGGTACAAGTGAATTTTTCTAAAAGTAGAATATAAACATCTTAACGCCCATGCATTTCTAATAGCAAAACTCTCCAGTTAATTTCTCTTATTCAAATTTTCGCACTAACACTGATCAAGCGACAGCTATGTGCTAAATCCCTACACACTTCTATTATGCATATAGAAATCAGGAGATTAAAAGATTAATTTAGATAACTATCTATGGGCTAGACATTTATTAAGTGAAACATAATTGCTCAATAAATGTTAATTAACTGTCATTTTCACCTTAAGATTCAGGAACAGTATCCATTAGATACAATTTTGCTGTTAGTAAAGTAATACATATTCATTCAAGAAAAGTTGTAAAATACAGAAATGTTGCATTGGCCTCTAGAAGACATCTAATAACAATAACCTGAAACTCATTTTCACGGATTGTTAGTTTATTTCCATTAGTTTTTAAAAATATCATTAAGTTAATATTTTCATATGCATTTTGTTGAATATTTAATGAGGCTGAATCATTTTTATATGTATTTATCTGTGTCTTTTTTAATGACACACTATTTACAGAAAAGAGGTTTTTTTTGTTTCTTTAAAATAGTTTTGTAACATTAAAAAAATAATTGATTTTCACATGCTGTATATATGTATTTTTCCAATAATTATGTTTCAGCTACTTTTGTAAATCTTAGAATTATGATTTATCAAACTTTACTGATTTTATCTTTTAATTGCCTTTATGTTTATAATGCTCTTTTAAGAAATAAGGTAAAATTCAGTTTTTAGAAATGCAATATGGAAAAGATAGATGAATATTTCTCTATCCCAAAAGAGACTGGAATGAAAATACTCTTCTCGATGTTGATATGAAGGTTTATTCTCCAATAATGTGAGTGACTTTAATAACCCAGTTGTTGTCAGAAAAGACATTAGATCAATATTATCTAGATCAATTACTGAAAAACTCAAATTATCATTATTGGCAGATAGTCCCCCAAATGTCATAAGATTACATTGAAAATCTGTAAGGTCAGCAGAAAATCTATAAAATAGCAATCTTCTAGCCATACAGATTATAACAAATTTGTGTGACTATAAATTAATGACAAAGAGACTGAATAAATTTGCCTATGAAATGGAAACGTGGTTCATGGTGGCTGCTCTGACCCCATATACACTAATTTATGGGAACCACACTGTTTACCATGTGGTTTGCATATTTGACCACAGATGGAAAATTGATGACAAAGCAGCCAATCTAGAGGAAGCCAGAAATCTATACATTGTGAACCCTGGGTGAATCAATTACATTCTTTTCCTTGAGAATTTGAACTGAGAGGGACAGGAACTATTGTCATACAGAGGTGGAGTGGGAGTTGAAAGGTCATGTACAACTGGAACCCAACAGACATATTTGGCCATGACAAACTAATGGGCAAATGCTTTAAAATTGGTACAGGAGTGACGTTAAGAGAGAGAAGAAAAGATGCAGCTCCTCCTAAGAGATGAGTCACCTTGGTTTCTATTAGGTTTCCAATTACCATAAGGCCTGGCTTTCTGTCCTTGCATTTGCATCAATCTAATTAATCCCCATTTATTGCAATCATCAGTGTTCTAACATGGCCGTCCCTGGTCATACAGCCACTTTTGGTAGAAGGCATTGTGATCTGAGTTCAGCTGGTTGTATTAAGGGGTGTAATTATAAACAGAAGTATGCAATGTGTCACCTCATTTCTTAGTGATTTTGAATGTCTAGGATAGTATTTTTTATAAGACAACCTTAGGAGAAATTTCTCTTAGTTCTTACCAGGAAATGCTCCTGAGCAACTGTAGCATTCTTCTTCTTCTTCTATTCTAATCAATTTTACTTTGGATTTTAGGAAGGCTGGGGTCAATTTTGGGATTCACTTTAATAGTGTATTGGATATTAGAAGATGACTTTTGGTTGAATTTTTTTCCAGCCTTCTCATCTCATTCTATTTTCCTCCTTTCATCATTCCTCTAGAAATGTATTTGTGTGTTCAATTGAATCTACTTGTACAAGTAATCTCATATACTCTTTGGAAAGAGGAAAGTTAAATAACCAAATAAAAGAAGAGCAATGGAGTTAATGTTGAAGAAATGTTATAAATTTTACACACACACACACACACACACACACATAAAATGGATAACATTTTCTGGCTTAAAGAATTACAGCCAGTTAGGAAGAATAGGTTAGGTCTTAGAGAAAACTGAGGATCAAGGTCAGGATTTATGCCTATAGAAGTAAACAAGAAAAATATAAACCATTGCACTCATAATGTTTAGTATGATGGTTATAAAACAATATAGCTACTGACAAGTCTGAACTTCTTGAGAATTCAGTTATTGGCACTGTTCTGTTGTATGTTATCGGTTAGGGTAGAGTGTGGCAGAATCATTCAATATACTTCTCTTGTATTGGGGAAAGTTTAAAGAAATTTATAGCCTTTAAATTAGTATTTATATGTTTTTAAAATAACTTTAGAAATCATTCTAGAAAGTATCTTTATAAATGATTTAGTATTTCTTGACTTATTGCTTAAGTTACGTGATGATAATCAGTTTTATGTATCTAAACATAGTTTAGCGGAAGTTTTCTGGAAGATCATATGAATGAATCAGGCTAAATACTCTCTAAAATTCTTTTTAACTGAAAAATTATTCTCTGGCACTATACTGATTAAAACATGTAAGTTGTAAATGAATTTTCTAATCCCTTCCCATTAGGCAAGGTAAATATAGAACATGTGATGCTTAGTTCATTCATTGGCTACTCCCTTTGTTAACCTTCCAAAAATATAGGTTCAGCACTATCCTTTAAAGGACTATATAAGTCATCTCTATGTTAGGTTTTCTTGTTTTGTTTTTTCTTTGTACATTGTCTTATTATCTTCATTATAGAAATGCAATTTAATCAAAGAATTTTAAAGGGAAACCCAATCTAAGGTGACTAAGACATTGTTAAAGTTTATGCAGGGAATTAGTGTCAAAGTCAAAATTAGAACTTCGTTCTCCAGATTCTCATTCTATAAGACTAATTTATAACATACATGTGTTTTACTTTGTCATATTTTGAACATTTTTTTCATTGTGATAGCATATAGACATAAGATAGTCATTAAATTTCTAGGTACCCAAGTTTCTCCATCCATAAAATAAAAGACATTGGTAATTTAAACCATTATACTATTGTATACTGTTTTAGAAAAAATATGAAGATGATTAAAAAGGAACATTTACAAAATTTCCATTTATTGGATGACTTCAGTTCTTTCCCTCTCTCTACACAATGTAAGCACAGAAACAACGGGTCTATCTTTGTGATTTTATAGAATAGACTTGACAGAGAAGGAGGATGGATTAGAAGAGAGTTAACGTGGGTTGATAGAGGGAGGGTTAGTAGGGGGACCACACCTATGGAGCTTATTGCAAGTACAAGTTGGATCTATCAGGTGTAGAACACAAATGTCTTAACGCTGTAATTGGGTAAATGAGGTGAAGGCTATGTTGATTAGTAGGATGTAAGCACTCCCGATTTGTACAAATAATCAACACATTGAATCCCATAATGACATAAATGTATTCATGATCTATGTACAAATGACTTAATAAAAAAGAAAAGAAATAAAAAAGAAAAAGAGAGTTAATGTATCAGAATAAAATAACATTGATAGTTTAGTAACTAGTTTGTTATTGACAAAAAATGGGAACCACCACTTTTTGAATTTTAGAATTACAGTATGCTTAGCAGAAATTGGCAAGTCATACAAACAAGTAGAAAACGATGTCTCTCTTGCCATGTGTTTGCAGAGGTAATAACGTGCTAAGGACTTCGTTGGGAAGCAAAGAGGGTCATTTCTGGATGAAATTCACTCATGGAGTGCTTACTAGTGATTGGGCTGCCCCTTATTCCAATTCAGACTTTTTTTTTTAGTAATGTCACAGACTACTCCACTGTGGAAATACTTTAAAGTAAAGCCTTCTCATTTTCATCTTTTCATGATTTTCTTTTATTTGCAAACAAACTTAGTCTCCTAATCTCTGTACCTTAATGATTATGGTACCTGCATAGTTTAGAAACCTATTAATTCTTGCTAACACATAATCATATATGTTGTCAGTTGTACCTATTTGCATAATGATTTGCTTTGCTTAAAAATTTGAAAATTTTAGCAACCTATTGTAATAACTGGGAAACCTCTGGGAAAGTGTCCACTTAGCAGCCCTCTTAGAAAATCAAATGCTAATACATACAGACAATGTATAATGGCAACAGACGCCTCTGATCTGTATTTTTTTGTAATATTGGATCACAAAATGTGCTTCTTTTGCTGTATGTCAATGCCTAGCAGGTAAAACAATATGATTCAACTTTGACAAAATTATTAAGTAGGAAAAAAATTTGTCTTACTGGGTTAAATTTCTCAAATTACTTTTTTACTCTCCAAATAAAGCACCTGGTATTTCTTCTTTCCCACCCTCAAAACTGGATATGACTCAAGTGACTGTATTTAATTTTCACTGTTATAAGGAATATATTGTTTTTAGCAGTATTGTTTATTTTAAACTAAAATGATTTAAATCTAACCCTACACCACAAATTTTGGGGCATTAAAACTTTCAGTAGAGATTTGAACAAGGAATTCATTTAGAGAAAAAGTACTTCCTAGTTTGCTTCTCAGAAACAAAAGGTGTAGGAGTGGGCACAATGCTTTCGATTTGTCAGATGCATTAGGCCTGGCTTTTGGAAAAGACAATTATCTTCTAACTTGCGAATATTTCCCAAGGGTACTCCTCAGGAATTCTTCAATGGGCAGGATCTATTCTTTGGGGCAGTATTCTCTGTCATTACCAAAGGGTCTCATATATCATTTTACCAGCTTTAAATACTGAACTGCCACATGCAATTAAATACCTTCAACGAAAAAATGCACACATGAGTGGTTTGCCAGATTCTGACTTCTTAAAATTAAATGCATATCACTAAAACGTACAGTTTTAAATTACTGACATAGGCATGAATGCATGAACCTTGACCAAAATCAGTGGTAGAAAATAGATCCCTACCAGTTTTATCAGAGATTCCGCACTGAAGTGAATGTTACCACGTTTGCGTCTCATTGTATTAACAACCCCAATAGATACCAGATTTGGAAAATTTGGTTTTCAAAGTCACATCCCAAATCAATTACAAGTAACATTCTTTTGATTTTTTTTCACCTGGGATTAAGTAAACACAGCACACTTTGGGTGGGTTCAATATAGATTTGGAATTTTGTTAGAGATTATAAAAGTTGTAAAATATTATAGTTTTCCACATAATACATTAAGGATTGCCAAAGATGATATCTTTATGTATTTAAAAACATAGAATATTTATTTTACGAGTTAACTTAAAGTTCTTAGATTTTTAAATGTATAATGAAAGATTTTAATCTGTGCACATTGAAATGGATTGCAAGTATATTTATGATAAATAAATGTTAACTACTAAGTTTCAGTAGGGATGAAAATAGAACTATGAGAAAACTATGTTATGAGGGCATTTGCATTTTCTCATGTCTTTGTCATACATATCTCTTTGTGTTTCAGAGCTCTTGGAGCTGAACAGAACATCAATATTTCATAGCCCTTTTGGATTTCTTGATCTCCATGCAATGCTGCTGGATGAATATCAAGAGCGACTCTTTGTGGGAGGCAGGGACCTTGTGTATTCCCTCAGCTTGGAGAGAATCAGTGATGGCTATAAAGAGGTATGAAACATCCAACTGTATTTCAGGAAGGAAATGAGCGGGGGAAATTGCAAGGACATCACTTGCCCTTTTTCACTGGGTTGACTATTTGAAATTTTTGAATATTTAGTTTACATAAAATATTCATTAAAGTGAAATCATTTTCAGTACAGCTTACGTATGAATGTTCCTAGCACAACACTGATGTCTGGATTCCCAGAGGCTCTTCCTTCTTGCATTGACATTCCTCTTGTGTAGTGGTGCTTGTCACCACACCCACAGTCCTGAGACCTGCTTTTGGAGCTTGCCGAATTACCAGCAGTTCCTCTGGGCTTTCTTACTCCAAAAATCTAAACTGGAAGAAATATGCACATATGACCTCAACATCATTACCTCATATCGTTCTCTTGGCAACAATGCTCATTTAAGTGGGTGCTCCTTTAACCTGGGGGAAGAATAGACAATATAAAAATAAACAAGTATCCAACATCTTTTGAAAAAGGTTTACTGTGGTAAGGAGGAAGGAAATTCGATTTTATATGCACTCCATACTCATACAGAGAACTGAAATAAATTTTCTAAGACCCCTATCAGTCTTACACAAAACATATAGAGATATTTAGAACACAGTATTTCTTTGGCATAAATGCAAGCATTATGTAATATACTTTCTTTAAAATTGGTTTGCTCCATGTTTGCCAAAAAACTGAGCCATGTCTGTATTTTCTAGTCATTTTTTAAAAATTTTAGTTATTATACAAGGGTACATTATAGTTGTATAACTTTATAGGGTATATGTGATATTTGATACAATGTGAATTTAAAGAGTCAGGGTAATTAGGGTATCCACCACCTTGGGCATTTAATATGTGTGTTAGACACAGTCCAATTCCATCTAAAGCCTTTTTTTTTTTTTTTTTTTTTTTACTTATGAGGAAAAGCGTCATTCCTTGGTCTTGTCAGTTCACTATTCCTAGAGGTTATTGTTTTAAACTTTGCTTTTTCTTTTGGTTCCTACTTCTATATTTCAAAAAAGCATTTGTGTACTATTCTTTATTGAACTCTTTGGTTTTAAGCAACATCTACTAAATTTGGAAAAATTGAGGATTTTAGCTTTCTTATCCTGCAGAGCCACACCTCAAATATCTGTGCCCCCCAAACCCTCGACTTACCTATTCCCTATTATTCTAACATAATTAGGCCACAATTTTTAGTTAATAATTATGTCTTTAAATTTTTATAATTAGGGAAATAGTATTTACTATTGAGCCACATAGTATAAGTTTTTAAGTCTTTTTATTCAATGTTCTAGTTTCTTTTAGTATTAAAAATCATCACATCTTCCCATTTTCTTAGATTCTTATATTTGTTTCACTAATTTTTCACCAACCTTTCTACAAGAGATCTGATGCTCCATATAGTAAAACTTAGCAGTTCATCAGTTAACATTGGTTTGGTTTTTGTTTTCGTTTTTATTTATTATTTTGTGTAGAGACAGGAACTCATTATGTTACACCCGTGGCTGGTGATGAACTCCTGGTCTCCACTGATCCTCCTGCCTCAGCCTCCCAAAGAGTTGTGTTTTGGTTTTTAAATTAAAGAAATCCCTCATGGTCCTATTACCCTGTGCTACTGAAGCTTAGCCTCACAGCCATTCTGGAGGACCTGCTTGGTCTCCCACCTATATAGAGCACTAGATTCCCAGATCTCCTGTCTATCTGAGCTTACCCTGACATGATGCTAAAGCATATCCTCTCCTGGTTTTTTGGAAAAGAATCCAAAGTCAAATTTTGAGTCTTTTAAATTTGAAAATTTTATTATTCAAACTTCACACATGACTGATGGACATAAAATTTCAGGTCGAATTTTTAGGATGCTGTTTTGTTGATTTCAAACTTTCATTATAGCTGCTGAGAAGTCTGATGCTATTTTAATTTCAAAGTTTGGATGTAACTTATTTCCTTGCCTCCAAACTCCTGAGCCCATGCATTTAGAATCCCCCCTTTAATCTGTGTTTCAAAACTTTCTCGTGTTTCTCTTAGTGCCATTCTTTTAGTATCTATTGCACTAAGATGGGGCTTTCTGCTAGAGACCACATAGCCCTTAGCTCTGGAAAATGCTCATTATTTCTGCAATTTTTTTCTTCCCTCCATTCTCTTTATGCTCTTTTTGGGACTCCTGTAACTCAGATTTGTTTCCCCTTTATTGCCTGGCCTTATTACTTTTACATTCTTTGAACAGTTTCTCCTGAATTCATCCATACCCACCCCTCCCCTCTTCCCACTGCCCGGGCTTCGTTTTTGAGAATTTCTGCAGTTATTTTTTTATGAATCAGCTTGCTTCTTGGCTCCTGTCATCTTGTAGGCAGCTAGATTTCTGCTTTTCCTAGTGTGCAAAGCCAGTCAACACTTGCCCATATGTTTTACAGTTTCTAAAATGTTGCTGATATTTCTTTGGCATCTACACTCTAATTCTATTTGTCCTTTTTGGATTATGCCCTTTTAATCTTTTTACTATCATTGGAAGGGTTAGACGATGGAGTAGAGGCAAATATTGCATCTCACCCCAAGTCTTTCCTTTCAACATCTTTATTTGCTCTATAGTTCTTCTTACTTCTCCCTCGGTCTCCCACTCTTGAGATATATATGGTGTAATATATGTGAAGGTTAATGTACCTTCACACACACACACACACACTACACACATATTACCTCTTGCTAGTTAAATTCAATGGCTTTTTCTCTCACTCTTTGGTTGATCTCTTTTCTGCTTCAGTCCCAACTGGCCCTCTTTATTTTTCCCTAGCTATTATCACCTACACAATCTGATGTTTGGTGAGGGATTATCTAAAGTAGGTACTACAAGAAGGCTGCCATATATGGATCTTTAAGTTAAAATGGATAGTACGTGAATACTAAAAGATTCTCTAAAAGCTCTGGCATCCTAGAAGGTTAAAACCTTTGCGTTAAGGATGTGGTTCTCAAATTATAATCTTTGGACCAGGATATATTATTCTTATAGAGTGGGGTCCAGGAATACACATTTATAAAAAGTTTCCTGGGTGATTCTTATGTACCCAAAATCTCATAACAATTTGGTAGAGCTGTTTTCTTGTAGATCAGAAGACCAAGAGGTAACATCTTACTCTTATGTGATTCCCACTCAGAGTAGGGGAGATTGAATGGCTTAATTATTCTCATTTATTGTTGTGTCCTAATTATACCCTCAGGCCTTCAGAGCTAGAAAGACAGGATTTTATGGGGGAAATGACCTGTGAAGACTACATCAGGGTAGGGACCTGGAGTGTGATGAGGTTTTAAAAACTGCATCTCAGACAACCAAATAGAGTGGGATGGAGCCATTAGCCTCAGGGTGCCCTCGGGCCAGGAGGTCAGGGAAAGCAGCTATACAAATTTTAAATTGAATAACTTCCCTGCACTCAAGAATGAATCCTCATTCTGCAAGGCTTACAGCTTACATAATTTTGGGGAACTTTTTGAGTAATAAATTTAGTTCATACTTCTAAATTTCCAAATTGCAAAGACACCTGTCAGATCTGATGTAGGAACAAGTGCCGGGGAGAGGTCCCGAGGCAGATGCTGCTTTAGCTCTGAAGTACCATGGCCTTGTCTACGTTTCATAGTTGTGCTTATCCCCCCTGTTTGGCCAGAGGATTAGCAATAAAACTCTCAATAGGTCTTTTAAGTGTGTGTTTTTAATAAGCACAGAATAGGAGTAAGGTCTACTTCATAATACCCTGTTTAAAAGTGTGGGCGTGAGGAAAGGTTGGCTCTTTAGTGCTCGCCTGGCTCCAACATGTGATGTGTCTGCTTTGGGGCCAAGCTGTCCTCTGGCCTTTGCTCTCTTGATGACTTGCCTACCATTATATTTTTAAATCTCACCTGCTTTGCTTTCTCTGGTCCTGGGCTTCTCAATAGTGGTCGTACTGGCATTTTGCATGATTCTTAGTTGGGGACGGGGTGCCATATGCACCACAGAATATTGATTGCATCCCTGGCTTCTACCTACCACATGCCAGCAGTGCCCTCCCCGTAGTCATGACAATCGAAAAAATTCTCCAGATAGTACCAGATATCCCCTGGGAGACAAAATCAGCCTGAGTCCGAGTCTAGTTTGTGTATCTCCAAGCACCATTCAGATTCTCAAAGACATAGACTCACGTAACCAGGGATCTATCTGGTGACACCAAAGCCCTCTTTCTTTCAGATCAAACATATTGAAAATATATCCAAATCTTATTCTCCTTTTTTTACTTTCTATTTATTTCTTAATCTCTTTTAAAATGTACTGCTTGTACACAGAAGGATACAAAGAACATAAATATGTTAGAATGCACAATAATAAAGCTAATGCCTCTGACCCCACCATGCACCTCCAGAGGAGAATATCTTCAATCCCCTTGAGGGGGCAGCCGCCTCCTCCTCCTTCTCCACCCTATTTGCCTGCATGTTCTTCTGTTGCCCAGTAGCAAAGCCTGTCCTAGATTTTATGTTTATCGTTACCTTGTTTTCATTTTTTAAAATTTTACCATCTGTTTTCCTAATACTGTATGCATTGCCTGTGTATGTTTCCTTGCAGGGCGCACTATTTAACATCACCACTTTCAAGCTGTGTAAAAATTGCCTTTTCTTTTATGCATCACTATTTCTTAGATTTCATCATGTTACTTGCATTTATAATTTATTTGCTGTAGAGAAAGAATAGTGGATTACGAGCACAAGTCAGGCTTTAAGGTTCAAATCCTGACTATGCATGTGTAATATTGGGCAAGTTCCTAAATTCCTCTGTGTCTGTTTCTTCACCTATGAAAGGGGAAATCTTAGTCTTTTCTGAGTATAAAAATGAGTTAATTTATGTAAAAGGCAAAGAAACAGTACTTGGCACGTAGACAGCACTCTGTATAAGCTCTTATTTACTCTGACTTCTCTGTAATATGTTCTGTCATATGAATACAGCACAATTATCTGTCCATTCCATGTTGAAGGACATTGGGTGGCTTCCAATATTTTGCTTTCTGACTGTCACTATGATCATTGGCGTAAGCATCTCCTGATATACACATGCTGGCATGCATTCAGAGGGAATATTCAACACTAGAATGGCCAGTTTTAGAACATGTTACTGTCAAGATAATACCAAATAGCTTTCCAATGTGGTTATACAAAGTTCTGCCCCCTCCACTGTGTGAGTTCTCAGTGATTTACACACTTGCTAACACTTCTTCTGTTGGTCTTCTCCATCTACATATTTCAACACCTTTCCCTTGATTCATTTGTCTATCATTGAACCAATATCTTACTATCTTAGCAGCTGTAATATAATTTTTAATTATTTTAATTTTCAGTTATTTGGTTATAATTTTAATAACCCCATTCTTACAGAATACAATCAGTATAAGAAATCTAAAAACATGAGAGAAAAATAAAATACTACATGTATAATACCAGGTAAGACAAGTGCTATGAAGAAAAATAAGGCATGTTAGGGAAGTACAGAGTAAAAGGGTTGGTAAGTAGAGGATGAAAATCTTAGAAAAAGCTTTTTCTGGAGAAGCAATACGTGTAAAGTCACCCATGTAAAATCACACTGTGCATATTTCCTGGCTTACTAACCAGGTGTGGCTGGTGGCCACCACATTGCACTGCAGAGCTGGAGAAGTGACAGAGTGTGTGGCTGGGGCTGATCTGAAGGACCAGATCATGAAACAATAGACGTCATTACAGCATTGATTTGCCAGGGTAATGGTTGATGAATCATCTTTGTGAAGGAAGGTCAAGAATCTTTAATATCTTTAATTGATGAGAATATGGCAAAGGATGATGGTCGATGATTATAAGGAAGAGGAAAACAGATATGATTGTGATCACATGAACTTCAGGTTTATGTCTGTGATTTTGTTTTAGATATTAATTGGGTAGGCAAGTTTGGAGAGAAGAAAAATTAGGAAGAGGCAAAGTAATCAATAAACATGTCTTTACACGTGAGCTCAGAGTAAAAAAAAAAAACTGCTCCATTAAAGGTGTCTAATAGTAGTGAAGTGGTCATCTTGAGAGACAATAT
The DNA here is from genome assembly GCF_000181295.1 of Otolemur garnettii. Lineage (NCBI taxonomy): Eukaryota > Metazoa > Chordata > Mammalia > Primates > Galagidae > Otolemur > Otolemur garnettii. Next base: position 11,699,096 of record NW_003852400.1, on the reverse strand, counting down.
GGTCTTAATTACAGAATGAAAATAAAGGAACATGGAAACAGTGGTTGAAGTTACAGAAATTTTGCTAAGGACATTCTAGTGAATTTAAGCAGAAGGGTTTGAGGCATCCAGGAAGGTGGAGTCAGGTTGGAGGCTGTACAGAGCTATGTGGGACATGAGTCCGAATATTCATTGTTGACCTGGAGGTGAGTTAATACTTTCCATGGTGTTTACAGCCAACTAGAACATGTCATGTCGGATTAGTCTGAGGATCTCTTCAGGTAAGATAAATAACCTTAAGTGTTAACTACCTTTAGAAAATTTAAAGTTGATCCTCATGCTTCTATCGCCAAATCTACTATTTATGATGTTTTCTACCTCTTTCGTTATCACTGGAGGCTCCTCCCCCACCATACACATTTTTCTTTTTAAAAGAGGGCAGAGTCTTGCCCTGTTGCCCAGGTGGGAGTACAATGGTACAATCATAGCTCACTACAATGTTTAACTCCTGGACTCCTGGCATCTCACGCCAGCCTGCTGAGTGTCCAGGACTGCAGTGTGCCATCACACCTGGCTTGTTTATTTTTGTAGAGAAAAGGCCTTGCTATATTGCCCAGGCTGGTCTCAAACTCCTAACCTCAAAAGGATCCTCCCTCTTCATTCTCCCAAAGTGCTGGGATTGCAGGCGTGAGTCACAGCACCTGGCTTTCTTCTTCTTTAGGAAATGTCATTTCTTCTACACGTGGTCTAAATCCCACGTTGTTACCTTTTCTCAAGGAATAGTTATTTACTGTCTTTTTTTCATCATCTTTTTGTCTCAACAAAAGCAATAAGAAATGCAGTTTGTTTGAGGGTGCTTAATTTTTTTTGTGATTCATGGATCCATTTGGAAGTTTGGTAAAACCTGTGGACCCTTAAACGCACAAATTACATACATAGAATTACCTAGTAAAATACTGAAGTAAACTTATCACAATGTCAACATACCAAAATAAGCTATCATAATATGACATGTGTATTAAAATAACAATTGTGAAAGAACTTACACCTTCTTTATTAACATGTTACATAAAAAGACCTGGCAACAGGTCTCATAAGCACTGTAACTTTGAATTAAAGATAAAGGTTAATATTTTGAGCTAATTGCCACAACTGTGAAGTCACATTAAGATATCTATTACTTGTCTTAGTTTTTGCCTTCCTTCTACTCATGGAAATCCCCAACCCCACCTTAACTACCTACCTACCCCCTACCCACTTTTCTTCTGATGAAGAGGGCATGTTTTCTGTTTTATAGTATGGTAATTTTAACCTCGACTGCACCTTAGTATACTCCTTGTCTCATAAGTAATATCTGTGACTTGACTCTACCCCTAGACTGAAGTGAATATCAAGTAGTGGTGTTTTTTAAAACCCTCCCACATGGTTGTAACGTGCATCCAGAGTGGTGAAGTGCTGCAATTTAATGTATTCCTGTAGACCCTGGAAATGCCAGTCCTATATGTGGTGTTAAAAAGTTATTTTCTGTATCATAACTTATATGGATATATACATACATATGAATGATTTTTTCTCATGCAAATTTGTAATGCCTAGGCATGTACCATTTTGTAAATTTACTATATTATTTTAGTGTTTTTAGATATTGGCATTGCTGTATAGGTTATTTAACTCATCGCATTTCCCAGACTATGTAATAACACTCTTCACAACATAATTTTGCTTCCTTGTATCTATGTAAGATTTGTTAAAGATTCTTAACTCCCACTAAAAAATGCAAAACTCAATCTTGGTGCCAAATCATACTCTTCACTATAAAACTTCCAACTCTTTAATTCTGTTTGTTTTATCTAATATGATAACATCCTACTTTCCAAAAGAAGGTAGTTTTTAAATATTATGCTCTCTAAAAGTCTCCAAAATCCACAGGTAAATGTGAAACTTCTTAGGTTAGAATTCTTGATTTCATCAGTAACAGTAAAGAAATTGAAAAACAAAGACAATTTTATTTTTCTTTTTTGCCTTTCTCTAGAGTCTTATCTTAGAGAAAGAATTAAAGCATCTGATATTTCCTGATCAGGCAAGACCATTAGGAAATTAGTATGATAGAATACTTGGAAAGGGAAAGATAAAGCAGCCTGGTAGACATTTTTTACTTGATTGCTTATAAATTTAACTTCATTGCTTATAAATTTAATTTCATTTTCTCTTAAAAAAGCATTTGTTTATGATGAATCTCTAAGGTCTCTCAAATGGGATAGGGCTCTAAGCATAGACATTCAGAGTTATTTAAATTGCCTTTGTCTTTCTTATATTAAAATATTTCTCATTAAATTTTCTTTTACTTGCTATTAAATTACAATTCCATATTGAGGAAGAATGTCCAACTAAGTAATTTGAAGTGTATATTATTTTCTTGCACATTTTACCCTAATTTACTTATACCTCTTGTAATGTCAAGATTCCACCAGGAGAGATAGTGACATTTTATTATGTTGTTATTAGGTTCTCTGGTTAGCACCTTTACACTCAGTAGAATTAAATATATTTTATAAGATGTATAGTTACTTAAACTTCAATTGCTGCTATAATTTAATTGAACATTAGGAAGATGTAAAAAGACTTAGAAAATTGGTAGGTTTTTTTTTTTAAACTTAAATGATTCATAGAAAACTGAATCAGTGAGTTATGTAAAAAATATACTTAGGGTAAACCAAAAAAAAAAAAAAAAAGTAATTGCAAAATATCCTGGTATTTTGTTAGTGTCAACCTAATCTTTACACAGTTATTCTGTAATTCAAATTCTCCTTTTAATAAAAAGATTAAAGAAAAACTTTCCCTATAATTTAAAATTTAAAATTTAAATTTTAATATGTAATAGGATTTTATAATAGCAACTGCGATATTTAGTAAACTAAAATTAGTATTCGTACTAATGAAAAATAAAAATCCTCTATTATATAGCATGATAAAGTTTACCAATATAGCACCTAAAAATATTGGAAACATTTGTGTATTTTCTATATTCTATGAAAAAACTTATTTCCTAATTTATATTCATCACGTATTTTTATATACAGCATAAAGAAGCATTAGATTGGGTATATTTGTTAATCTTTCCCTATTGTTTGAAAGTTTGTCCTTATTCTTTCTGATTTACAAAATGAGGTACAGCTGATCAACAGTTTACATTTTTCTTAAACTTGATAATAACAGCTAACATGTGATTTTTAAGTTTAATTTATTTTAATCTACTTTTAAAACTTTTTAAAACAGTGGAGTCCAATGGCAAAGAACAGAGCTTCTACAGTTGGCTTGTCTGGCTCCCACATCAAGTCCACCACTTGATGAGTGATATGGGGCCACTTATTCTACATCTTGATTTCTCCATTTTCTCATCTGTGAGAAGAGATAATCATAGTAATTTTATCTTTGCTATTGTTAGGGCTTAAATGAGTTATTAAGGGCCCCAAACAGTGTCTGGAACATAGTAAGCATCATCTAAATACGTCACATAAATGATCACACAAGACATAGATTGAGAGTTCACACTGCAAGAGGTAAGACCATCCATAGGTGCAGGATAGCCCTGAGCACTTCTCGCAGAGTCCTTTTATTGAAAAGATATATAATGGGAGGGAAGATTACTAAGCAAAGACATGCAGGGGCTGTATGCTCAGGGAAATGATCTCATAGGCTCCATGGGAGTATGTACTCAAGGAAATGATCTTCAAGGGTGGTAAGGGAAATGATCTCCAAAAATACTACATACAATTTTTCTCCACTAATCCTTCAAGGAACTTCCATAAAGTACTTAATGTTTAATATTAGCCTAAAATACTTAATGTTTAACATTCCTTAATACTTAATGTTTAACATTAGCCAAGTAACTGAGTTACTTGGTGGCTTGCCTTCCAAGTCCCACGAGATTTCCAGGCTTGCCAGGAGAATGTCTTGTTCTCAGTAATTCCTCAGATGAGTTATGATATTGGTGGCTATTGTAGTAAGTATGATGTTTAATCTTCTATATTATTTAAATGATTCTAATATGCTGCCATTTCTAAATGAAAGGAATATTACAGATTTTTAGGATTTATCTTAGTTCCAGAAACATCCATGGAGATAATATGAAGTATGCAGAAATACTCTCTACCCTAAAATATTTATAATAATCAAGATACATAGATACACATGAACTATAGATATAATTTGAATAGATAATAAATAAGGTCCAATAAAATGCTAAGTATTGAAAAGCTTGAGGAAGTGGTTTCTAAAGGAGATGCAATTTAAATTGCACTTTCAAAGATAGACTTATGGTGAGTGTGGCAGTGAGAACAGAGTAGGTGGGGGAGGAAGGACAGACATTTTAGAGTAGTGTGGAATACTGACTTGGCTGAAATAGATAAATGAGGTGGGGGCATGTGGGGACACGGTGGGAGTTAAGGGAGAAATTTGGCTGAGACTTGCTCATGAAGTACATTGACTGTCCTGCTGTTGAAACAGAATCTTACCGGAGTCAGAGGATTCTGAATATGGACATAAAATAATTTATAGATTAGTGTGATTACTTTAACAGTTGGATAAATAAAAGGAAAATGAGAATAGAGCCATGGACCTGGTAAGTACCAGTTAGAATTTAAAACTCATTTGCTCATTTGTCTAGGAAGCCATCACTAAGAACTGGGTTACTGTTCTGGGGTGAACTTCCTGTCTCCCAGATTGGTCTTTGGCACACCATTAGTTCTGCCTTATGCAATGAGGTGCATCTTTCCCTGCGATTTTTCTTCCATTTGCAGTATTGAATTTGACACTAGTAATGATTAAGAACTGGTAGAATAGTTAGTTGCCGGTGACAGTGGAGAGAAACCTCTCACTGGTAGAAGCAACTGTACTTCTTTTATTTACTTAAGGCAAAATCTGAGATCCCTGGGAGACTCCAATGTAAATCACAGTTAATAGATTAGCTTATCTACCTTTTATCTACCTAGCTCCTTAAAAACTGTACACACTTGAAAACTATTAAGACTTTGAAACAAATCAGAAATATCTAGATGATACAACAAGTATAAAATTTTAAATTTTTTCATAAAATGGGAAAAAATTAAAGAAAATGTTTATGTAGGCTGTCTTTTATAGGAAGTGACAAAAAATTCTGTATTAAGTAATAAGCTTTAAGGAACCTTGATTTTTCACTAATTTTCTAAGTCTCAGCTAGTTTTTTCTAAAGTTATTCTCACCCCTATAATTAAAGCTAAAATTAAACAACTTAACTTGGATATCTGTAGATATGATGGCTTGGTTAGATAATTATGTTTATAAAAATATGTGTAGTTCTCTCATTCATTCAACTTTCTTGCATCAAAAGTGAAAAATATCTGCTATTTTAGAATCTAGATTTTTATTGTGGAGAAAGGCATTATAATATAATTTACATGTAAATGTAGATGATGTTTCACATTAATGATATTAACTAAAATTTCATCCATGCAAAAGGTTGCGTGTCAGCCTACAAATATTTGTGTGGTTATAATATTGCTCTCGTTCAAACGCTTTGGAGAATAATCCTTCCAAGTATAAATTTTGTTTATGATCATACAGATCATAATTCTGTAATATAAACTATCAGAATAATGATAGTCACTGTAATTAAGGCATAAACAGACAGCTAATGTGTGTCAGATTAAAGAACACCATTTATAAACCATTAGAATTATTTTAATGTTATATTCAAAATAGATTTTCTTGCTTTTAATGATATGTACATAATATAACCTGTATAATTAAAATGTACAGTGTTGAACTCTAGTACTGTTCATAGATGAAAAATGAAGAAAAAAATATAAATAAGAATTCTTCTCTCAGCTTTGTTCCATAAAAAAGAATTGAGTAGAATAATAAAAGCAGAAAGAATATACAATGAAATTATAGTAGAATCTTAGTCACCTTAATATGTGCCATGTACACAGACTTATATTAGCTAGATTTTTTTTAAATAAAAACATATTTTTAGATAAAAATGATTCCACTTCTATTCCTTTGTTTTTGCTTCTCTAAATCTCTGAGGGTCATAACATCTTATAACAGTAGCTGGTAAATCCTTCATTCTAGTTTAATTATGAGACTCAATAGGGAATCTAGAAAAAAATGACTTTGTAATTTAATTTATGTTTTATTTTTCTCCCTTGCAATGTGTAAAACTAGTAGATGGCCTGTTAATGTGCAGTGGAATGATTAAATTATATTGCAGGGTATTGTGATGAAATGATGTGTATTTAACCTTTGCTTTTTGAACCTTTTTTTTGGTACAGGGAATTTGGAAATAACATTACGCCCTGTTGTTTAACTGCCTTTAAAACTGTTTTATGCAGAACAAATAGCTTAATTTTATGGGTTTTTGTTGATGCTAAACTCTGGAGCAGAACCAAAAGACATCCTGACTGCCAAAACAAATGAAGAATATCATTTCCTTTACTGGCTTGGCAGAACATTTGTACATGATGGGTTTAAAGCCATCAGTTCTTTGAAAAATAACTTTCAATCTCCAGTGAGGTCATTCCAAGTCTTATTTTGTCACCTGAGTTAACATTTAGATATGCAGCATATTAAATTTTGTTAAAAGCAAAACAAAAACAACTTTAGTACACTTCTAATTCTATTGTTCCTTTGGAGGGGTCACACGTAGTGGTCTTTACTGTGGTAAGCATTCTCAATTTTCATAACTCATTTTTTTTAGACTGTCACTCTGTTGCCTCAATCTCGAGTGCTGTGGTGTCAGCCTAGCTCACAGTAACCTCCAACGCTTGGGTTTAAGTGATTCTCCTGCCTCAACCTCTGAGTAGCTGGGACTACAGGCACCTTCTATCACGCCCGCTAATTTTTCTATTTTTAGTAGAGACAGATTCTTGCTCTTGCTCAAGCTGGTCTCAAACTCCTGAACTTCAAGCAGTCCTCTTGCCTCAGCTTCCCAGAGTACTAGGATTATAGGCAGGCGTCACCATGCTGGCCCATAATTAATCTTTTGCCTCTCTCCCTTCCTTCTATCCAGAGTTATCTGCTCAGTATTTTTTAATGTGTATTCAGAAATCCTATCAGTCTTTCAACATTTAGATTTTTGGAAAAATACTAAGTATTTCCTTCTTTATTAAACTGGAACATTTTACTTTCTTCACTCATTTGACACTTGTTATGGCATTTTTATGTCATTGAATGTGATGTTCTGAACTTTATTGTAAGCTGCTTTAGTGATCAAGTTTATTGATGATGTGATAAAGTTAAATTGAATTGATAGAAGTCAGTCAACAGACATTGAATGAACAGAGACCATTTAAGACATTCTATCAGGCATTCACCCCCCTCCCCTCTCCTCTCCCTGATTGGTGGGGTCACCTCTATGGTTTATCTTACAAGGGTACAAATGAATCTTTCTAAAAGCAGAGTATGAATGTCTTAATAACTAAGAAAATGACATGAAGGCTACATGAACCAATTTGATGAGTATTTCAAATTGTATATGAAAACACCACACTGTACCCTGTGATTGCATTAATTACACAGCTATTAATAAAAAAATAATAAAAGACATTCTATCAGGGAAGCATTAGAAAAACAGGAATAAGTCACTGCCTTACCCCCTGTAATGTATGGTCTAATAGTAGAGCTACAATTAAGTAACAAATCCCAAGTTGAGAGAATAAGAGCATTATAAGGGATCAGAGGAAGGAGAAAGAGTCTCCATTGAAAAACTATCAGAAAGATTTTGTTTTGAAACACTTTGTAAAATGGACCCGAAAGTATAGTTTTGTCATTCTTAAAGGAATTGCCATTTTAGTTTTGCTGCCAGGAACAATGCATATTCTGATGATCCTAGAAGAGCCATTTATTGTCTTCATTATCTAATGTTATCTTTTGTTTGTGTCAAAAACTGAAGGGGCTGAGATTTTTAAGACCGGTTAACCTATCACAGTTTTACAAATGCTGTCAGAAAATATTAGACTCCTGGGTCAAAGTCAAAGCCTATTACTCATGGTACAGTAGGCAGCAAGAGCTTCATATTTCACCAGTGTGCTTGCCCTCACCACCCCCACTACGTCCTGCAGGGTGATTCACAGCAGGCGGGGTAGACACTGCATCCTCAGTGGATATATGACACATCTGAGCAACCCCAAGCGTAGTAAGCACCCAAGCTTAAGCGGCTATTAGCAAACTTGTCCAACCTTTTCCCTAGAGAGACATTTTATTATGCTGGTCAGGAAACAAATCTTCCATTTTTTTTCCCCTGGAGGGAATTCAATCTCTGGTTCCAGGACATTTGAAAAGATATTCTGGAACAAAAGCTGTCAAAAGATGTGCAAAAAATGCTAAAAAGAACGACTCTCTCCAAACAATGTGTTTAAATAATCTTGGGAATAATCATTATAAAGCCATGATTTAAGGGAATAGGACAATATGTTATGGAATTACTAGAGTATAAATGTTTTAACACAATAACTAAGTAAATGACACAAAGTCTATGTTAACCAGTTTGATGAAAATATTTCAAATTGTATATGAAAATACTACACTGTACCCCATGTTTGCATAAATGTACACAGCTATCATTTAATTAAAAAAAAGAAGCCATCAATTTACATGTGGAAAAATGAGTAAGACACAATGTTAATATTCTAAAAAGAAAAGTCCTCCGTCTCCTAACTATATTATGAATAAAAAACAGTATTCTGAACTATGGATGAGGTGTTCTCTATTTTATTCCCATTGATAAGGGAATTAGTCCTGATAATATTTCCAATGATAATTATCCTAAGATGAATTTTTATTTTTATAGGTATATACAAACACACATACATAGCACACATATAGTCTGTATATACACACACATGATCATATGCATTTGAATCATTTATACATCCACAGTCTAATCATCATTCCTAAACCAAATTTCACCTCAAGTTAGAATGAGTCTCAGCAATCATCTGTTGAAATCTATTCCTCAGTGCAATAACGTTTTTTTCAAAATAGATCAAATACATTTTGTTTACTCTATGGTTTCACTTCCAAAATCGCTATCCTACAATGGTGTTACTCTCCTCAGATTCATGCAAAGTTGCAACCTAGCCTGATGATGAGGCATATACGGGATGCCTTTCCCAACTCCTACAGGGTCCGCTGGTGAATACACTGATGAAATCAACATCTGTTCTAAGATTTTGTGTGTATGCTTTTGGTTTTTTAGTTGCTTTGTCTTTTAGCTTTTTTTCTTGTGTTGCAACAATAAAAAAAAAAATGTTTTCATTTAAAAGTTTATACGCTGCATAATGGAAGCAAAAGAACACCTGATGCTGGATATCGTTAGTAAGAATTTGGGGACCTTATGCACCAAGAACATCCAAGTGATATTTTGGACTTATAATTTAAACCAGAGAGCGATTGATAATAAATTCAATCATATAAAGATCATAACCAAATGCTATGGTCTCCGTTGTTATAAAGTCCCACATTTATGTGTCAGAGACTAGATTTTTCCATATAATGTATAAGCCAAATGACAAGCCCCTGTCATGTCAGGATATCAATGTCTTACATGATATTTTATGAGGCACAGCTAATAAAAAGCTTTAATATGAACATGATTGTTATTCAAACATAAATATCAGATTTGAAATACCCGAAAGGGCCAGTCAGGTAAAAGAAAACTCTGAAGAAGATCAGAGTAACTGTCCCATTGAAAGAAAACTTCAGACTTTCAACTCGAGAGGAATATTGCTATGCAGAAACATATTCCAAAGTTGCTTTATTCATATTTTTCTATACAAAATAGAAATAGGGATTTATATAAAAAATTTCTTATTTTTGAACATAGATTACTAATGTAGAAGTAATTATAGTTTGTTAACTAAAATACCTTAAAGTCAGTAATATCTAATATTTTTATCAATAACCAGAACATCTTTCCAGGCTGACAAGTGGAATGGATAAAGTGGGATGAGTAGAGGGAGGGGAGACGTAAGATAACAGAGATGTTAAGGGAAGAAAGAAATTGTCATAGAAAAACGTGTGGCTTCCTGTCACAGGCCCAGCAATAGTCTAACAATAGTAAACATTGGATGGTAAAGGCTGTACCTGAATTCTTCTCAACCAACGGCCCTGAACACTGAAACTTTCTGAGAAAGAAGAGGCTATTTGTTAAAAAAATATATGATTATCTTGAAAAGGTCCATGCTTGTTGGCTGGGAAATTTCTACTTTTTATTAAAATGTTAACTTGACAACAGAAAGGTAAGGAAATAAAAAAAATAGTGAGTTAGCCTGACTTCAATGTAGGCAACAAAGTAAAGTCTATGACGCTGTACCAAGGGTGATAAAGCAAGATTCTGCCTAAAAATAACAGAAGAAAATAAAAAGAAAAACAGAACAAAGTAAAAACTGTGGGTGTTTAGATGAGAATCAACATCTTTCAAAGATAAAAATCCATTATCATCTGACCAGCAGAGCCCATGAAATTGATGTTAGTATAACATGGGGCTCCCATGGAATTCTGGCCTAAGAAAGGAGGATGAATGTTGTAGTTTGGTGGGAGAGGGTGATTGATCCAAGTGTGAATAAACTATTTTAAGTAGGAGATTGAAGTTCTTGAGGCACAGGCACCGTGAGGGCGATTGCCTGTTACCCCAGTTACTCAAATGAGTCACACTCCTTTGCTTCCACACATAGATCTACTGCTCTGTGGGTTTGCACGGAGAAATATACATTTTTTGAATGAAATCCTCTAGATAATATCAGCTCTTTGATAAAGTTGTGGTAAGGATTAACTGAGATATTTCACTAAAAGTGTTAAGCCACACACACACAAAAATAGAAAAGTTGGAAGTGCCAGATGAAGATGGGTGATTGCTGGTTAGACACTGCCCTTCTGGAGAGCAGTGTGACAGACACTTGCATGTCCCATATATTCTTACCTAGGACCCAGCAGTTCTGCTCTTGGCTTTATACGATATTCTTACAGAGATCTAAAAACGCTGTGTACAGAGAGGAGAGATGACAGTGTTTGATGTGGTGGAGGCTGAGAGGCAATTTGGGTATCCATGACTGGGAGAGTAGACAAGAAAATGGGGGGAGCTATCCCCTGAGCATGGCAAAGCAGTAGGACAGTAGACTGTATGTGAACATGGGTCTACGGAGGGATCTTAAATCTTTAACCTAATCCTTAGTTAAAAAGAAATAATAGCTGAGATATAAAATTCCATAATATTTACTTAAATTAGAAATATGTGCACAAAGTCATAGTATACACTTTGTAAGAATATATAAAAACAAAATGCCTAGTAACAGGATGTAATACTTGCCTCTCAAGGGGGTGGAAAGAGATCCCGGAGTGGGGGATGAAAAAAATGCCCGAATAAAACAAGAGAGACTTTCAAAGACTGTTGGTGACAACGAATCACAGATTATTGGTATGAGAAACCACTGCACTTAACAAAAACAAAAGAAAAAGAAAATAGAGTTCTTTGCACAAGTCTGGCTCGTGGTATAATTGACCCTAAAGTTTAAAAAGAAGAACGAAGGGAATCAGAGAAAAGAAACAAATGCCACCATCAGAGATATGTGGATCCAGATAATAAGTATTTATCAGTTTCTGTCTGGGCTCAGCAAAGCGCTAGGTCCTACTGCAGGTGAAAAATACTTCACGGAGTCTCTCTTCAAGGAAGAAATTAACAAATAAAATGTAATTAAACTCTCTGAAATCCAGCTGGAAACTGGTTGAGTTAAACATGTACTTTAAAATCGAAGTTGTAGTGTGATATATCACTGGATGATACATTATAAATCAGTATGTTAAAAGTCATTCATCTTTTAATCCTTCCAAACAGCAAACGTCACTGATAGCCCACCACACACCAGATTCTGTGCTAAGTGGTAAAAATACAAAGAAAACTCGAGGGGGTGCCTGGATTGGAGGGGAAAACAATCTGGTTGAATATGAGGAAGGGCTGGTGATGGTGCCAGTGGCCTTGACTGGGCCAAGCCTTCAATATGTTGGGGGAGGGGGGATATTTAGCATAAAGTTAAAGCTCAGAGATAAGTTTCTAAATTATGCAAATAATTTTGTAAAGATGATGCAGTCTTTTCCTAGAAAACAGAACACAATGGAAATGAATTGTAGAAAATGCAGTGATTTTTCAATGTGGTTTACTTTCCGATGCAGTTGCCCTGATAGGACATTATCTTCTATTTCAGATACTCTGGCCTAGCACAGCTCTCAAAGTAGAAGAATGCATAATGAAAGGAAAAGACGCAGTGAGTATTATTCATTGTAAATTAAATCATCAATTGTATATCACTGTTCAGCCCCAGAAGACTGAAGCTGTTATTGGCTTTTAAGAAAGTACCTATGCAATTTGGTTCATGTAGAAGATATCTGTGGATCATCGCGCAAGTTTTAAGATATATGAAAATCGAGAAATGTAAAATCCATGAGACAGAAACCAGCAAAGCCCTCCTAGTAATGCGTATTAGCTAATAAGTGGAAACTTGCCTGTGAGTCAGAAAGGACACCAAAGATTGTGTTTCTTAGAAGTGAAACAGTGGGCCTTAACAATCTGTCTCAAAACTTTTGTAGTGACCTACATCCATGTAATTATATAAAATTATGTAGAGTCAATAAGAAGCCAAAGTGTCATCCAGATCTAGGTTTTTATGTGGTTTTATTGGATTTGAATCAACTTGGGTTTGTACATTCCTTATCCTAATGCTCACTTCTTGTGTTTTTGAGAGAAAAATAATTCTGGGTAATTTATTTTAATTCCAGGAAAAGTTAAGCACATTCTTTGTGGGATTTCACTTCACTTTGATTAGCAAATTATAACAAAAAAGAAAAGAAGGGAATGAAACTTTTGAGAGGAGTAAACATGTTTTACCTATTCCAAATGTTTCTATGGTCTCCCCTACTTAACACATGCACTGGCCATGGTGTTTGATTATGAAAACAGAATAAAACTTCAAAACATTCCTAAGACATAGATTGATATAAAGGTAACTTGAAAATTAGTAATATAAAATGTAACGTGAACACTTGAATAGGTCATAAGTCACGTGGCAGTTAATGTGTTAAAACAATATTCCCTTTTCCCATCGTTTCCCTGCAGTGTGGGGGTGGATCAGCAGCACCCCGACACAGCCCCTAACACACGAAACCCACACAGATAGGACTTCCGCATCCAGGAGGGGCTGGCTGCTCTGGTGACACAACACATATCTTGGAGGAAAAGCTTCATATCTGCCCTTGAAAGGAAATTTATCCTTTTTTCTTCTTACTGAATTAAAAAATACAACATAAAAGACTAACATGCATTATACCAACTCTTGATTCTCTGTAGCAACTGGGGCACAGCCAAAATGTGAGTCAACACATTCTTGCTGCCTTAGCCCATAATGTGATGCTGACTAATTGAACAAAATCTTAGGCCATGTCAATCTAAGCTCAAATGAGCCAAAATGTGGTCTAATTGGCTCACTCCAAGATGTGACTGTGTGTCCAGAGAGGAAGAGCAGGTGCTCACAGCAATTTGAGAACAGATATTTTTACTATGCCTGAATGATCAGAAGAAAATGTTATGTAGGCAGGAAATTGAAGAAATAGATACATTGGTTTGCCCTAGATCAGGCATCCTCAAACTACAACCTGCGGGCCACATGCAGCCCACCTAGGACATTTATCTGGCCCGCCAGGTGTTTTTGCCGCCACTACCTGTCCTGCTTAGCAGCCAACTTGTGCCAGGGCCCACAGTCCAGACCTCCAATGGGCCAGTGAACTGGCCCCCTGTGTAAAAAGTTTGAGGACCCCTGCTAGATAATCAGTTCAGTAACATAGACCTTGTTCTTGCCCAGAGCACACTATTTCCTGAATCACTTATAATGAAGTGGTACTCCTGGCCTTTGGTCTCCTGGTGACAGACTTATTTAAAGAGTTGAAGTCACAACCTGTTCTTATAAAACATTACATTTACTAATAATTGCATATATTGGTTTCAAAGTAATATTTAATATTAGAAGTGTTTAGTATTTCTTTTATGAAATACTTTTGAGTAAATCGCAATACCTAATTTGCTAAGAGAGCATTTCCTAGAATGAATTTAGTCAAGTTGGTTTGGAAACAAATATAAACTTTTCTCCTTTTTTTTTTTCCGTTCAGCATACTGGCCCTAAAACTTACCAAGAGACTGATGTATTAGAAATTTGTTCAGCATGTCGTATGTATTAGGTACTATGTTTAATTAACTGGAGAATGTGAAGATGCCAAAAATAAAGATTCCATAGTCAGGAAGTTTATAGTTGAATAGCAGTGTTGACAAACTAGAGCACTTAGGCCTATTTTTATAAATAAAGTTTTATTAGAACACAGCCATGCAAAATTGTTTTTGAATTATATAGGGCTGATGTGAGTAGTTGCAATAGAGACAAGACAGCTCATCAAATAACTAAATATTTATATCTGGGCTATTGCTATTTTCTTAAAGTAATAGTAACCTCACAGTATTTTTATAAAATAATGTTATTTTTATGGTTAGCTTCCTCTGTGCTTGAAATTTTTCTCTGAAAAGTGCTTTATGTAAATTGTGAATCTGACGATATCACACTTATTTTCCCAAGTGTCAAAATTCTGTAATGATCTAAAGTCTGCATATGCTTTCTTATGAATAACGAAGCTTTTTAAAATTGTTGGTTTTCTGACTTTCTGCTGATTCATTGTTTATACTGTGCTTTAAAAAAAAAAAACAGCATTGGGAATAACTTAATTACTTAGTGGAACATATTGCCATGCAAATCTTTACACTTGACAAATTTCTGAATGGTGCTTTTTTTCTTTATTTCTCAATTGTGAACTAGAATACACATATATAAAAAAATGACGCATTCCCATTATAAACTGTAGTTCACACATCACTGCTAGCTAGAAGGTGTTTTGGTCGCCCCTGTTTCCTTTTCCCTGGTTGTGCCTTCTTTTCATCTATTATCGTTTCCACCCCCCACAGGAGATACATGCTAAGACATGAGATTTCTAGGGTTAGGAAAAACAAAATTCAAAAAAGGGCTCAATTTTAGATACTAATAAATGTCTTTTTTTTTCCCTGCATTAGAGTGAATGTGCGAATTATGTTCGGGTTTTGCATCACTATAACAGGACACACCTTTTGACCTGTGGTACTGGAGCTTTTGACCCCATTTGCACCTTTATCAGAGTTGGATATCATTTGGAGGTAAGATTATTTCTTGGTATCAATAAAAGTAATGCTTAAAACAACTATGTTTTGAAAGAAAGACTGGCATTTATTCTCTAGAATGATTAAAAGCATTGTGATATGTTAATTCAGTTTGGTTGAATCAGAGAAATAAACTCTCTGGGCGTTTAAAATCTTTTCAACTATAAAATCCGTGAACCAGCTAATTCTCTATGTCTCCATTCCCCTGAACAATCTTATTGGCTTCATTTGCTCACTTAAACATGTCTTAGTATAAAACTATGTTCTGTTTGGTTAAATTAGTAAAAATGTTATTTTACTAATTGAACAACTGAAATATACAAATAGTATTTTATTTAAATAAACGAAAACTTATGTGTAGTATTTTACTAAGGACATGCAAAGACGTTTTGATTCTGTGGTTACTTCCTTCCAGCCAGGTGAAGTAGGGAGTACAAAAGGAGAGAAGATTTCAAACTGACTTATTGGATAAATTCCATTGGTTTATTTTCAAATTCACAAATTCTTTCTCCTGTTATCTCCAGTACACTTACCTCACCCAATTAATGTTCACATATAGCACTTTTTAGTTGTAGATCTTTCTTACATTTTCCATTTCTATACTGTGTTCACCTGTTATTTATTTTGGCTATATTTTACCTTAAGTCATAGAATATATTTTCTAACATCCGGGTCATCTCAGGCTTAGTTTGCCTTGACAATTTTTCTCTTGACTAGGAATCATATTTTGTTCCTTGGCATGGTTACTATTTGTTGTGTACTGTACATTACAGATTACATATTATCAAGATTATGGATTCTACTACCTATTGAAGAGGGTTGATTTTTTGTTCTAGAAGGTGTTTTACTTGGTTAGAGTCAAACTCAAGAGTCCCTTGCAATGTGAAACCTCCAGCCCTTTCAGCATTCCCGTCACTGCATTTTATGGTCTGTGTGCACACACAGTTCAGCTGTCAGTCAAAAGCTTGGCAAATAATTGATGCACAGATTCTAGATGCATACTTTAGTATATGGATAACTCCCTTTAATTTTCAGTTAATTTGATACTTTAAAACTTTGCTCTGTGACTTTCCAAGATCATAAAATCTCTTGCTTTCTACTTGAGTTTTTTTCATGTTCTTCCTCAAGTGAAAAATTCTCTAATCTTTGTCTACATTTAATTGATCTACAGTGCTTTCAAATAGTTGTTTTTAAAAATATACTTATGTATATATAATTCACTTAGTTATGATCTGTGGAAGAATCATCTGTATACAAGATATGTTATCATTAACAGAACTGGAAGTTTGTGTAACTCAGCTTCATATGCACAATATTGAATATTTGGTCTCACATAATTATCTAAATATTAAACATGATTGAAATTTTTGTCATGCCCATACCTTTGAATGATTTAACATTATTATAATCCAATTCAATTAGTTGAAGGTAATTGAAATCTCACATAAAGGTTTAAATATCAAATATGGCATATTTTGAAACAATCTGTAAGAGGAAAGTGTAACCATGTGATAACAAGAGCAGTAAGGTATTTGTTCCCAAACATCATCTGAAGTCTTTATGCAATTTTACATGAAGGAATGAAAGTTACAAGTCTTTCTAGACAAGGAAAATATCTTGATTAAAAAGCTCAGAGGCAGGCACGTTTAGGAGAGCCCTGCAGACCTTGTGTGGTTGGTTAGAGAACAGCAGGAGATAAAGCTGGGACAAATTGGTGGAGGATTTGGAGTTCTGCGTTATTTCTAAAGACAACATGGAGACCAAGAAGGAGTTTTGAGTGGAGTATTTGATTGGCAAATATTAACATTTAGGATTGATTCAAACAGGGAGAGATGAAAGTCAGAAATTCAAGGAGGCTGTTCTGAGAGTGTGAGAGCTCATGAAGGCACTTAATACTGTTGTTGAAATAGCAAAGAAAAGGCAGTGGGGGACTGACGTGAGAAGCTTTGCAGCGGGACAGTTTATATAACTGAGCATTTTCTCAGATGTTGAAGATGAAGCAGAATGAAAAGAAAATTTCGATTTTACTTCCCACTGATTAAGAAGAAATACTAAGCCCTTAACAAGAGAAAGCTGTAGAATCAAAATGGGTTTTTGTGAGAACCTAACCAGTGCTCAGTTTTTCTCAGTTTTACCTTTTTCATTTCCCTTTAAAGTTATTTGAAAGATGGAGTCTGGAGCCAGGAGAGGGCATTAACAAAATTGATTGGATTTTGAACTGGGGGTAGAGAGAAAAGCAGTGGTCTCCTCTGAAGGAGCCCCGCCCCCATCTGCTTTATTCCTTCTCTTGTTTTTCTTCCTTCTCACCATTCTCACTTTGCCAAAATAACTTGGAAAATGTCCTTTAGGTGCCAGTTGAATGTCTAAGCAGTATCAATATAAGCAGAGTGTTGCCATAAGGGTCTCATGGAAAAGCAATGTTGCAGAGAATAAGCGCGCTTGTTGAAATTGTGTTTTAAATAAAGGTGACCATCTGCTCACTCAGGCAAAATGGCAATCCTTCTTTATTTGCTGTTTATATAGGCAATCTTGGGCATGAACACTATACAGCAATGACCTCATTAACATTCATGACAATCCCTCTGCACGTAGGCACTGGGCATCAATGACTTCATTAATCCATTTAAACATCTTACACCATCCGCCCTGTAAGTAGTTCCTCCCTGGTAATCTGATAATCCACCCAACATACACCTTTAAGCATAACTCTTTCAACATAACCCAGTTTAACATAACTTAATGAAGAACATGTTGTCAGTTATTACTTTCTTTGTTCTTATCTGATGAAGCCTGAGCCTACGGGGAAAGAGATGATTTGAATATCTGTTCTACTGACCATGCCATTTGGAGGCAGTTACTTCGAATCTTTAAGCAAAGCATAGAGAAACTTCTTGGGCATACAGGAATTTGTGTGCAAACCTCTGCTCCCATGTAGGCCTTAAGTCAGGGGGTTTTGCTGGAATTCTCAGGCTGGACTTCTCAAAAGCCTTTCATGAGCCCAGGTTTCATCTGTGCCATTAGATACCTGTATGCATTGGGTAAATTCCTCTTCTCTTGAGGTCCTCTAGCACATTACTATTCCTGGACTCCTCAGCAAGTGACCTTCATCATATGCCACAGATCAGGAAAGGTTACTCCATTCCCAGACCCGTCAGCAAGTGACCTTTGTCACTTACCACAGATCAGGAAAAGTTACTGATGGGTATCTGGCAAGTTTTCCAAAGGGCTTTTTCACTGGCCTTATAAAGTCAACCTTAATTCCTTAATGCAGTCTGGAAATTCTATTCCAGCCAAAGCTTTGGTCATGTTAGGTCTACAACTAACCTGGCCACATGGGATTCTGCCTCAGTTTCTCACAAGTATGCCTGCACAAAGTCTTTTCACTGCTCTCTCTCAAATGGCTTTTTTGGCCAGAGGCATATAGCATTTCACCTATAAGAGAGTGAAGGGAGAAAGATTTGGTGTAAGGTAAATTAGTTTAGAGCAAAATCAAAGTTACACCTACAAAAGGAAAAAATGTTTTAAAATGATGGTTAATATCAATGCTACACAGAGGGCAGTTTTGGTAGAGGGATGAATAAGATAGGAGATTAAAAAGTGACTGAATAGTGACAAAATAAAGACAGCAATATTCTGTATTTGATCAAGAAATAGAATCTCTAAGGAAAAAATATGGGAAAGGATGTAAAAAGTATAGGAATGTTGAAAGATTTTTCTTAAGATAACAAAAAACTAAAGTGATCTATCTAAAAGAGGATATGAATGCTTATCTTTGTTAGAGTGGCATGGTGACTTGAGGTAGCCACTGAAATAATTGACAAATGTAAAGTTTTAGCAAGATCCCACCCTAATGACAGAGGCAGATCCCATCCTAATGACAGAGGCCCCATGAAAAGTGCAGTTTAGGGTTTTATATATAACTTTGGGGAACATCACCTGCTGCTTGGAAATCTCCCAGGGTCTTAATTAACTGTTTGCAAAACAACCCACCTACAAAGTCTTGATCAGCCCCATTCCCATAATAGCTCAGGTCAGCTTGGACCAGGCCAGTCCAACATAGCCTAACTATATCCCTCATTCTCCCTGCTTAAACCTAGCTAACTAACTAACACCTTCTTGGGGATCAGAAGGGCTGGCTAGGGAGCAAATTTTCCAGGGAGGGGAACAACTGGATATTCAATGGAGGTATCTCTATAACAGTTGGATATAGAGAGATCTAAGGTAGACATATGTTTTGATAATTAACCATATGTGTGTGGAAGTAGAAATCTTCAGGCATGATACGATTGCCGCGGAAGAGAATATGAGTAAAAAGAGAAAATTGCTAAGTGTGGAGCCCAGAAATTTGAGTACTTAAGAAGCTAGCAGGGTCAGAAAAACCACTAAGCAGATTAATAAGCCATAATTAGGAGGGTTAGGAGGGAAAGCAGGTAGACAGCATAGAAAGGAGGGTTACAAGTCTCACAAAGTGTCCCCTGAACTTAGAAAGTCATCGGAGGCATGAGAAAAGTTTCACTAGAATGTAGATACATACCACGGTTTTCTAACATAAAACATTGACTTCAACTTTCTCTTGAATCTCTTTTATCTCTTCCTTCATTTCATCATTTAACTTTTTGACTAAGTTTTTTACTAAATATAAGAAGTTCATAGCATATGTTGTTATATCATCTTCACAAATAGAATAACCCTGTAAAACCAGCACTCAGCTCAAATCATTTTTGTTTTTGTTTTTTCTCATAAGGCATATGCTTTTGTGTTTGTTTTGTTTTTGTTTTCAGCTCTAATGTTCCTTCTAGTTTACTTTTCCTTTTCCTATTTTGATGTCTTTTGAGTTCTGTCATTGCTCAATTTTTCTGATGGTTTACGTTCTTTTATTCTTTCACGTTCTCTAATTTCTATTAAAATATGAAGTCGCACTCAATTTTCACATATTTTGTGACATGCCTTTGTGATGACCTTTCCTTGTGGCAATGATTTTCTCTTCCTTTCCTAGATTGACATTATACTAGATTCAACTGGAATCTTTTTCTATTAGTCACTTTTAAAAGAAATTAGTGTTTCTGAACTTTCTGGAAAGGAATATGAGTCAGAATAGACATTTAGCTTCATGTCCTAGATCTCATCATTCTGTTTTGTGTTGTGAAATGTTAAAAAATATGGCTTTTTTTCAATTCCTGTCTGTGACTCCATCCTCTTTCATCTGGCTGGATATTGCTTTTTCCTCGACTCTTTATGCCTTTCTTGAACAATTTGTATTCTACTCCCGTAGTTTCTTCTTGGAAGGGATGTGAGCCAGTTAATTTGAAGGCTCATAGGACTTTCCTCTTCCTATAGATCATTTGCAGTCACCCAGACAATGAATCAGCAAAAATCCCTCCCTGTTTCAGCTGCTATTTTAAAGCAGTGCTTTCCTGTCCATGAACACTTGTTGGAAATTTGACAGTTCTTTTCTTCTCAGGTTTGATAAAGCCTGGCTATTTCCCTCTGCCTCATCCTGCAACATGCTAATACCCTGTGTTTTTTACAGCTACATCCATGGTTTTTAGGGTAGTTGTTCCACGCATGCTCAAAACTAGGGGCTCATGGAGGTGTCTCAACAGCCAGTTTTGCTATAGATATTTTCAATGAGCTTTTGATACTGCATTCTTACTTGATCCCTGGGAAACTTTTATGGGAGAATTTTATGGAAAATAAAATGCATGCCTCTGCTTCCATTTTCTCATTTTAAATAGTAAAAGTCTATACAACTATAAACCACTGTTATGGGCCTACCTCTGATTTAAATCTCATCTCAAAGAAAATGGAATTATGTGTTGAATATAGAGGTTCAAATACAGAAACAAAGGTTCAAGCATAAAATTATAAAATATTTTTGGATAGGATGGTGCCTGTGGCTCAAATGAGTAGGATGTCAGACCCATATGCTGGAGGTGGCGGTTCAAACCCAGCCCCGGCCAAGAAGCGAAAAAAATGTATAAATATATATATATTTTTGGATAATCAGCAAAGACATTGAACTGAAAAATTAAAATAGTTTTTATTACTTAACAACTTAAGTTTCTCTTAAAACAGGATATCTTTAGTACAAAGATGCTAGCGTGCTACTGCTGGCATTAGCTTTCCACGTTGCATAACAACCTACCAAAAATGTAGCTGCTTAAAACACAAAGCATTTATTATCTAACATTTTCTGTGGGGCAGGGGTCCAGGCACTGCTTAGTTGGCTGAATTGCTGAAGGTGTCCCAAAGCAAAATCAAACAGTTAAGTTACAATGTATGAATCTCTCTTAGTAAGTTTCCTAATACATTGGAACTTAATCATGTCAGTGACGATCGCATCACATTTGCCAGATAGACCGCTATGAAGTCGGGAGTGACTTCCTGCCATACACACAGGTTCTACCTAACTAAGGGAAGGGTGTAGACTGTCCACCTAGGGGTGACATTCTTGGATGTCACTTTCCTTCTGCCCACCACACTTATTTTTACCTCTTACATATGAAGGAAAGCTCGTATTAACATGGATGCTTTTAGAGGATGTTTCTGTCTGGGGGAGGCGAGACAAAGGCACAGAATGAAGGGTGAGAAATGAAGTTATTATTTTTTTAATTTTGTGGTTCTCTTGAAAGAAAATTTCAATCCTCCTTTCAAAGACCATAGAGATTAAGGGATGATTGTGTGGACCATTTCCAGATTTTTTTTTCCTTTTTTTTCCCAAACATGGGAACATTTGTCTTTGAGAGCATGAGAATCTGACTAGAGAGTACTGCCATATTTCCTCAGTGTATTTTTATTGAAAGCATATTTATCTCAAATTTTAAGTATGCAGACTAAATTAGTCATATAAGTATGTTTTGCACAACAGACAATGCACTTTATGAATTTCATGATATGTTGTTCATATTTTCTCTACCACAAAAAAATAGCTCAACTATTTAAGTTTGGAGATTTGGGGCTTCTAAATTATAAAGGTTAAACATATACCTCTAAGATGGCCCAAATCTCTTCATAAATGTTAGAAACTGTACCCAAACGATGTTCTTAGCAAAGCAGTCCATATTTGACCTTCATAGACTTAATGTATTTTTATAGGTGTTTGATTTCTCTGGTTTAATGTTTGTTTTTGTTTAATTTAAATGTTTGTAATGTGACAGGAAGAGATTACTATTTAGATATTCTGCTATTCTTGCCTTTTAGAGCCACATAGGATACATTAAATAGTATCTGATGGATCCTGTAAAGTTTAAATTCCTTATTTTCAGTAAAGGTTGGCAAAACTTTTCCGGACAATATTACTTAATATTCAAAACAGACTGAAATATATATGTTACAAATCCATGGGTTTCTAAAAATCAGATATGTTTTCCTTATAAGTATTTAATTCATGTTTGTTTCTTAACAGGTTACATATTTTTGTTACTGTTCTTAGTACATAGTAAAAAAAATTATTGGGATAGTCAACAAAACTTTCAAAAGTTTTGAAGTTTAAAAAGTTACTGGTTAGTGTTGCATGACTGATGCTAGCATTTTGTTTATGCATATGAGATCAATATAGCCATGCCTTTAATATTCTTTGTGAAATTAAGATACCCATTTCTTGTGAAAGCACCAACTATTTTAATATCAATTCTTATTCCACCTATCTTCCACCCCCTACATCCTATTTTCAAATGTTTTCTTTTAAAGAGTTCCTTTTATACTTCTGTTTAATTCTATTTATTTAGCTAAAATTATCTTAATAGTAGGTAAAAAATAGTAAAGAGGATGATTTTAAAATAATTTGTAAAAACAGAGTGGACATGAGTTTTGAAAGTAAATGTATGAAAATTTGCATGTTTTAAGTAATATTTATACTTTTAGATAATTTTATGTATTTATTAACAAAAACGTCCAGATTAAAATCTGTGCCAGGGTAAATTTTTACATTGTATTCATCACACGTTGTGAAGAGTGACTCTGGTTTATAGTTTCCTGATCCACTTATGTGAAAATAGATAGAAATGTTTCATGGATTTAAAAATAGGATAATTTTTAATAGTCTCATTTCAAGTGATTAGAAAGTAATGAGTCTCATCTTATAAAATCAAGATTTGATTTTGTTTTAGGCTTCGTCTATGAGTTTCATTTTGCAGACTAAGCACGGCTTGTGTATGTGTATATACACGTGTTTTCGTTTGAAAAGGTAATGAAGATTAAGGTCAGTAGAAATGGAGATTAACTGACAATAGTACTTTTTTTATTTCCTCTTAAATAGGGAGAATATTTTATGCATTGAAGTTAATTTCCTATTCCACGTTTAACCTTGAATATCATCTACACTAACATATCAGCTATCAGACAGAATATATATAAGTAGTTCTTTTACAAAAGAAAATGTTCAGTACAAAAATAAGACTTTTTCAAATCCCTTGACATTGCATCATGATTATTGACAAATCAGCATTAAAAGACTTAAATGGTCACCAGTACTTTAAAAGGAGTTAGTCATTTTAGCCATTAGAATATCAACCATTTTCTACATTGTTTCATCGACTTTTACTTAAAATCAAAAGATATTCTTCAGTATAGCTGATAAACCACAACACATTGTTATAATCTCTGATGCATTAAAAAGTGAGCATGACACTTTATCCAGCATTTTGCACTATATTATTTTTGTGAGTTTTAAAATCCCCAAGGTTACTAAAAATGTCTCAGAATAGAGGGAGTTTCTTCCTGCCTCTCTGTCCTGTCAATCTTATTGGGGAAAGCTGGCTAAACAGTTGTGGGGGAAGGAAAGCAGGATTTCTTGCACTGGTTTTTGTCTGAGAATGATTATATTCAAGCTCTGGCAAAGGCTGAGGCTTGAGAAACACCCCTCCTGCTCACTTGTGTGCACCCCCTCTGGGAGAGGCAGTAAGAAACTCCATTCTTTAGCTACTGGAGAAAGAGGAGGCCCAGAGCAAAACAGGGCGATGCTTGTGTTGCTCAGCTGCTTTTCCATTGGCCTCTGAGGAATGAGGGACTGGGAGAGGCTTATACTGAAGCAGGACTCAGCCTCATTAAAGAATAAGCAGATTTAATTTGCAGGGAGCAGGAAGCGCTGCTATGAGGATATTTTCCCCCATGAAAACAAATACAAATATATGGAAAAATGCTCCTGTGCTAAATATTTCCCACCTTTTCCATAGTACTCCTGGTTCTGATTTTGTTGATTTACACTCAGACATTTAATGGACATTCTTGTGTGTGTGTATGCACACATGTGGGCACATTTGCATGCGTTGTGTGTGTACTAGGACATAGAATTCTGCTTCATTCTAATGGGTGCCTAGTATTTCATAGTAAGAATGAACCATATTGCATTTAATTAAGTGGTTTATTTTTAAACTGTTAATCCCAAAGCTACAGCAAAACAGAAGGAGAAAGAGTGTGGGGCTTTGAGTTGGGCGCCTAAAGGGCCAATGTGCTGCTGGTGGCAGAGGCCCAGGACGCATTCATGTCGCCTTAGTTTGATCAGACGTTGGAAACTGGCAGCCGTATGCCCAATTCAACTCAGATGTGCTTTGTTGTTTCACAGACAGTGTTTCTTGTTTGTTTTCTTTTAAAGAGAGTACATTTAAAAACCAGTTGGTTTCACACAGTAAATTGTGATTTCCATTGGACCCATATGAAAGGAATCCGTTGGTGCTAAGTAGTGGCTGCCCCACTTTCCACACAGGGGCACGTGGTTCACAATATTGCACAGTCCCTGGGGCTGTCGCTAATACCCAGTCTCCCTGTCCCTTTGCCGTCTCCACCTGCCCTCAGAGGCATTTGTATTTGTTATTCAAACACCGAATTAAGAAGCTCCTCAAAAGCCTCAAGGGCTTACAATCTAGTAATCTCAATAACCATGGGATGAATGAACGAAGAAATGGGTTTGCTTCTTCAGTTCTTACTATGAAACTGAGATTCTAAACAGTTCAAACTAAGAAATTTCTGAATTATGTCATAATATAAAAATTTGTTAAGGTTGGTATAGTTTGGTTTTTATGATTCTTATTGGTTAAAGTGTTCATTAGATAGAATTTACAAGTCTCTCCTGACATTTTTATTCTTTTTCTTTTATTATTTTCATGGCCTCAGACTAGCTTATAGCAACTTTAAACTCCTGGGCTCCACAGTTCTCCTGTTGCAGCCTTCTGAGTAGCTGGGACTACAGGCATCTGCTGCAATGCCTGGCTAATCTTTCTATTTTTAGTAGAGATGGGGTCTCACTCTTGCTCAAGCTGGTCTCAAACTCCTCAGCCACCCAGGATTCTAAGGCATGAGACACTGTGTCCTGCCTCCAAAATTCTCTTTCAATTATGTAATTCTACCAACTCTTAAGAAGGGTTGGTAGGAATATATGTATTGTTTTTACTTTTCTAGTCTGTAGAGTATAAATTAAGCATAGCACAAAGAGCAGAGATAGTCTTTTAGTGTACATTTTTGTTAACTTATAAAATGCATAAAGAAAATATACAGCTAAAAAAGTACTTGTGTTTAAGTTTGAAATATTGAACACATTTATGCAACCAGCATCCAGATCAAGTAATAGAAACAACACATCAGAATCTCTGTCGGTTCCTTTTCAGATCACTGTCCCACCCTAAAAAACTATTCTGATTTCTATGGCCATAGCTCAGTTTTGCCTCATTTAGAATTTTATATGAGTGGAGTCATACATCCTGCATTTTTGTGTGTTCAGCTTATTTTTCTCCAGTTATGCCGAGATGCACCTGTGTTGTGTGTAGTTGTAGTTCATGGGTTTTCATTGCTCTCTTGTTTTTCTTTATGTGAATAAACTTTATTTACCCATTTCCTTATCTGATCATTTAGGTTGTTTACAGCTATTATGCTGTTCCTGTGTTGCTATGAGTATTCTTGTGCATGCCTTCTGGTGAAAATATGCATATGGCTTTGCTTAGTATACTCTGGTAATGGAACTGCATCTGTCCAGCTTTAGTAAATACTACCAAACTGCTCTCCAGTCTTTGGACTAATTTTATGCCCACCGGCAGTGGATAAGTATTCCAGTGACTCCACACTCCACAGACGATACTCGGTAGTGTCAATCCTTTCTCTAGCCATTCTGATGGGTATGTAGTGGCATCACATTGTGGTTTTAATTTTCATTTTCTGCTGATTAAAGAAGTTGAACTATGCTCATTGAGGCTTAGGATTTTTGCGTTACTCTTGAGTTGAAGTCTTCAGTTGTCATTTAAGAGCAGTTTGACATTGCCAAATGGCTTGTCAGGGGATTTTGGAAGGAGAAAATATAAAATATCCAGTTCAGTATTCAGCACCGAGAAAATAATCAGTGAAAAATAA
The DNA here is from genome assembly GCF_000181295.1 of Otolemur garnettii. NCBI lineage: Eukaryota > Metazoa > Chordata > Mammalia > Primates > Galagidae > Otolemur > Otolemur garnettii. The sequence goes on along the minus strand of NW_003852400.1, from coordinate 11,672,521 downwards.
ATTCCTATTATGACTCTTGTCTCTTAAAATTTGAAGCAAGGGTAAAACTAAAATTGCAAGCAAACTGTGGGAGAGAGAAATTGGATCAGATGAATATACAGAGAGTGTCAGAGTGTATACACATTTTAAGAAAGGAGAAAACGGTACTAAAATTGTAACATACTAATAACATTTATTATCTTGTTTGTTGTATCTTGTATTTCTTATAATTGCAGAAGTAAAATGTGAGTTAAACTTTTAATATAGTTACAATGTGTATTCATTTTATTGGGTGCCCTCTGTGTACAAGGAGATGGTGAGAATAGAGAAGCAGGGAGGGAGAATAAAACCAGTGTTTCCTGATTATGATACTGACTTTCTTGACAAGGTAAATTCAGAGACAAAACAGGGGTTCAGTGGCTCTCAACCTTCCTAAAGCCGCGATATGTTTTCACTGTTACAAAGGGGTCACGACCCACAGGTTGAGAACCACAGTGTTAGATAGTTCTTATTAGTATGGATGTGAGTAGAAATTAATGGCATAAGCTTTGAATTCACAAATAGCTGGGTCTTCCTTTTGGCTATGTAATTTTAACTAGATCTGTTACAGATATTTCAATTATATTGTCTTCATAGTCAGTACTGAAAATTAAATTTATATATGTATATAAAATAAAATATAAAATTTGAATGCAAAACTAAATATTTTAAATATAAAATCTAAAATAAAAATCCTATGTATCTACAACTTGGCTCAGGAATAAATTAAGTATGCAATAAAAAGTAGCTATTTTATTAACTATCACACTTGAGTTTTGAGATATAACTGTGTATGATGCATTAACAATATAATGGCAGTGGCCATAATAAGTCAATTACGAAGACTATAGACTTTCTCCATGTGGACTTCTGCGCCTCATGCCAAAGTCTTCGTATTACTACTTTTCATAATTATCATGCTGTGGCAACTGGGTGATTTCTTTTCTTTATACGATGGCAGTAGAACAATGGTGCAATTTTTATAGTAGCTACATTAGCCTGCTGTAGGTTGGAAATGATGCTGACTAATTTTTGAGACGGAATTTCACTATGTCACCCTCGGTAGGGTGCTGTGGCAACACAGCTCACAGAAACCTCAAACTCTTGGCCTTAAGCAATTCTCTTGCCTCAGTCTCCCAAGTAGCTGGACCACAGCTATGCCTGGCTATTTTTTGGTTGCAGTTGTCATTGTTTGGCAGGCCCAGCCTGGGTTCGAACCCACCAGCTCTGGTGTATGTGGCTGGCACCCTAGCCACTGAGCTACAGATGCTGAGCATTGATTCAGATTTTAAATATTCTCTTAAAAGTATCTGGAGAAAGTTTGAAAAAATATAACCTTAAATGTCAACATTCTGTAACTCTAAAGATACTATTGACATTTATTAAAACTTAATGACTGGGAGAAGAACATATACTAGCCTGGTAGGACTTTTTTTTTAAAGAATATTTTAACAAGATAATTGGGTAACATTAGGTGACTAAACAATACATTGACTTCTCCAAGCTGCCGTGAATCCTACTAGTGTAGTCGAGTTAAGTTAGTTGTAAATTCAATCACATGCTATATTGTTAATTCAAGGACATGATAAAGAACAGATGTACATGGAGTTAAATTTGGTGGCCTCATTAAAATATTGGCTTGATTAAAATGACTTGCTTATTCCAGGCTGGCAAGCTGAAATTTGTCAGGTTTTACTTTCCAAATGGAAATTAAAACATTTTTTAAATTTAAAAAATTTTTAAATTTTTACTTTTCCTCAATGATCATGCTAACTCTCAAAATTCTACATTGTTAAAGACAGGTTTTTATGGAAACCACATTCTGGGATTTTGCATAGATGAAACAGCTGTCCAGAGAAAAATAAGAATGAAAACAGCAAGAAATCACTAGAAAAGCAGGACTCTTCATGTGTTGTTCATCAACACTATTTTCCTACAAGAAAATGAGAAACAAGTAATATAAGGGCCTCAGACAAGAGCCATTTTGTTATCCTGTATTGGAAAATATATCTGACAGGCACTGACCACTTTGGCCACTGGGCTTTCTTTGCTGACCCTCCATTCTCTTCAGCGCTTCCTACACTAACTTCATCTTTAGTGCTGCAATTTTGCATTTGGAGTAAATAAGAAAAGCTTGTCTCCATTTCCTTTTTCTCCAGCAGAGACCTTCCTTCTTCTGAGATGAAAAAAAGTTAAAGGTAGTTTTATGAGTCCATCCCTAGACTCACATTCGAACCATTTGCTGACTTTGTGGTCTACACTGACTGATCAATTTGTAGACTTTTTTTCTGGAATGAAATTCTTGAGCCAAATTTATAAGCTATAGTCTCATCCCAGCTCAGCCTCCTCGGGAAATTTGTTTTTTATCTCCAATCCCCCATTTTCTTATTTGCAAGATAAGAAAGCATATTTTAAGTTTAAAATTATGTGGAAATTAAATACACAATTTTACAATAAGAATAAAGTTATCACTCTTAACAAATGTAACTAGACACCACGGGCCGCATGTTTTTGTTCATTTACTTCAATGTTCATGAGTTCTCACAATGGAAGAGAATTTTTATTCTAATGTAGCAAATGAGGAAAGAAAGAAGTTAAGTGTGTGTGTGCATATAGAGAGATAGATATTCCCATCCCCACCTCCTACTGGCTGTATAATATGGGGCACATCATTCTTCCAGTCTGTGCCTCAGTGTCCTCCTCCATAAAAAGATACCAGTCTCTGACATACAGAGCTGTTGTGAGAACTTAATGTGAATAAAGCACCTAGAACAGTGGCTGTTGATGGAAAATGTTACATAATTGTCACCAACATCACTGTCACTGGCAGCCCAGCAGTGGCACAGCAACGGCAGCATTGTCATCACATCTTTTCTTTGGCACTTATTTCTTAACTTCTCTGGTGACATCAACTACTACCACTACATGCTGACTTAGAAATCTGAGTTCATGGTCCTAACCGGTCTTTTGATGTCCATATCAAATTCCTATTATTTTCTGCCATCATACGAAAAGCACCCAAATTGTCAAATTACATCCCTAACACAGTTTATGATGTTTCTATAAAAATCCATTGTTTTCATTTCTATTATTCTTCTAGCCCTTTTTCTTTTCACTCATACTTAACATCTCACTTGTAACCTAACTTTTCCAAGTTGAATCAGAAGCAAAATCTATCAACTATTTTCCAATCCATTTCTTTTTCTATTCCTTAGGCAAGGACCATCATTATCCCTGACTACTTCCCCTAGGTTTCTTACTGTTTTCACTTGCCTTTGAGTCTAGCTATATGTCTGCTGCCAAATTTACCTTGCCAACCAAAAGTTGTCTTCAAAACATTCATGACAGAGTGCACATCGCATAGAATCCAGAGGCTGTATCTCAGATAGATGGTGCCCCTCACAGCCCGGATGGAATGTACTTCCTCAGTCTTCTGTCTTTTTTTTTTTTATTAAATCATAGCTGTGTACATTAATGCAGTCACAGGGTACAGTGTGATATTTTCATATACAATTTGAAATACTCTCAAACTGGTTAATGTAGCCTTTGTGTCATTTTCTTAGTTACTAAGACATTCAAACTCTGCTTTTGGAAACATTCACTTGTACCCTTGTAAGATGAACCATAGAGGTGACCCCACCAATCACCCTCCCTCCACCCACCAACCCCCCATCCTTCTCCCTCCCCCATATTCTAAGGCTATAATTATCTCTTTCCTATACAAGTTATCATTTAGTTTCAAATTGGGGCTGTGTACATTGGATACTTTTTCTTCCATTCTTGATACTTTACTAAGAACATTTTTCACCTCCATCCATGTAAACATGAAGGAGGTAAAGTCTGCCTCTTGCTTATTAAACTTTTTCTGTATTGTTTACAGTCAATCTGGGTTACTCATTGCTTTCTTACTCAATCTTTTACCTACACTTTGAATAAAATGCCTTTTTCCTCCTTCTAGAACATCTTCATGTTATAGTGGGAATGATTAAGAAACTTTGAAATAAGATCTACCTGTTAGTAGCTGTGCAAGTTTGGATAAGTTCCTTATTATGTGTGGGTCTCAAAAACCTTAATCACAAGACAAAGTTATGTGTCTCATGAGCATGTAATAATGCGATAAATAAGCAATGCATTTCTCACAATACCACAGAAAGTGTTCTTAATATTAAATCTTAGACAATCAGTGCTTTTTCTTTCCTTAGGAAAGACACCTCCAAATATAACCACTCTCTCTTCCACGTCAGACCCCCCTACCAACCCCAGTGCAAGGATTAGGCTCCAGTATTCCCATAGTAGCGTCTACCTTCGTACCTTAGTATGTGGATTCTCACATTGAGGTGTTCATCATACTAATTGTACCACCCTAGGTTGAGCCCAGGAAATACATGTTCTGTTCTTTGGAGATCACTGTGCATTTAGATACTTAGATTTAATATTTTTGTTTAAAAAGAAAAATAGAAAAAGGGTGGTTTTTTAAATTACACCTTGTAAACTGCTCTGCAGATATTACCCTTCACAGAACCTACCAGAATAACATTTGCTGGGCACAGACCAGTGAGGGGCACATTGAACTGTAAAGTGACGCAGATGGAGCTCATGTTGGACACTGTGTGTTCTGCTTCCTTTTCCTGCCGATCATGGAGTTCCAGTGGAACATGCTGCGTACCTGCTCCTGAGATTTAGTTACCTATCTCTATTGTATCCTGTTATATATCCAGAGGCAGAAGCTTTTTAAATAATCATACAGAAAAGGAACCAGGTTAATATTATTGTGTTTCTTTTACTTCTATAATATCAGCTCACTTTTGTATTTCCATGCAATGAGAAATCAGAAGAAAGCCTGAAAATGTGTTTCCCACACTGAAGACCATGCCATCAAGCAGATGGAATAGGATTTCCACTTCAAGTATAAAATAGGTTGGGCTGCGCCCGGGAATCATGAAATCAGAAAGGGTTGTTTAATTATCATTAGGTTTAAAAATAGTTTTGGAATATTACTTTCTAGCTATATAAAAACACTACAATATATATGCATGTAAGATGCTACAATATAAATACAAATGCATATCGCTTCCTTCGTTTGGAACAAGCCAAGAATCCTTTAACCTAGACTGTGATAATCATGAAAGACTTTGCCCGTTAACCTTATTTTCCAAAATTTTCTTTGTTGACACTGTTCACTTCAAGAGCTGTACGTTTGCAGCCAGGGCTGCACGACAGATCGGCTGTTACAGACAGCATCCTTTCCCTTGCAGCTGTCCAGTTCTTGCTGTGCAGATGGTGGGTTTTTTCTTTGACCAGAAATTCCGTTCTTTCTTCTCCACATAGGACTGTGCTTCTTTGTGATTATGCATGACTCAGTCTGCAAAGGAACACTCATAGGACCGAGGAGTTTCCAAAGGCACCCAAGTAAAGGGGAGTGAGGGATTGAGAACTGAGGAATTGTTCTGAAAACTGTCTGCATGCTAAAAAGGGACTATGACTTCCTTCCCATGAAAAGTAGATATTCATGGTTTTATAAAAAGCATCTTTGTCCTCAAAAAAGGAATTTTGATTTTTGCTCCATTCTGTGTGGTCAGAACAAGAGTAGAGCAGTCAACACCCGAGAAGGTGGACAGGAAGAGCAATGCAGAAGAGAAATCCCAGCTCTTAAAGCGAACAGGGAGTCAAGATACTTCTGTTCTCACCATGTCTAACTGTTTAAATACTTCTAGTCTTCATTTAAATTTTTGAAAGCATAAATAAATGTTTATTATTTCTAGCATTCTATGATTTTACATATTAATACATGTTTACTTTTGTTATATGTAATCATATATACATATCTAAATTATATATATCATATAGTATTCCCTAACAGACACAGTTTAACCCCATTGCATACTGTGCTTTAGCATGCAGTGCTTAGAGTGTATCAGAAGCTTAAAACTTGTTTACAATGAGTAAATATCTATTGTTTTCTACAAAGTTAGGCCTAAAGTATCTATACAGTAAAGGCATATTTATAACTTAAAAAAGCCAAAACTCATATCCAGTAAAGTTCTTTATATTTCATTAAGCAACTAAAATTATGATATCTGGATGCCAATTATGGTATCCATGATACCAATTACTACAGAACTTTGTTCCACTTTTTAAATAGAGACCAGATTTAAATATAATTTTCACTTGGTAGTCCAGGTAGGCATTGATTAGCCTTACACGATGACATTTCTATCAGATTAAGTTTGACTTAAAAAAAAAAAAATCAAACACAAATAGGTGAATTAATTCAAATCAGAACCAATGCTGAAATTATAAAAAGACTGCCTGTATTGTTCTTTCAATAATTCAATTACTGAATCTCTTTTCTTAGTCTCAGAATTTGATAATTATATGACATTTTCTAATGTGGCCTTGCAGGATATTTCCAGCACATGTTAATATAAACATTTGATTGTTTATGTTCTTAGGTTTGTTCACATTTATTTTAATCTGCTGTCTTTCTTATTAATGAACCAAGTTGTTCTATGTTTGTTCAATAGGTGTCTCAACTTCATTTCTAAGCCTTTGTGATATAACCCAAATGGTTTTAATAGCTTTCTTGCTTTCTAGAATGAAAGGATATTCCAAGCCTACCTTGTGCATTTATGGCCCCAGACCAGAGATCAGTCATTTCTCCAAGGAGCACGCACTTTCTCTTTAATGGAAAATGTTATTTGGAGACGACAAACAAGAGACTCACTGCTTTTTAGCTTAGTCTACTTTAATCTACTTAATCTGCTTTTCACACATTATGATGAAGATTGCATAACTTTGTGTGTTAAAAGTTATTTGGCATTTCTTTGAATTGTTCTGTTCATTTAAAAATGTGAACTTCCATTGGTTTCTGTGAATACATTACAACATAGGAAAAAATAAACCTTTTGGTTTTTTGAGTGGAAAAATGTTTACAGTTTTTTAATGTAGGATTTTCTTCAAATTTTGAAGAGTTTTGTTTTGTTTTTTCTGCTCTGTCACACTAGCTAGTGCTGTGGCATCATCATAGTTCAGAGCTACCTAATATTCTCGGGCACGAGGGATTTTCCTGCCTCAGCCTCCCAAGTAGCTGTGACGAAAGATGCATGGCACAATGCCCGGTTTTTTCAATTATTTTTTTTGTAGTGAGAAGATCTCATTCTTTTTCAGGCTGGTCTTGAACTCCTGACCAAGTAATTCTCCCACTTTGGCCTCCCAGACTACTAGGATTACAGGTGTGAGCCACCACACCCAGTCCTTTATGAATCACTCTTGTATGTTCTGGATTGTGTGTCTTATTTTAAAATCAATTTGCTATATACGCTTTATACATAAATTTTTTATTTTTGTAAGTATTTTTCTGATTCTATTTCATATGTTTGAACAGCTTATCCATCTGGAATTTAGCTACAAGGCTCTAGGACATGAGATAGTAATAAAACTTTTATTCCAGATGGCAATCTAGTTATCCAAACACCACTTAGTGAAAAATTCATCTTTTATCCATAGTGCTTTGAAATAGTACCTTGACGGATGTTCAGTCTTATAACATACTGACTTCTTGTAATAGTGAACCAAGTTTTAAAATTAATGGTGGAACAGACAGAAAATAATGTTGAGCAAATTAGCCTGACGCACTTTTGGCCTTGATACAAAATATCTGGTGGCAACAGTTTTTGCCTGCAAATATAGTTTTAAGTGAATTTTTATAAAATACTCAATTTGAGTTAGAAATTTTACTTAGATGTATACTATATGCTATCAATTTAAAAGAAATTGGAGCAGTATCTGCACATTGACCAATGATAGTAAATGGCATAGAGACATGCTACAGTGCAATTTAATAAATACATAAGATTTTCTTTGAAAAAATTTAATATATTTAGACTTTGATTATGCATTGAGTACCTTATAAAGACACTCAGCCATGCCCAGCAGCACCACAAATGCATATGCCCCTCTCCATACACAATGTTAGAATCGGTAAAACTGTACAGTAAATACAGAACCAGAAGTTAGAAGATACCGTTTGAGACTTGCAAAGCCTCCCCCTATTCTGACTCCTTCCTTATGAAAACATTATGAAAATTTTAAAGTATTAGGCACCTGTAACATTTTAGAGAGAAAGTGTGTAAAAAGAACTATAAATCTTAAAGTCAAAATATTTACTTATAATTTTACCACCTTTGTACTTTTTTTGCTTATTTACTCTTTGGGAAGGGTTGAATATTCTTTAATATTTTTATTGAAGAAAAAAGACATGGTAGAGTGAATCACGTTCAACATCAACGTGTGATACATATCAAGTATTAAGTAGCTATTATTAAACTGCATATTGCCTATTATGGTTATTTATTGTAAATATGTCTGGAAAGTGCATCTGTGCTTGTTTTCCACTGTTACAAATGTGTAATGAACTTTACGCATTTTGCTACTTTTTCCTCTAACCTGCAGAAACAGCTAATGATAGTTCTGCGTTGTAGTATTTGTAATATTGTAGTTTTCCTCTAGCGTCTTTCAGAATATCACAATGGCCCTGAAGGCAAGCAAAAAGCAATAGTTTATGAAGCTGACTAATAAGAAACTCATTTTGTTGAACTGGCATCACATTTAACACGTGATACAAGTCTATTGAAAATAGCTTATAGCTATTCTTGTTGGGCTCTGAGGGTTTGCCTTATGGGCCAAAGAGGAAAAGTCTCCTGAAAGGATCTCCCATTTATACTTTAAAGACATTTTTCTGATAAGCACACTTATCTTCCCATAGTAGTAATTAGACGTCCTGCTTACTCTCAAGCACAGGAGGAGCCACTGAAAATTTCTCTGTATCACACCATAGCCCACGTGTTAATCCTAGCAATGCCTTGTAAATTTAAACCACACTACTCAGGCAGAAATCCCAGCTGTTAAACACAGATACTGGAAAGCCATTATAAGTAGTGTCCAGCATTCTCAATGGAGTTAAACACCAACATTGCAGAGGCCTGAACCATAAGCATGATTGCTTTGGGGTCATTGACAATGTCATCAGGACTCAAGTTGTCTAGTTGGGTTAGCTGCTGAATGCCACTTCATGGTACAAAATTACGTTACTCACTCTTCAGTATTTTATTGGATTGTACATGCATTTAAGACAACAATGAACTTCCAAAATAATGTGGGAAACTGTTAGATTGATCTATGCAGAGCCAAGCCATACAACTTCAGACACTGCCTGCTTTATATCATAATATTAATACTGTCCAGTTAAGGTCAACTTTCTCCTATTTTAAAAAATGTTCACATCTGTTTTAACTTGCAAAATTATATTGAATCCTGAAGAATTGGATCCATGTATTTTATTCTTTTTATCTTCACAAAGATTAATTAAAAACTCAGTTATTTGATAAAGAAAAACTCAGTTTTTACTTCCCATGTACTGTTGAAGTTTCATGATCACATGCTACAGCATCAAAAGAGCAAGAAAGGATCAAAAGTAAAGGAAAATCAGTGCTGTGGGGAAGGGAAGACTTAAGTAGCAAAGGATCCTGCATCCGTGTTACACCTCCATGTGACTTTCAAATTACACGCTGTCATTAACAGGGTCTTTAGAGATAAATCATTATAATTCAATCTGATTGTAACTTTAAATAACTGCTGTGACATATTAAGTGATCTTACATTCATTAGAAACTTTATTAATCTTGGCAAGAGTTCCTGATAAATTGTAAAAGTATACATGGGCTGTTATTTTCATTGCATAGAAGAAATTAAGACTATCTATTCTTTATTTTAGTACTCTAGTAGGTTTTACTAAAGCCAATGGCAATCAAACTATAGAAAAAAATAGAAACCTTATGTTGCTATATAGATAGCCCCAAGACACCATCACCACATAGTGTAATAATTTGTACAGATGGTGTAACTCCACTTTAAAATCGACATACCTATTCATGGCTGCATTGTAGTGAGTTATATGGCTTTAAAGTAGGCAAACATCACACAGGAAAGGAGATAAGAAAACAGTTTCTGGAAAGGTGGTACTTATTCAAACAGAATCGATAGTTACTGAGCACTTACTGTATTCCATGTATTTTATTTAATGCAGTAGATTCAAAGACAAATGCCATATAAACAGTTTACTCAAGGAAACCCCAGAAGCCAGTAGGAAAGAGACAAATTAATAATTATAATACAGAGTGGTAAATGGTATCTAAGAAGAATTCACAGGATGCTATGAAAGATGCAGACAGGGAAAGTATTGGATGCCAGCACAAGCTAAGTTGTCAGATCAATCAAGAGTCCTGGGGGTGATAAGCTCTGGGTTTATTTTTTCATGTTAGGTAGGCATGATTATCCTAAACACATTGATGATCCCAAACAAGAGATATTCAGAAACAGTGCAGGATGCCTGGCACACAGACTATAAGAAAGCGTTTTAAAAAGTACCTATGCGTATATCTTTTACATAAAATCCTAAGGATTTAAGACTTTATTCTGGAGGGTATCAGAAGTCAAGAAAGATTTCAGTCAGGGAAGTGACAGAAGATTCATGTTTCAGAAAGAATTCTTTGCAGCAGAGTAGAAAATTGATGGCTGGGATCTTGGAAAGTGGCTGGTATTAAAATTAAAGTGATAAATGGTACAGGAACAAGGTAAATAAGTGACAGGGAGCAGCAGTGTCAGATGCTGAAGACAGAAACAGTAAAAATAGTAAAGTATATTTCATGTAATTTTTTGAGGACAGCAGAGTGAGGGAGCTTGGGATTTTATTTATTACGATGTTGCTAGTTCTAGACTCAGGTCTTGACATACAGAAAAGATGAAAATTTTTTTTGAATTACATAAATAATGGAAACCTATTTTCTCCATTAACAAAGTACAGCATTTTCTGTTGATGATGAGAGAAGTTTTAGGTTAGAGTGCTTGAGTCAATAGTCGCTTAGAGAAATTATAAAAGGAAATAACCTAAGTGATAATTTGGGGGGCCAGCCAGAATCCCTGGTATACTATTGAATGGTTGCTCTGGCCCTTACATATAGCCCAGGTTTCAGAATGATGCACAAAATAGGTGAGGGCTGATTAAAGGGGAGAGGAATGTATTGGTTTGAAAAAACTAAAAGGGTTTTCACTCTGGAGGCTTGTGTGAGGTCAAAGAATATTTATAGGTTGCAAATAATCACAAAGAGGAGCGGGACAAAGATGAGAAGTAGTTGCACTGGAAGACCGGCTGTGGTGGTGGAAGCACAGCATGGTGCTGTGGCCTTGGAGGTCATGCCACTGTAACAGAGACCATGACATTCAGTGTTACAAGGGCATGTGGACATTGGGCATGCTAGGGGATTTAAGATCTGGAAGAACCCCATGAAATAGTGTGATGGGGAAATGTATAAAATAGATAGTAGGGGGCAGCAAAAAAAGTTTAAAGGATTGCATAGATGGTGTCAGGATCTGCTTCTGACACCACTTGCTGGGGCCCAGGCCTGGTCAGGTCTCCAGCCCGGCTTAGCTAGATTCTGGATGCAGACCTCTATGCTACCTTGTCAGGAACAGTTTCTCTTAGGCGCTTGAGGACTTATCTACTGTAGCTGGAGAGAGAGAGACAGACAGAGTATCTTAGAGAGAGTAAAGCAGTCTTCTTAGAACAGATAGATCTTAGTCTTTAGCAGAGCTTGGTAATCTTCAGCACAGAGATGCCGCCATGCTGGCGGCCTGCAGGCAGGAGAGGAGACAGAGTCAGAGTCAGCGTGTCCATAATAGAATGCACATGCTCCTGACTGCCTTCTCCTCCAGCCTAATATAAGGCTGAGCTCGTGCCTCTCGGCACCACAGGTGTAGAGACTGCCAATTCACCAATGCTCTCATCTCGCGGAGCTCTCTCCATGCCCTTTTCACCAAGGTGTTCCATGACAGGTATTTCTTATAACTCTCACTCCTCCTAGCCATAGGCTATACGGGCTGCTACATTTCCCCCCCTTTTTATATACAAAGAAAATAACTTTTAATGCAGTAAGGGCAGTTCTTGTTATCTAGCCTTTTTCTTGCTAGGCAAAAGATGGTAATTGTCAGTTCAGAATTCCAGGTATGGGCTCTTTAAATGAGGAAGCCCAATACAGATGTAAACTATTAGCTGCTGCTAGGGGAAAATGATGACTGTGATGCTAATTCCCTTAAAGGTCTTTTTTAAACGGGGAAAACAAACTGAAATCTTTGCTGAAAGAAGTTACCATTTCTTTAACTGTGGGAACTTTCCTTTGATATTTACTTAACAAAAGATAATGCTTTCCTTGCAATCTTTGCAAGCAAGGATTTTTCTCTGCTATTCCAAAGGTTTTGCTACTCGAGGTCCATAAGTCCACCCTTCACAGATCTCAGACTGTTACTCGAGGACTAATGGTTCCACCCTTGGCAGTTCCTCTCATGGAACTGTCACTCGAGGTCCAAAATGTACCACCCTTCACAATTCCTCGATAGCAGAGTCTTTCCTGCTTTCAAGCTACTTTTCCAGTGAATTTTTTGCTAATTGACTCCAGACTCTTTCAAATGGAGTTTCCTAACACAAAGGTAGTTGAACTCTTACTCTTCCCTCCCTTTGTTCTCACCTCTCAATCTCCCAAAGGTTTCACTTTCTTTCTCTTTCCCCTTTGGGCCTTGTCCAGTCTCCTTAGCTGGACCCAGTTATAGTGCACAGACGCTGATGAGAGGCGGGTTACCCCTTCACCACGCAGGATAACCAAATATTCCACAAACATAATCTAATTATTCTCCATTATCATCCATTGGTCTGGTTTAATTTCCCATTTTACACTAAGGCACCACAGGTCTAACCAAGCTGGCAGAGTGTTCCCATGGCATAGAATTGAATTATACTTTTTTCTGAGAATGGTTTGAAATGAAAATATTAAACTTTTTTTTTTTTTTTTTACATTGACTAGTGGGTCCTGATTCTGGCCCAACTGATAATTTCCTTAAGGTTGTTCCATCTCTGACAAATTGATAACGGCAGTTGTTTGCCCAGTGAAAGTCTTTTTACACCTGGGACATACACCTGGCGGTTTACATGCTTTCTGTTCCCTTTCTTCAGCCTTCAGCGTTCTTTTCTCTTTTAAACACTTCTCTTCTGGCCTAGCTTCCCACATTTGTGGCATTTGATGTTAATTGGCAGATTTGCCCTCTGATCTTCCAGCTGCCCAATTTGAGTTGTCATGTCAATATAGCATTTACCTGCTTCTACTATAAGATTCCTCTGATTGCTCAGCTTTTATGTCAGCTGCCATGATCTTAGTTTTGTCTTTAAGCTGTTTCATTTGATACTTCAACTGCTGCATCTCATTTTCCATGATTTTTCTGACTTTCTTTCAGCCTTCTACCTTTTACAATCTTTCCTTTTCGATTCTTAGAACCTTTAGCTGCCTTAAAGAGACAGGAGCTCTTTAGCTGTTTTTTTACTCGAGTCTTAGCTGTTGTACAAACTTGACTTCCACTATTTCTTCACCAGCCTCCTTAATCTACCTCAATTCTTTTCTTTTTAAACAGAACTCTTAACTGCCAAAAAGGGAATCGGGGCGTCGGTCTCTCAAAATCTACTTCCCGCTGGCATTGGGCGAAGGTATTAGGGGAAGGCAGTTAGAAGTTCTCTTCCCTAACTTAATAAACTCTTGCAACCTGTTCCCAAACTTTTCTCTTTGCTGTTTTACGGAAGGCTTTTCTCACCCAAGGCTAAAGGCTTGTTTACTAAAGGTGCTTATCTCCTAGTTGTATCTTTCCTCTTTTCTAAAGGCTTTATTTCTGGGGTTTTTTTTTTTTTTTTTTTTTTT